>NC_062552.1:7972108-8274608 GCF_016906955.1 Phacochoerus africanus | reverse complement strand
GTATCCCCCATAAGGCTTAAATTTGTAACATTAGAAAGTACTGAAAATACATATAGACTGACTCAAGGGTTATTTAACAACTTAATTTTATAGACTTCATCACCAAATAGCTTCCTCCTTTTCTGGAAGCTGAGAGTACCACCATGAGACTCACTGTTTCATTTAAGATACTCTCCCCATCTTTAATCCCAGAATCTTATTGACAATGATGATCAAATTATGGTTTCACATGATCCATTTGTGGAAAGCATACTGCTACAATGGGACACAGGACAAATCAATTTTGATTAAAAAAAAAAAAAGGAGATGAAGGAAGGCCTGCAGCATAAAGCCTGCATGCAAGTGACACCTCAGATCTGACAACTAGAAGGTCCCTGATTACCCCAAGGAGAGCCTAACTGGGTACCAGGATCCAAGTCAGGGATATTTAATCTTTAAAAGACAGTAGTGGTGGGAGGAACATCAAAAACAAACCTTGTTTAGATCTGAATTATTTTCCTATAGGTGCCTGTCCACCCCTTCTTCTCAGATGATATCTGCTATCATTGAGGCCTGATCTAGTTTGACTTTTCTTCATCATAACTAAGACTTCTTTAGCCACTCCCATGGTATAGGTTTTCAGAGACCATGGGAAGGGCCTTTGCCACCCAGGATATCTTACTAATGTATCCCCCAAAAAGTCCTTCACTAGAGATAAAAGCCTTTCATTTTACATGGAGAAACATATTTTAACACATAAATATTTAGAAGAGTGTTTTTTTTGTTTGTTTGTTTGTCTTTTTGCCATTTCTTGGGCTGCTCCTGCAGCATATGGAGGTTCCCAGGCTAGGGGTCCAATTGGAGCTGTAGCCACTGGCCTACACCAGAGCCATAGCAATGCAGGATCCGAGCCACATCTGCAACCTACACCACAGCTCACGGCAACGCTGGATCCTTAACCCACTGAGTAAGGCCAGGGATCAAACCCGCAACCTCATGGTTCCTAGTCGGACTCGTTAACCACTGCGCCACAATGGGAACTCCAAGAATGATCTTTTGACTTGCATTTATTCCTGTTCAATTATCAATGAAGTATGTTCAATGATTTAAAAGCAAGTTTTAATATGGGAAGAGGTATGCTTGGAAGAATAAAAATGATATTGTGAGAAAAGGAATGGTACAGAAAGGGTTAGCTGCAGACTAAGAGGGCAAATCTTACTAAGTTCACAATGGTTTACCTTGTGGCTACCAAGAAATGACTGGGTGTGTGTGTCTTGACTCTCACCCTCTCTAAGAGAGCCAATCTATGGTTAGAGGACCCAAAATAGAGTAGATGATGACCTCGGCCACTGATGGGTCAGCAAAATTCTGCATACCTTTGACGGAGTGGAAAGAGGAGGCACAGCTGCAACATGCCACACTTTACAATTCAAGTCTTGACCAACTGGCTGGCACTACAGGAATTTAAACTTGCTTTACGGCTGAGGAGAGAAGTTAGTGTTCGTTTGTCACCATTCTTAAGAGAGGAGACAGCAAAGAGAAAAAATGGATTCCACTGGCTCCTAAAGAACTTCAGCAGGACTGAACTTCCCCCAAATTACTTTTCACCCAAACGTCTCATCAACCAATACCAAAGACCCTGAAGTGTTGACTAGAGATTGACACTTTTTGAGGGCAGACAGTGTGGTTTTTTGAGGGCAAGGGTGCATCTTATTCACCACTGTATCCTCCACACATAGCAAGTGCATGATGTATAGTGGACCTTAAATACACGAGACTCAGACAGATTTAGGTAACATCCTTAATGTCTCATGATGGTATCAGAATTCAAAGTCAGATTAATCCAACCCAAATGCACCAACACTCCATCAGCGGTTTTTATTATTTCCTGATTGATGCCTTTGGAATTTATTTTACATCATGGCCTAGTAAACATATATACACACATACAGACACAGCACACACACACACACTTTGTTTTTTTGTTTTTTGGGTTTTTTTTTTTTTTTTTTGCTTTTCTAGGGCTGCACCAGCGGCATATGGAGGTTCCCAGGCTAGGGGTCTAATTGGAGCTACAGCTGCTGACCTACACCACAGCTACAGCAATGCAGGATCCAAGCCAAGTCTGCAACCTACACCACAGCTCACGGCCACGCCAGATCCGTAACCCACTGAGTGAGGCCAGGGATCAAGCCCGCAACCTCATGATTCCTAGGTGGATTTGTTTCCACTGTACCACGATGGGAACTCCATACTTCTAATATGTGTGATAGACTACTTTATTTTCTATCCTATTATTTGAAAGATATTGTGACCATCAAATTGATTTCTCAATCCAACCTCAGGGCAACAATCTATAAGCTGCACAACACTGCATCCCACTGTACTGTAGGATTCATTCATTCACTGAATAAGTAAAGTGCCTACCATGTGTATGGCCCTGGCCACATGCATGCCATGGCCTGAGGACAGGGATGATGGCCGTCCCTCAGGGCGCTTGCATCTTTTTATCCTGCAGCATCTTTGAGAATGTAGAACCAAGCCTTGCTTTTCCAGTTCATTCTGTTAGCAACTGCTGTGCTCAGACTAGGCTCCTCTGAGGTGTGACAGGAAGAAGAGAAAAAATGCTTCCACTACAAGAGCTTATAAGACCTTCTGCTGAGGCTTAAGCCTGGCCTGAGCCAATATATTTGGTTACACTTTTGGGATTTGTTTTCACTCAACACTTAATTTTATTAAGGTTCAAATTATGAAGTTAGATGATGTAGAGTTGGGAAAACAAATACTATATGACTTCTACCTTGCCAGGAATCTGGTACAGGAGTCTGAAAACTCTCAATCTAGGCATGTTTTATTTCATTGAAAATTTTTCTAACTAAATTCTAAAATGCACTCATGTTGATATTTTATGTACATGCATTAATTCAACTTTACCAGTTTTTAAAATCATGGGGTTAAATAAAATTCTACTGTAAAATAAATTGCATTGGCACTGCCTGTATTTTCCTCTGCTAGACTTCCTGCCATCATGACCTTTTAGTGCCCTCACATCACCAAACTAAGAAGAAGAAACCAAGAGATCTGTCTGCAACCAATTCAGTCATAGTCCCCCTGCTCAGCAATGTAGATTTCTAAGTGAGCCCCACATCAAGGGAAAGAAAAGACCTGTTGCAAACTATCCTTCTAGCTTAAAGATGAACCTCTTTCCACTCCACCTGGGAGCCATCTTAGACCCTAGGCATGGAATACAGGGGTTGCTTATATGACTGGATCAACAATGAAAAAGGGAGATTTTGCTGTACATTCTAGTGGATTTAATGAAAATGTCATGTGCACATGAATCTTGGTTCTATGGCTGCTCATTGGGACAGACTGAAAGAAAGCGCAACTTCAGGGGCGGGTGTCCAAGAATGGGAGCCAGCAAAGCTCTCAGCTATTTATGTGTGCATGTGTTTCTGTGTGTCACATGGCATTGTACTTGTGCGCTTGAGATCAAAGGACAGCCAGCCCTTTTTCTCTAGTTGGTGGGTGGAGCTGCTCAGGGCAGGCAGCTCTTTGATTGTGACTTATCACCTTACTAACTCTCATCCTGTCCCTTTCTACATGCAACACTTGTCATTTCACTTTATCTCTCAAACAGTCACCCTTGAAAGACCCTCCAAGTACCAGAGGCCTTGGCTCCTAACACAGATCATCATCAGATGAGGCTATTTATCCACTATCTAAATAATCCTAATTTACACTTAGCTAAAACTTTACCATTTCTAAATTTAATTATACTTACAATATAAATTCACTTATGATGCAATAACCCAGAACTACTATATTACTATCTGAATTGGTTTCCTGGGGCTACCATAACAAAAGACCACAAACCAGGTGGATTAAAAACAACAGAGGTTTATCCTCTGACAGTTCTGGAGGCTAGTGGTCTGAAAGCAAGGTGTCAGCACCCTTTGAAGCCTGTAGGGAAGAACCCCTCCTTCTGAGGGTTTTGGATAATCCTTACCCGATCCCTCCAGTCTCTGCTTCCATCTTCATACGGATTCTGGTTTGCATGTCCCTATATTCCCCTCTCCCTTCTCACACCAAGACACCAGTCATTGGTTTTAGGGCCCACTCTAAGTTCAGGATGATTCCATTTTGATATCCTTAACTAATCACACTTGCAAAGACCCTATTTTCTAATAAGATCACATTCTGGGGTGGCAAGTGGACAGTAATATTGGCAGGATGCTATTCAACCCAATACATTATCCCTATTTTACAAATGAGGGGACTGAGGGTCACAGGCCACTGGATATAAAATTGTGGCTTTTAATTCCTCTCTTGTCTGTCTTAAGTCAAGCAGTTACCGATAGTTCATACCATCTATTGAGCATCGAGCACAGATGGCCATTTGCTATCCATTATCTCTAGCTCTTCCCTGTCTGAAAGGCAGACATTATCATCCCAATGTTAAGGATAAAGAACAGGCTTAGTGAGGTTGATGACTCTGCCCAAGGAAAAACTACCCCAGAAAAATGGAGCCCGAGCCCAGTCTGGTCAGCTCAGATATTCCCTTTTCTTTACACCATGTAACTTCTACCAATTTGTTTCTGTCCCCTGCATGATGTCTCCTCAAGGTCAAAATGTTAAACAATTTCATTTTAAAACCTTTGATACAATGTGAGAAGGTGTGAGGCCCCAAGGAACTCGCATTGTTGTGGAAAACCCACTTTCCAGAGTCCTAGCAGTTCCAGTGGCCACAGAAGTGGGTTAAACGAACACTGGAGGTAAGCAAGGAGCCTCACGTTGGGGAGATGGGGAAGGAAATAGAGTTGATCCTTGAACAGGGCTTAGGGGCACCCATCCTCCACACAGTAGAAAATCTGTGTACCATTTACAGTCAGCCCTCCATATCCAAGGTTCTTCTGTGCTCACATCCACAGATGCAACCAATAGCAGATCATGTAGTACTGTCGTACTTACTACAGAAAAGAATCCATGCAGTTCAGATCTGTGTTGCTCAAGGGTCCACCATAGTACAAAGAGCTGCTGGAGCTGAACACAGCAGAGCTATTCAGCCTTGCCTGCACATTTAGAGTCACCTGGGGAGCTTATGAAAATGTTTATGCCCAATCCCTCCTCAAGAGAGACTGAATTGTTCCAGGCTATGGATGAGGCATTAGGAGTTTTAAAAGCACTTCTAGGTCATTCCAATATGCTGCCAAAGTTGGAAGCACTGATATATGGGAATTCTGCTTGAATATTATTTGGAAATGGCAGCAGCAGTTCTGATTGAATATAATACATTTAGCTTGTTTAAAATAGCACCTGGGACAGCCACCGCCTTCCATCCTAGCTGCCTTCTGGAACACTACCATCCTAGCACTCAGCAGATCTAGGGGCATAATTGACTGTCTGCTCCCTTCACACTCAGTGTTGGAGGTGACATGGAAGCAGAGTGTGGGCCAGGCTCTGAGGCTGATTCTTGGTCCTCTCCAGAGCTTTCTGGTTGGGCTTTCTCCCATCTACCTAAGGATCTTAGCACAGCTCCCTAGTGGTGCAAGAGCTCAGACTGCCAGAACACAGCAGAAGGTCCTGCGGGAACTCTGATAACAGTCAGCCTTTGGGTCTGAACTACAGTATTGCCTTGTAGGTCTCCAGCCGGCCAGCCCACCCTGAAGACTTTGGACTTGCCAACCTCTACAATGATGTGAGCCAATTCCATGAACCTACTACCCCCCTGCCACCTCCGTACACACAGATACATAATTGGTTCTGCTTCAATTTCTCTGGAGAATCCAGGCTAACACACTCCCTTACCTTTCCTCTTCCCTGGCTTCACTTCCTCCCTTTCTGTCTGTACCACACCGTTTCCAGGCTCTGCTCCATCCCTGCCCCTCACTCACTCACCCTTGTCTGCAGTCCCTATGACTCATAAGACTATAATAAGCCCTCAGCTTCCGTTTGACAAATTCTCTCTCTCTTCATTCAAGAGTCTCCCGAAATCTCACATCACCCAGTCAAGGAAACAGCAGTCTGTCCTCCCTCAGATGAGTCCATTCAGTGGAACAGATTTCAGAAAAAAATCTAATGTATGAGTGTTGCTTTGAAAATTAAACTCTGAGACTGTTCTATACATGACCATTAAGGGGACTTGGTGTTTCAAAATTTTCTGCTTCAGAGGCTGGACTGCAAGCGGCTAGGTCTGTACTGCAGAGATTTGTGTGTGGCACATCTTTACATGTGCTAATGATGCTCACAAAGCCATGGTCTTGAGTGTGCCTTCCTTATTAAGCTGCTAGAGGCCACTGCCCTCTATGGCTACAGATTTTACAACCCACCTCATGTGACACTGCTAACCAGGTGAATTGGCTAGAAGGGGCCAGGGCAAATCCATAACCATATGCCCTACTGCCTTCCTCCTGGTGGCTAAGCCCATTTTACACAAGCTCAACACAAATGATGGATACATAATGATCACTGTGGTGGCTCATCAACTCCATCTGTGTGTACATGCAGACCATTGCACAGTTACAGGCCATTAATATCTAGAATGAGAAGAGCAGCCAGGGCCAAACCATGGCAGTTACTACAGAAGACGTGCAAAGGTCTCATCACTGCCCCCTACACTGTGGATAATGGAACGCAGGGGGGCACTACCCCCTTTGTCTACTGCATGTGGGGAGAGGCCCTGTGATGCTGCCGCAGCCACCATTAAATCACACTCCCAGACATTCAGGGGCTAGAGAAAGCACTGACTTAAAGTGCCACCAATGAGCTACAAGTTTAAAAACTGTTGAATAGTTTGGTGAGAGGAATCCTTGGGTAGCAAGAGGATAATAAAAACTCCATGTTATAGAGTCTACCACAATGTCAGAAAGAAGATGAGCTTCCCAGGCAAGCAAAGTTCAGTTAGTCTATAGCAATTACCATCTTGGGTGACTCATCCCAACATTCACATCTGGGTTTCCTCCTGGGAACTGGGAAAGCACTACTTATCTTGTGTTAGAGTTACTGTAGGGTGGACTATAATAATGCACCTAGAACACATCCCAGTGTGGCACTCAATCAATATCCATTTCCTTCTCTGTTCTCTCAACTCAAAGGCTCCAATGAGGTATATATTTGTAGGTAATAATTTGTGATTCCAGTGGATTTAAATGTTAAATCACAGAGCACAAAGCAGCCAACGTGGGCACCAAGGATCAGATTTTAATGGGAGGGACTCTAACTTATTGTCTGTACGACTTCACAAAATCAACAAAAGGGTCCCAATCATTCCCTGACTTCAAATACAAATGGAGACCATTACTTATGACCTGACAATATAAAAATGAAAGAAGGCAATGAAAAATTATAAATGCCATAGACTCCAGCAATCCTAGTTTTATAATCCTCTAAGTCTTCATAAAGCACTAAAATTTCAGCAAACACCACTACTTCCGGTAGGCTTACATTAGGGCCCACTGTAATGCCCTCCTTCCTTGTACTTAACACATGAGAATACCTCCCAAGTGGTCCTTGAATTATTATAAAGCATTAGAGATAAATTCATTTTTCAATTAATAAAAGACAAGGCCCTCCTTGTCTCATTTGGAGACAGAGTATTTAAAGCACATGTGCTAGTTTCAGTTCTCTCATATTGTAATAAGATGACTTGGCAAGATGGCCTTACAATGATAGTATAAAGTTAAAGGAGTGGGAAAGGATATATATATCCTCCTCTGGTCTTCAAATGCACTTTTCTCTACTTCATGAATAGTTCCAAGCCTACAATTAAATGGAATGATGAGAGCCCTCTGGTGGCTAAATTAATTTCCCTTTTCTTAGAGCTAGTAAAACAAATTATCTTGTGTTTGAAAGTCCTACACATTGCTCTGATTAGCAACTGGCTGCATGAACTTCATCTTTTCTCTACCTGTGCCCCCTCATCCTCGGGTACAAAGATGATGAAATATTTTATTTTCAATCACTTTGATGTCCACACTCTGCAAATATCTGGGCAAACATGTAATCCACCTTCTGAAAAGATAAAATACTTTTTTAAAAATTAATTTTCAAACATTTATCTAAAAAGTATCTATTGGCCATCTATAACAAGTCAGATATCCTACTGTGTACTGTACAAGATAAGAGGAAATTTAAAACATAATCTCTAATTTCAGGAAGCTTATTGAATAGTACAGGAAATAACAGGCTTGAGTTTTTTAAAATGTGGTTTCTCTATAAAACTTAATCATCCTATCAAATACATATATTTTCTTTTAAGAGATATAATCTTAGGTTTTCTGTCTTCTATGCCCTTGAGTGTCTACAGCAGGAATCTGAGCACCATTCTGGATGCTTCCTTCTCCCACTCACCACTCTAATTACTTACCACATCCTATCAATTCTACTTCTCTTTGTTTCTACTGGCATCAGCTTAACTTATGGCATTATCATTTCAGGTTATTACAATACACTTTAAAAATATTTAACTATTTTTGAGTGGTTAACACATGCACATATTATAAAATTCAAAAAGTACAAAAGAATGCATAAAACATAAACCTCTTTCATGCCCTTAATTTCCCAGCCATCTAATTCCCCTCTACAAAAGCAACTAATTCCAATCTTATGCATATGCTTTTAGAGATACTATGTTCATGTACAAGCATATACATATTTTTTTTTCACAAATAATGACATGCTGTTCTGTACCTTGCTTTCACATCTTTCAGTACATGTTGGAGAAAATCCTAAATGTATGTAGTAAAGAGGGCTGTCCCAATTTTTTAAAGAGATTCACAGAATTCTACTACAGATATATTGCCACAATTTAATCAGTTCCCTACTGATGAAAATTCAGATGGTTTCCAATCTTTTGCTATTATAAGTTGATGATGCAATAAAGATCTTCATACAGACACCATTTTGCATGTGTGCCAGAATATATTCAGGATAAATTCCTAGAAGTGGAATAGTTGGATCCAAGGAAATGTTTTTTTTGTTTGTTTTTTACTATTGATAGTTACAGCCAAATTACTCTTCATAGTGGTTTTACCAATGTCTATACTCATATACTCACTGACAAACTATGAGGCTCTACTTTCCCAAATCCTCAACAACACAGTGGGTTATACAATCTTATGGGTAGGAATGGTATCTCAATATAGTTTTAATTTACATTATCCTTATTTTGAGTGAGGCTGAGCATCTTTTTATGTTTAAGATATAGTTTAGTATGTGTAATTTATATGCAGTTCTATGAACAGATTTTATATCTTTTTTTTTCCATTTTTCTATTTTGAGGGTTTTTTTCCCCTTACTGAACTGTAGGCACTTGTAACAGGCAGCCTCCAAGGTGGCCACAGATGGCCCCACCCCTTGGTATTCACATCCTTGTATAGACCCCTCCCATGTTATACCAAGGTTGGTCTCAGTGAACCTAATACTACACAGCAGAAGTGATGGTATATCATTTTCAAGATTAGCTTGTAAAAGACACTGCACCTTTCTTGGTGACTCTCAATTTTGAGTTCCTTACTGTGGAGGAAACCAGCTGTGCCATCTCAGCCAGCTGCTGATGGAGAAGGCCAATGTTGAAGAACCTAGGCCTTTACCAAATGGCCAGAGAAGAACTGAAGTTCCCTGTCGTTCACATGAACGACATTAGCAGTGGCTCCTCTGGCCCCAGATGAACTTTTCAGATGAGACTGCAGTCCCAGTGGACAGCTTGATTGCATTCTCATCATGACACTGAACCAGAACCACCCAGCTAAGCTGCTCCCAGATTCCTAACCCTCAGGAACTGAGAGATGATAATTGTTTGTTATTCTAAGTTGTTAAATTTTGAAGTAATTTATTACATAGCAATCAATAATAATGGAGAATTCTAACTATATTAAGAAAATCAGTCCTTTCTTTCCTAGGAGTTTGAGCTTCTTTATGGGAGTTCTAAGTACTTCCCTCCAATGTGA
The DNA here is from genome assembly GCF_016906955.1 of Phacochoerus africanus. NCBI lineage: Eukaryota > Metazoa > Chordata > Mammalia > Artiodactyla > Suidae > Phacochoerus > Phacochoerus africanus. The sequence continues at coordinate 8,264,682 of NC_062552.1, read as the reverse complement.
TGAATGTTTACTGGTCTTCATGATTTCTTTTTTAATCTCCTTTCTTTCTTACCAGGCAGAATTTCAAAAATTCACTATGTAAACATATATGAATGTAGTGAAATTGACCAATTTAGGGGAATACTTTTATACCTAGAAATAGTGAAAAAGACACTATTAAAAAACATCCAGGAGACAGGATTAAGATGGTGGAATAGAAGGACTGGAGCTCAACTTCTCTCCTAAAAACAACAAAATTCACAACTAAAAGCCGAGCAATCTCCACCCAAATGGACCGGAAACCTTAAAAAAAAGATACCCTACACCAGAAGAAAAAGAAGAGGCCATATCAAGAGGTAGGAGGGAAAATTTCACAATATAAACAATGCCATACCTCCCAGGTGGGAAGCTCCACAGACTGAAAACTAATTGGTTCACAGAGACTCACTTACAGGAGTGAGAGTTCTGAGCCCCACATCAAACCCTCACGTGTGGGGATCCAGCACTGAGAGAAAGAGCCCCTGGAGCATCTGGCATTGAAGGCCAGTGGGGCTTGTGCACAGGAGCTCCACAGGACTGGGGGAAATGGAGACCCCGTTCTTAAAAGGTGCACACGGTCTTTCATGTGCACTGGGTCCCAGGGCAGAGCGAGGTCTCCATAGGAATCTGAGTCAAACCTGACTGCAGTTCTTAGAGGACATCCTGGGAAAACCGGGGTGAATGTGGCCTGTTGTGAGGGAAGGACATTGAAGGCAAAGCTCTCAGGAATATTCAGCAGTTGCCTTTCTCTGGAGGTGGCCATTTTGGGAAAATCTGGCCCCACCCATCAGTCAGCCTGAAAAGCCCCAGGGCAAACAACAATCCAGGTGGCATCACAGCCCAACCCCTCAGTAAACAGGCTGCCTAAAGACCCCTCAGGCACACAGCCACCTCTAATCCCATCCAGAGACTAAGCCCCACCCAACAGAAGGATTAGAATTAGCTCCACCTACCTTTAGGCAGGCATCAGCCCCTCCCATCAGGGAGCCTACAGCAAGGCCCCATACTGACTTCAGCCACAAGGGGGGCAGACACCAGAAGTAAGAGAGGCTACAACCCTATTATCTGTAAAAAGGTCACCACACCAAAAACCTATAAAAATGAAAAGACAGAGAACTATAACTCAGATGAGGGAGAAAGGAAAAACCCCCAAAAAACAGCTAAGTGATGAGGAGATTCTCAGCCTCCAAGAAAAAGACTTTAGACTGTCAAAGCTGAAGATGATGCAAGACATTGGAAATAAACTGAAGGCAAAGATGGATAACTTACAGGAAACACTGACCAAAGAGATACAAGATATAAAACTTAAACAAGAAGAGATGCAAAATACAATAACTGAAATAAAAAATTCACTAGAGGCAGCTAACAGCAGAATACAGGAGGCAGAAGAACGAATAAGCGAGGTGGAGGACTTACAGATGCAGAACAGAAAACAGAAAAAAGATTGAAAACAAATGAAGAGAGTCTCAGAGAACTCTGGGACAATGTTAAACGCACCAACATTCATATTATAGGGGTGCCAGAGGAAGAGCGAGAAGGAGACAGAAAAAATATTCCAAGAGATAATAGCCAAAAACTTCCCTAACATGGGAAAGGAACCACTCACTCAAATCCAGGAAGCACAACGAGTACCATATAAAATAAACCCAAGGAGGAGTACACTGAGACACATATTAATCAAACTGACCAAAATTAAAGACAAAGAGAAAATCTTGAAAGCAGCTAGGGAAAAGAAACAAGTAACATACAAGGGAATCCCAATAAGGTTATCGGCAGATTTTTCAGCAGAAACTCTGCAGGCCAGAAGGGAGTGGCATGATATACGTAATGTGATGAAAGGAAAAAACCTCCAACCAAGATTAATCTACCCAGCAAGGCTCTCAGTTAGATTTGAAGGAGAAATCAAAACCTTCACAGATAAGCAAAAGCTGAGAGAATTCAGCAACACTAAACCAGCCTTACAACAAATACTAAAGGAACTTCTCTAGGCAGAAAAGAAAAGACAGCAACAGGAAACAAAAATTCCACAAATGACAAGACTCACCAGTAAAGGTATATATACAGTAAAGATACGAAATCATCCATGCACAATTATACCACCAAAATCCAAAATCATGAGAAGAGGTGGGTCCAAATGCAGGACACTGAGATGAACTTGCAATTAAGAGGACAACTTAAAACAATCTCATATACATATAGACTCTTATATCAAAACTTCAGAATAACTGCAAACCAAAAATCTACAATTGATACACAAACAAGGAATCTCTGGAGAAGAAATATACCTCATAGTAAATAAGTGCATAATCCACCATGAAGAGGGTCATTTGACATCATTCGTGGATTGCTTAAGTCTTCTTACATCTGATTCTGATTTCCTCTCCATCAAAGAATTTATGATAATTATAATTAAATAATGCAACCGTACAATTAAATAATACAGTTCTACAATTGTATTTTAATAACCATTTCTCTCCATGGTACAATGTAAGGCCTATAATGTCTTGTTTATCACATTGCCTAGAATGATGTAATGCCTATATTGAAGAATCAATAAGATATAACAAATTGTGAGGACATATTTATATAGTTACACTGTTTTTTAACCAATTTATGCATTTTACATTTTACTTATTTTCAGAGGGTGTATTATTTTTGTTATTCTTACCAGTTAAGTTATTCTTTTTATTATGCTATATAAAATATTTAATGGTATATAAGGCTTTCTTCTTTATAAACTTTAGTTGCATAATATATACAATTTTAATATAACGCTAATTTTTAAAGAAAAATTGAATGTAATAGATAATACTAAATAGTAAAGATGAAAGCCATACAAAATGGGATAAAGTATAGAATAGATTTCCTATTTGTCTCAGCATATTTTCCATTCCACTTCTCCAGAGGGAGTCACTTACTCTGTTTCTTAAGATCCATGATATAATAATCTGTACGAATGTAATTGTGTTTAAATATATGTATTTTATTCTGTAAAAATAAAAATAAAAATAAAATTTCAAAAAAAAAATTCCAAATTTCATTTTCCTCCGTTTCTAATGATAAAGGGCTGGGCCATTTGCACCAACCCTCCTACTAAAATCAACTAAAAATTGATAAGAAAATTTCAAATCTCCTTAAAGCATCAAAGGAACGACAAGATAATGAGGAATTACAAGACCAAAGTTCTAAGAGATTCTAAGAACCCAGAAAGGCAAAGAAAGCAATTAAAGCCTTTTTCCTGAGGGCATATGCTGGAGGACATCTGTTACTGTTTTGAAGACCTCACAAAGCAAGAAAGACAAGTCAAAGCCCAGGGTCCACCCAAGCTGAAAGGTTAATATCAGACACCACCTCTTATGTTAACCTAGAATTCCAAAAGGAGAACCCACATGATAAAGGTAAACCAGAAGTAATACTACCTACCCCTCACTCCCCAATGACAGAAAAAAAAAAAAAAGTCCAAAGATAAAGATCTCTTAATAGAGCAAAGAAAGGAAACACACACACACACACAAAATCTGTCCCTGAGTAGTTCTACCTAGAGACCAACCCCCTGAGAATTTATAGCATAAATTCAAAACTGAGGAGTGGCTCAGAAAACTTCAAGCCATGACTTTAATTTGAATTGGTTACAGACAAAGTTCCCCTAAATGTCTGGAGAGGCAAATATAAAATTGCCTGGAGGGGCTCCTTCAGTCAAGCCACATGAATCACAAAAAAACCATGTCTTGTGGACAATGAGCAATAAGAAGAAGTCAATGGCAACCAAGCCACAAGAAAAAAGTTATGATGAGAAAGAAGTAGTGGGGGGGAAAAAAAAGACCCAAAACTATATAAATATACTCTGAAAGACTTCACGTCCTGGAATAATCAGAGTCAAATTATAAAATATCAACGTTTAAAAAAATAAAGATGTAAAGTCTGCAGTAAATAGAAACTTGAAAAAATGACCTAGCAGATTTGAAAAAAAACAAGCAGAACATCTAAAAATGAAAAAATACAAAAACATTCACTAAAAACACAATTGATGGGTTTGAGAGAAGAATCAACAAAGCTAGAGAGAAATAGAATACAGATCAAAAGAAATTAACCTGTTACCATATAGAAACAAAAATGGAAAACATAAGACAATAGTTAAGGGAAACAGAAGATTAAAGGAGGCCTAACCTATGCAGAACCCAGAGAAAATTGTATAAATAACCCATTACCAGAATTAGTTAATGAATTCATCAATATTAGAAGATATAAGGTCAATATACAAAAATCAATTATCTTGCTAGCTAGTAAAAGCAAAATTTGGAAAATAAAACATTAAAAAGTATTATTTGCAGTAGTACAAAAACAAAATATTTAGTATTTTTTAAAGAATTAGGGTAGAATTTATACAAAGTGAAATGCACTCATCTTAAGTGTTCAGTCTGATGAGTTCTGACAAACAGTACACCTGAATATCCTATCCTACATTTCCTGCCCCCAATCAAAATACAAAACGTTTTTGTCATTACAGAAAACTCCCTCCTGCCCCTTCCCAGTCCATCTGTGTTCCATTTCCAACCCCAGGCAACCACTTTTTGACTCCTTTCATCATAGATTGGTGCTGTAGTCTACTACAGACTTTCTCTTATGTGTCTGGTTTCTTTCCCTCGATATGGGTATAATGGTTTTGAAGCTGTCCATGTCTTTGCATCCATGGATCATCATTTTTATTGTTTTTATTAGGTATGGATATATGACAATCTGTTTATCCATTTTCCTACTGTAGACATTTGAGTCAACTTCAGTTTGAGCCATTATAAATAAAGTTGCTATGAACAGTCCCTTACAAGTACTTTCGTGGACACATGTTCTTTTTTCTCCCAGGAAAATACTCAGAAATAGAACTGCTGGGTGAAAAATGTGCTCCCACACCATACTGGAATTATCCACATAAATACTGACTGCTCCAATGAACTGTAAGTTCTCTGAAAGTAGGACCAGGTTTGGTTCATTGGCTTATCTCCAATGTCTTGCTTTGTAAAGGGCACAGAGAAGGCATTAATCATGTAGTTCTTGAGTCAATATATTGAGGAAAAAAATATTTTAAAACAAAACAAACAAAAAATATATATATATAAGCAGACAATAAATCTTCAAATCCAGCCTGTCTTGGTTATACCATAGTACTATTTCAAAAATATGAACACCTTATTAAAAAATCCTTTTGACAATTTTGTAAAATCAATCCCATGAAAAAGGCCCAAGGAGTTTTAAACTTGTAGTGATTAACTATCTTTTTTTCTTTTTAAAACCAAACGTTTATTTATTTATTTATTTATTTATTTATTTTTATTTTCCCACTGTACAGCAAGGGGGTCAGGTTACCCTTACATGTATACATTACAATTACATTTTTTCCCCCACCCTTTCTTCTGTTGCAACATGAGTATCTAGAGAAAGTTCTCAATGCTATTCAGCAGGATCTCCTTGTAAATCTATTCTAAGTTGTGTCTGATAAGCCCAAGCTCCCGATCCCTCCCACTCCCTCCCCCTCCCACCAGGCAGCCACAAGTCTCTTCTCCAAGTCCATGAGTTTCTTTTCTGAGGAGATGTTCATTTGTGCTGGATATTAGATTCCAGTTATAAGTGATATCATATGGTATTTGTAGGGGGTCCTGCCTGGAGTTGGCAGCCCTATGCAGCTGATCCACTAGGGCACCCCCTGGGGGCTTGGGCGGGTAGCAGGGCCGTTAGAAACCAAAGAGGCTCCTCCCTGGGGCAGCCCGACTCAGAAAGACCGTCTGAGATCTTTTCCCGGCTCTGCCAGGCTTGTTGCAGCTTTTCTGGGCTGCAGGGGGTCCTGCCTGGAGCTGGCAGTCCTATGCAGCTGATCCACTAGGGCACCCCCTGGGGGCTTGGGCGGGTAGCAGGGCCGTTGGAAACCGAAGAGGCTCCTCCGCGGGGCAGCCCAAGTCAGAAAAACCGTCCGGGAATTAGGCAGATCTATTTACTGCCTGGCTAGGCTTGTTCTAGCTTTTCTGGGCTGCAGGCCTTTTCTCGGGGGCTGGTGGTGTTTGGTGCTACTCTGCGGAAGTGTAGCCGCTCCAAAGGGCAAGCAGGCCTGTGCAGGGACAGCCCCTGCGGTGGTAGGCTTCAGGCAATTGTTGAGGCCAGCCCTCCTGGATGGCAGGCAGCCCCAGGTTCGGCGAGAGCGTAGGGGGTGGCAGGGGTGGGGGGAGGGGATGCACTGGGAAGCACAGCTTTCAGCTAGCTAGTGGGCCTGTAAGCTTGCTGTGGCGTGGGGGGTATTCTATGGGGACCCACCCCTTCTTCTCTCCCCTCCCCCGCACGGGCGCAGACCAGGATCTTTTCCCAGGTTCCCTCTGATGCGGCTTTCCACTTCCCCGCCCCTAGAGTATTGCTCCCTTTCTCCGCGACAGCTTTGTTTTCTAGTCTCCCAGGCAGTCTCTGCCCCCTCAAATGGTTTCTAGACCTCCCAAGCAGTTTCCACTCCGCCCCGCCCCCCCAGCTCGGGGATTAACCTCCGGAGCCTAGGTCTCGGTGCCCAGCCCCCACCCAGGCGTCTCAATTTTTGGTGACTGTGCCCGTAGTTCAGATGGTCCATTCGGTTCTTGATCGGCTTTTCCGTACTCCAACTTACTGCTACACTCTTCTCTGCATCTGGAGATTCCTCCGGTTCGTTTGATCTTTCCCCCGTGTAGGTGACTTTCCAGGGTGCGGGATCCCTTTCTCCTCCGCAGTTCCCTTTCAGGAGCGCCCGTCCCGCTCGGATTCACCTTCTCTCACTTTCCTCTTTTCTCTTGTTCTGCCCCGTAATGTCACGAACTTCTTGCCATTATTGGAGTTTAGGTTCTTCTGCCAGCGATTGGTTGCTGTTCTATGAGAGTCATTTATTCTGTAGATGTGCATTTTTTTGTTGTGTTTGTGGGAGAGGGTGAGCGTGTCCCCCTACTCCTCCGCCATCTTGTCCTCTCTGATTAACTATTTTAAAACAGCTAATACTTACTGAATCCCAACAACACTAAACAATTTACAATAATAATCACATTCATTCCTTATACTCCAAAAAGTAGGTAAAAGGAACCAAGGCTTACCTAAATTGCTTAATGTCACACAGCTAAAAACTGGTGGATCTGCAATGAATATGAGGAAGGAATTTTGACTTCTCATTTTTTTTTTCTTTTTAGGGCCGCACCTGAGGCATAAGGAAGTTCCCAGGCTAGGGGTTGAACTGGAGCCACAGCTGATGGCCTCTGTCACAGCCCCAGCAACGTGGGATCTGAGCCGCGTCTGTGACCTACACTACTGCTCATGGCAACGCTGGATCCTTAACATATTAAGTGAGGCCAGGGATTGAACCCACGTCCTCATGGATACTAGTCACGTTGGTTACCACTGAGCCACAATGGAATTCCCATTTGACCTAAAATTTTAATAAGTATTACTTCCAAAAACAGTTTTAGTCCAAGTTTTTCCACACAAAAATTGAAATAATAATAAAACTTCATCCCCTATGTACTATAGGGATCATTTAACGGTAATTCATTCTCTAAACAGAAAAGCATGGTAAACAGGTAAGATCTCATCTTACTGTCATCACTGTTGTCACTGTCATCATCATCATCATTATCATCACTGGTCCACTTACTGCCAGTCCTCAGGTATGTTACTGCTAATTTGTGGAAAAGGGATAACAATACTCACCAACTTGCCATGATGATTAGGAGCTACAATGTCTACGGAGCACACTACAACAGCTGGCATGGAATAACCCTCCAGGCAGAGCTCTTGCTGCTGCTGCAGCTGCCCTCCTTGCCTTGTTCATAGCATGGTTCTTGCTCATATTTTCATTCATGGCCAGACAGTCCCTTTCTGGCAGGTAGGAGGGCTCCTAATCAAACTCCATGATTCTCTCTTTCCCAGCACAGGGAGAGAAAAGCTTTGACTAAAGCATTGACCAAACCGACCAATCAGAATACTCTTTAGGGAAGTGTTTGTTATCAGTCACAATAGGTTTTAGCAATAATCCAAGTATTTGCAAATATTAGTGTCCTTTGTTCTCTCATGATCTTTAGTTTAAATGTTGCAGCTCTGACTTTTCACTAATGCGAATAAAGTGAGTCAGGTATATAAATCATGATCAATTTTTCTAATTGAAAACATCCCTATTTATATAAACCAAGGAATATAATTTAAACGTTAGCTTAAAAAAAAAAAACCTTTGAGGCTTGAAATACTGAAATTATATTACCCTCAACTGGATGCATAATTTTTATAGGAAATTTAAAACCTGCAAGATCTCGCTAAATCACAGGCCACATTCATAAATGCAAACTGAAAGGACAAAGGCATAGCTCTTCTGACCTCATATCAACCAAAGGGGTTGACTGCCAGGTTGATTCTGCTGCATCAGTTGACACACAACCATTATTCCCAGCCAAGCCTATGCCTGGGAAATAATGCAGCTACAAAGAAGTAATGGGACTCTAAACACTGGCCATCTTCTGCCTTCTCCCACGCTGGGGGATGTACCATTAATGTCTAGTCAACACAAAGAACCTCAGGGTAACAGGTTCTTCCAGAACAGATAAGGCCTGCTGCTAGCCAGCCTGGGGGCAGCCTTTAGACCTCTCCTCTTATGTCACCCACCCTAATCTGGGTGTGATGTCAGTGAAGTCAGAGGGCAGGCTTTGTGTCCTTGCTCTGCTTTTCCTGCAGCTGCTGCTTTAGCCACCAATGCACACTGTTCACCCCCTACACACACTGATTATCATCATTTGGCTGCTGGCTCTCTGGTGCACTCATCATTTCTGTTCCAAGTGTTACAAGTAAACTGCTATCTGAGGTTGCTATGTTTATTCACTTTCACAGCTTTCTCTATTGAGGTCATGTTGGCAGCTTTACCTCTACTTAGGAACTTCGATGAAGTCCTCTAGTTGTTATACAGGGGAAGCTATTCAGCAAAGCACTGCACAACAGCCCAACTCTTCCTCCTACCAAGTTTTCTGTGTGCAAAAGAGAACTCTTGTTCTCTGACTGCCTCCAGCCTCAAGTAGGGCTTCTGCTTCACCAGAACTCTCTTGCCACTGGGCAGAGGCAAAAAAACCTCCTTTTCCCTTGCTAGAGACTAGATGCAAACACCATGAGTGGAGAAAGTCAGGCTTATAGTCTTTTCCCATAACATGCAGGGACCTTTCTACATAAAGCTTTTACAGAGCCCCTGTGGCCATATAACCTAATGGTCCTGGGTTTAGATAGACAAAGGTTTAGTAGATCAACTATCAGGTGCTCTCAAACTTTTTATAGCCTCAAAATCCCAATATATAAATCTAAGAGCATAGCTGCGAGGACTGTGTGTGATTAACTGCCCAAACTCCTATCTTCTGAGGTGGTTCTGATAAATTTAGTGAATTTTTTTAAGCATGCTTTTCAATCACTTATGTTTAAAGATGATGCTTCCCATTGCATTTATTCCCCACTCTGTACCTTTCAGTGGCAGGGATATAGGAAGTTTGAGAAATATGTATAGACTTGTGGTTCACTGCAAGTGAAGATGTGAAGCCTAGACGTGAATCTGAATCAATCAGAACATATGTTCCTAAGACTCAAGCCCACTCAGAACAGTCAAGGAAGCATCTTCCCTGGAGACCCTCACAGTAGCAGACACGTGTTTTCTAAATGGTTTAAGGCAGTTAGAGATGGCTCTGTTTCACCTTGGAATTTGAGTGAAGGCATGTCCTTAAATCTAAATAAGCCCTTCAAACTCCCAGGAAATGGACCCTCTTATGAGTGCCTAAGTGTTCTCACTCAACTTTTATTTTTTGCCAACAGCTTCATTTTCACACAGACTTACATATTATTTCCATTTTTTTTAGAATAAAGGTACATTTATTTATGGAATATCAACATGCAGAATGATACCAAGAACTACAATAGCTTGGAGAGAGCCTAGGTCACACACATGAGCCTGAAGGAAAGTGAAAGCAGAGAAACAATTAAGATGGTAGTTATGTTTATACTATTTGTCTCTGTTTCCACAAAGCACTTTTACATATATGATCTATAATAAGCCAAATTCTTGGTGGCAAATAACATAAAAGCTATTTCTGGTTAACTACAATGGAAATAAAAGTATTGAAAGGGTAAAGAATTGTTCACAGAACTGATATAATCACGAAAGCATGGAGAACAGTCACGAACTTAAGGTACTTCATGGCACAACCAAAGGCAAGCTGCAGTCACTTCTATCTAAAAGCCTCCCCCAGACTCTGCTACCAATGGGAATCTGCCACCACTGCTGCCATCCTCTGGGATTGACCTCTAATAGCAACTTTTTGTCCTTCCTTCCAGAGTCAAAGTTCTGGGTGAGCACATCTGATTGGCCAAACCTGTGGCCTAGCTAGTGGGAGAATGAGAAAAGACAATATCCACTTCCTCTACCCCTCACCTCCTGGTGTTCAGTACTTGTATTATTTTCTGGGTGTTAAGTAATTATATTATTTTCTATTGATGCATAATAAAGTACCACAGACTTAGCAATGTAAAATGACACAAAGTGATCATTTCACAGTTTCTATGGCCCAGGAATTTCAGCATAGCCTCAGCTGGCCTTTCTGTTCAGGGTCTCATAAGGCTATAATCAAGGTATTAGCTAGGCTGCTTTATCTAGAGGGTCAGCTGGGGAAGAATCTGTCCAAACTCCCTGAAGTGGTAGCACAGTTCATTCATTTGCAGTTGTATGTCTGAAGTCCTTGATTTTTTTTGCCAGCTGTCAATTGGGGACCATTCTCAGCTCCTAGAGGCCATACTCGATTCCTTGTCATGTCCACAGGTCCAGCCCTCATGGGCAGTTCAAATACAGCTGCTTGCTTCCTCAGGGCCATCAGGGTATCTAGGGTTTCATTTCTGCTTTCAGGAAGGCCCCAGTTCCTCTTTTAAGGGTTCATTTGATTAGGTCAAGTCCACCAAGGATAATCTGCCTTTCAATTAACTCATAGTCTATTGATTATTAACACATTCATAGGAGTAAAATTCCATCATACTCACAGGTGTCCCTCACACTCAAGGGGAGCAGGGTTCACAGGGTATGTACACCAGGGGTAGGGGTACTGAGGCCCATCTTTGCATTCTGTTTACCATACTTACCAGAAAATGACAAGAACCCTCCCACTTTATCTCACTGGAGCTGCAGATCAGGCATAAATTTTCAAACTTTATAGAGGAAAAAAATAAGACTCTGAGGAGTCAAGTGATTTGGTTATAGCCCCAATAGAGTTTAGAAGTGGCTGAACTAAAACCGGACATCTGAACTTTTGATAGTGCTTTTTTCAAAGAAAAATGGAAATAACAGTAGTAAATATGAAAATTCATGAAGAGAAACAATTTGTCAAATGATACTACAAATTATGATGGAAGTAAGAAAAAAAGAGTAAAGATGGAGAATCATGACCAATTAGTCCGTGGCCTGCTAGGGGAGGCTGTTCTTGAGCTACAGGACACAATGCCAACAAAGAACAGGAGCTGTCTGTTTGATGTTCGGGAGAATGACATACATCTGTGACATGACTGCTATTTTTATAAGCAGCAATTCAGAGCAAGTTTCAAAGGTGAATATTCAAGGTGACAAAGGTCTCCAGAAAAGACCAAGCAGGAGCTACAGACATCACTGCCAAAACCCTGCAGTTTTCATTAGATCTACCCTTCGGTGTGTTCTTGGCTTCCTGTTCTCCTCTTCCCAGGTCAGGGGAGAACCTGTGTTCCAAGGAACCCTCCTTGGGCAGGATCATCAAACAGAATGTGAGCTTCTATCAAGCCAACCATATTATTTCCTTCATCATCATGATGAAAGGTTCCTAAAGAAGCTCTTGAAAGGCAGAATTTGGAAAGATAAAAGCGGTAAGGTCCTCAATGTTTTAGTTTGATATTCTACAAATAACAAATATTTTGTCTAAGAAAATATAAGTTTAATAGGTCTTTGAACCCATGTCTATGTATGAAAAACCTAAGTGTACAGTAGAGAGAAGAGAGTTTTAAAAAACATATTCAAATGTGTCTGAACACATAATTAACATATTTAATCTCATCCATTCACATGTATACCATATTCGATGAATAACAATAAAGTTACTGGAAAATCTCTGTGGTAATTTGGACCCTGCCACCATCCAACTATGTGATCTTGGAGATATAATTTAGCTTTCTAGACCTCAATTTTCTACCATAAAAATAAGAAGTTAGAAAATGTGATTTCAAAAAGCCCTTCCAACTTTAAAATTAAGTAATTCTCCAGTTGGCTAGATAATACACAGTAGTCAATATTCAGGGACAACCACCTTTGGACGGGAGGGCGTTAGTTCACTTTAATCCCAGGTGACCGTGAACTTGGTTATACTTTAGATTATATTTAAATAAGAACATTATCTGGCACCATTGGTTATTTTGGGACTACAGAACTACTTATCACAGCCATGTATCTAACTATCTAGAATCACACACACACAAACCAGAAATACAAAGACAATATAGTGACCAGGTTAAAAGAGCAGAAGAGAGGAGGCACAGACCTGCAGAAAGAGAGAAGAATAGAAGAAACAGTACTCAAAACACAGCTTTCACAAACTGGCATTGTCCATATGCATCATCGTTAATTGTAATAATCATCTCCTTCCATAACAAGCACACTGTCTGACCATATGTCCATGTTTTACTTATTTTTTTTAGCATTTCTTTTCTCCTTTAGGCTGTTAACTAACTGCAGTGAAAGATTAAAGAGTTCCATCACACGGTCTTTTTGACCTGTCTCTGCTCTCTACTATCTTAATAGACTCCCAACACTTTTACAAACAGCAGTACATTTTAGCATCACCAATAGGAGAGCCAGCTCTCCTCTCTTCTCTTAATCCCTCATGTTCAATTTTTATTGCAGAAGAGCAAGGCACAAGAATGCTAGACTAGAGTCCAGGTCCTGTTTGAAACCTAAGTGGAATATCTGGGATATGCGCCCATTTTGTTTTCCAGTCTATGCAGAGGAATGCATAGTTTTGCTATGACCTTCTTAAAAGCCAACTATTCTCTTTCCAGAGAAATATGGAAACAAAATTTTTAGGAAAAGAAAAAAAACGACTTTCCATTTTGTTTCCATTTCTATTTCATGTATTCCTCCAACCAACACAAACTGAACATACTATAAAGTCTTTTTCATTGAGGTAACTTCCTCACTTAACAAATGGTGTTTCATCTTTATCTATAATTCAAATTTCAGTGACTCCCTACCTGTCTACTGTCTTACAATATTCTCTTTACAGCCAGAAATTACCTACAAATTGCCTTGCTTAGTGGGCACGGTGCCCTCATTACTCAACCAGAGGTAAAGTCGCTGTTAAGCACTCCCTCCTTTGTGAAATTCCTTCTTTGGACTCTATACCTTCTCCTTCTCTTCACATTTATCACTCTGGCTACTCCTTGTCTGTCTTTTTTTGGGGAGGGTGCTTTCTTCCTCCGCCTGCCCCTAAAACGAAGGCACTCTTCACAGCTCCAACCCACAGCCCTTTGTTCCTCTCATTCTTCTCACTTTTCAGGATTTCATCCAAATTCATGGTTTCACTTACCATTCACGCAGTAACTACTTCTAAATCTATTTCTCCAACAAAGATCTCCCTTCTGGAGCCCAGAATTACATATGGAAATACCTATGAGAAATCACCCTTAAGATGTTCCTCAGATACCTCACACTCAACTGAGCTGTCTTGGCATGCTCAGGCTGCCATAACCAATACCATAGGATGGGCAGCTTGAACAACAGAAATTTATTTCTCACAATCATGGAGGCTGAAAAGTCCAAGATCCAAGTGCCACCTAACTAAGTTTCTAGTGAAAGACCTCTTCCTGGCTGGCAGATGACACTTCTTGCTGTGGGCTCACACGGCCTTTACCTGGTGCCTGTGTATGTGTGCTGTGTGTGTGTGTGTGTGTGTGTGTGTGTGTGTGTGTGTGTGTGTGTGCATACCCATTCTATTGCCTAACCAGTAACCAGAAGGCCGCCTTCTAGGTTCTCCATGTCTTTTTTCTAATCTGCAAAATAAAGATACTAATAGTATGTATTTCACAGAAAACAAGATTAAATAGGTTAATACATGTAAAATGCTAATAAAATGCAGAACACAAAGTAAGTTATTAGTAATACTGCCTATCACATTTATACTTAAATTTCTTCTTTTTACTAATCCCACAAAAATTCTTTAGATCTTACCTTATATAACCTTCTTGGACTTGCCAACTTTCCCCAGCTCTATATCTGCTACCTTGGTTTTGGGAAGTTCACTGTACACATGGTATACTGAAATTGCCTCTTAACTGGTTTTTTTCTGCATTCTCTCAGCTATTTGTCTAATCCGTTCCACACGTGAGTAATATTTTCAAATTATAATTATCATCACAGTTCTCTGGTCAAAAGTCTTCAGTGGTTCCTCACGCTTTCAGACAAAGTTCAGGTTCCTTAGCATTGCCTAAAACATTTCATAGTATAGACCCTGCTTAACTCTTTAGCTTCTCTGGAAGAGACAGTCCACAATGGGAGCTAAGTGTCTCTGTCTTCTTCTTCCTGAGGATACCAGACTACAGGACTCATCCACCTCCTGATGATGAGAAGTTCCCCTAACTAGTCACATGGACACCTAAGCAGATCACGGTAACCACAGCATGACTACTGTACAAGTGCTCTCTCCTTTGGAAAAGGAGACTGGACACCTGGCTTCTTGCATAAAAAGTGCTGTGCCACTGGCTCTGGGTTCCTCAGCTGCAATGCAAACCCACTGAATGTGTAGCATCCATCTAGGGCCATCACATCACCTGTATGGGACACGGTGAGGGGAGGGGGGACCTGTGCAAATATGCTGATGCTTATAATGCTTGCTATACCATTAATAACGAAGTCCTTTGTCTCTGACCTAGGAGTCTTGTGTCATCTGCCAGCATCCATGGAATTGTACCAAGCTGACTTATTAGCTTGCAAATAGGGGGAAATTCTATATTCTTCAGTTTTTAACAGCCTCACCTCTTCCTGTCTCTTGTTCTCCCTCCTGTCCTATGCTCCAGTTGTAATGAATTATTTCCTGTCCCTGTGTCTTAAGAGGTGCTCATCTCTCTACCTCAAATTTTATTATCTTTGTTTTCAACCAGCTAGTGCTTCCCAATGCACTATATTTCCTCCAGGAAGCCTTCCAGACTTGTAGTGTGATTTTGAATCCTTTGCCTCTTCTCCCACAATGCCTTGTGCACAAATCTACAGAGCTCTTGACACATCATACTGTGTGTGGCTTATTTCACTCATGTAGCTTCTCCACTGGACAGAAAGCTTCTTAAGGGTCATTTTTTATTTGTCTCTGTAGGTCCGGTACCTAAAGACTTTGTATCCTGCCACACTTGGCATGTTAATGTTCAATAAATGGCACATGCTTCAATGAATGACTGGACCCTAATAGGTTGGACTCATTCTGAAAGATAAGCTTAGAAACAAATTATCCTTTCTTTCCATCTGTGCCCCCCACATTTTTTCTCTTTTTTACCTTTGTGTCTCTTTTTTTTCTATTCTAAGCTACACCCTATTCTGTGTGCTCAGCTAGATGCAAATAGACTGCAAGGCAATGAGGTGGATTCCATGTACCATATGGGAAAATTAATCTCACCTTATATAATCAGTGCCTAAAGAGAGAGACTCAAACTTCCTTCCCTCCCTCTCTCAAATTTCCTGAGAGATTTCAAAAATGGATTAAGTAGCAGGGATGAGGTAGTGTTTCTATTTTTTCATATTTTTAAACCTTTCCCTCTTTCCGCCCCCCCCCCCCCACACATACCCCTTCTTGTGCTAAAGAATGGGCCACAGACCCAGGGGCAGGGAGGGGGGGACTGCCTAGGAGCCAGCTGACTTCAGACAAATCTGCTACTGCCAGAGTGAAAAACTCAACTTGACTTTAAATGAGCCCTCTTTTCTGCAGACAACCCCCAGGCAGCAACACTATAAACCTAGAAGGTCCATCTTGACATCTGTTAAATAAATGCATGAGCTAATAAATAATGTACATAGTATTAATGAGTAATCCCATGGAGACTTTAAAAATAAACATTTTATAGGGAAACTAAAAATATTTTCCTTCCTGGAGAAAATACACATCCCCCCTCCACTCACCTAATCACTGTCCTGATTTTGACCACATCCATAAGTGCACCAAATGAAAAACGGCCAGGACTTCATCCTAGTGCACTTGATTAGTGAGTCAGTTATTAAGCTATTCTCGCTCTACATCAAACCCATCCTTCCATACTTGGCTATGATTCTGGCACTGACTCTGCAAATTCCATGTCTGCTTTGCCATTCCCTTCATGCTTGCGTCTTCCATAGTGTGTGAAGGAAGAAGCAAATTGCTCATTGTTTGTTTACCATTGTTGTCAGTGTCATCCAGCCCACTTCTTCATAATTCTAAAGAACCTAACTCTTCTTCCATAAATGGCAAAGACCCCATCCCCGTGGGGCAGTATCTTTACAGAGTTTATTTCTGCTTGCTTTCCTGCTTACTTCTGTTTGCTAACAGCACTTATGGCAGATGCCCTGCTCTCCTTCCAGTCGTGTCATCATGCTTGCCTCTTCTCTTTCTTCCCTCCCTTTTTCAGTACTCTGTGAGCTCACAGCACTATCCGTTTATAGGACAATTGCTAAAATAGCAACTGAGGTGAGACCAAAAACTAGCAGCCAAGAAATAAATATTTGTACTTATGTGCTTAAAAATAGCCAATCTGGAGTGACATAACAGGAAAAATCCAGATAAAACAACATTCGCCCTGCTATGATGTCACAAGTGGTTTTACGGCTGGATGCACTTTTTCCTGATGGTACCACAAATATTTAAAAGCCAAAAAAAAAAAAAAAAAAATCCTGCATTCCTTAATCTGTCTTCTCTCCGAAATACACAAGGAATTAAAATTTTTCATTTAGTGTCCAGGATTACTTTTTCCATTTGAAAGAGGAATAAATTGAGGTGTCGGCAGTTTTCATGCTATCTTGTAACTTTAGGCTCAACTGAAAAAGCTTCATTAATTTCTTGAAAAGATTATGCAGCGTTGGTGGGTGTGTAAAGAACAGGGAAAAAGAAAAGCAGCAGCAGCGACTGCCACTGTTGCCAGCCCTGCTGCCGTTGCCTGAGTGGCTTATCAGGTGGATCACCACCTTGCTCTATGCCCCCTTCCTCCTCACCACCCATCTCTGTTCTAGAAGTAGAAAACTGATGAAAAAAGCTTCTGAATGCTGATCTCAGGGGCTGCCTGTTGCCCCCAGAGCTGTCTGAGAAATCTACCCTAGGGCTCTTACCAATTTTTTTCAGGGGTAAATGGCTGGAATAAGCATGTCAATAATGTGCTAAGCAACTATAAATGGCCTTTGATAGAAATGCTAGCTAAAACTTTCCATAGACCAATAAGAGTCCAAAAGATCTCAACAAGCAGATCAATAAGATTAATTAGGACATTTAGGTCCAAAGCAATGTGTAAGAAAAGGGAAGGTGGGCATGTGATAGAGATGAGGCAGTTTTATTGACTGAAGATTCAATACGAATCATTCATATGACATGATTATTTATATGACCACATATGGCTGCATGTTAGGGACCCTTGTAAGTGTTCTCTCAGCGCTCTTGGCTGAGTCCTATTACAACGCTCATTGCATAGCACTGCAATGGTTTATCTTCCCTATACTACACAGTAAGATCTCAGGGCAAGGACTCTGTCTGTTTTCTTTTTCCTTCTCTTTTTAATCTACAAGCCTAGCATAATATATAACCAATTGTGGGAACTTCATGTCAACTCTCAAAATAAGTGGACTATAGCTTTTCTCTATAAAGCTCAATACCATTTATACTGTAACAAAATGAAGTTATTTGAAGATTGCAATACTGTTAGTATTATACTAAGACGAAGTTATTTGAGACAAGAATAGTGATTAAGGATGAGTGCTCTGGAATGAGACAGCCTTGATGCTAGTCTTGCCTCTGCCACTTAATGGCTGAACAACCTTCATCAATTTCCTCAGGCCTTTCTATACCTCAGTTTTTGTATCTATAAAATGGAGATATACAATAAGCACAAATTTCATAGGGCTACTGTGAGAATTAAATTAGGTACTACACATACAGTTTTAAGCATACCTGGCAGAAGGCAGGTACTCAATATGGTTTAACTACATGGTTATTATCCACAGCATTAAAATGCTGATGATGAGGAGGAGATGATGATCATGACAATGACTCTGTAACTGAAGTCATAAGACAGTAACAGACTGTGATACAATATTCGCAAAATATGAAACAAAGGAATAGCATATAGGATATACAAACGAATATAACTTCAAGGTTCACTTTTTAAAAAAAATCCAAAAATGAAGAAAAGAAAACTGCAACTCACTGCAGAATAAACTCAATTAGCTGACAAATATTTAAGTACATGTCTACTAATGATTTGGAAAATGTAAAGTAAAATCCATGAAATAACATTTCTCACCTATTAAGTTGGCAAAAATTTCAATGTCTGGTTATATCAAATGTTAGCAAGTATCTAGGGTGATGGGAAAGCCCATACACATGTGGCAGAAGTGTAAACTGGCCAAACACCCTGCAGGGCAATCTGGCAATATTTATTAAAATTGAACATCTGCATGTCCAATAATCTGGTGGTCTTCACATCAGGGCTATTCAAGGGCTTCACAAACATAGAAAGTTTTACTGCATTGGCCTAAAAGCCTGCCTGTATTCACAAAAGCCCTTTTCGCATCCATCCCAGATCTTGCTTCAGTGTGCTGCTCCTGAATTCAGAAACCTTTACGTAACTAAACAAAAGACAAGCCTCCTTTAATGATTACATCAAGCTTTTGATCTTCTGGTCTTTCCTATAATACACATATTTCTGTTAAGAGTCAAGCGCGGTGTTAAAATGGTATATTCGGTCACACAGTAGAGAGGAGTGGAAGTGGTAACTTCTATTTTTTTTACCTTTATTATTTTGCCTCTATTAGCCTTAGACTAACGTCAAAAATGGCAACTCTATTGGTGGTGCTGTTCAACTAATTACCATATAATAATTATTTTGTCATAAAATATTGTGTCTGGATGGACTGTGTAACAATGACAACTGCAACAACTTAATCTACCAGAAAGCTTAAAAACAGCCTTATCATCCCAGGAAATACAACATATTTAAAAATTTCAATTTCCATCCACAATTTTGTCAAGAAGTATGATAGGGTGGCTCAAAAAGAAACTTTCTGGCATGAAAATATACTACATGATGATAAAACTCTGTGAGAGTATTAGAATGGAAAGGAGAAAATGGAAAGAAATAAACTTTCCACAGGAAATTAGGCATGCATTTTTCATAATGGATTGTGCTTATTGAGTCAAACTGTTATGGTATTTAGATTCCTTTGGATATACTTAAAAGGGTGACCATTTTATTTTAAAGTGTTAATATTTACAAGATGCCAGAAATTTTATTCTTTGGAACCATTTAAACCTATGATTTAAACCCTTAAATGTCAATGTTAATTGTGTGAGAGGCACACATTTTTTCCAAATTATTTTAAGGTCATACAAAAAATAAATTTGAAGACTTATAGGTTGGATGGTGCTCGCCCCCTCCCCCACCAAATCCATGCATTGAAGTCCTAACCCCAGTACTTCACAATGTGACCTTATTTGAAGATAAGGCCTTTTTAGATGTAATCAAGTTAAAATGAGGTCATTAGGATAGGCCCTAATCGAATATGATTGGTGTCCTTATAAAATGGGACATTTGGACACAGAGACAGACAGGAAAGACAATGTGAAGAGACACAGGGAGGGAGTTCCCGTCGTGGCGCAGTGGTTAACGAATCCGACTAGGAACCATGAGGTTGCGGGTTCGGTCCCTGCCCTTGCTCAGTGGGTTAACGATCCGGCGTTGCCGTGAGCGGTGGTGTAGGTTGCAGACACGGCTCGGATCCCGCGTTGCTGTGGCTCTGGCGTAGGCCGGGGGCTACAGCTCCGATTCAACCCCTAGCCTGGGAACCTCCATATGCTGCGGGAGCGGCCCAAGAAATAGCAACAACAACAACAACAACAAAAAAGACAAAAGACAAAAAAAAAAAAGAGAGACACTTTTTTTGGGAGAAGACATTCATCTACAAGCCATGGAGAAAGGCCTGGAACAGGTTTTCCCTCACAGCCCTCAGAGGGAACCAACATCCTGTGAACACCTTGATTTTGGCTTCTAAGCCTTCAAAACTGTGAGAAGTAAACTTCTGTTACGGAAGCTATCCAGTCTGTGGTCCTTTCTTATAGCAGTCCTAGCAAACCATACAAAGACCATTCTCCTAGAGAAATCCTCTCACTTGTAGATAAGAAGAAATGTAAAGGGACATTCACTGGCTCATTCCTGCATTAAGGGAGTGCATAATTAAAATGTGGTATCCCCACATTCTCGGTTTAGTGCTTCAGATGGGTTCCTCGAAATGGGAATGCAGGTGCAGGTCTACCTGGAATTCCCCCTTTGGAGACATGCTCCTGGTATCCAAGACTGAAAAACGTTCTCCGATTCTTTTCAAATGTCCTAAAGGTATGCATGCCCTGGACCATAGTTTCCTTTTGCTTCTTTCCATGCAAATTTCCACGTAAACCTTTGTAAACCATGTACGTTTCCATGTAAACCTTTGGGGTTGCAGTGATATTTCTGACACACTTTATCATGTCAAAGTACCTCCACCAGTTCCTAAATTGCAGGCTAGTTTTTATTACTCTAGCTTGTAAGTAAGTATCATATTTAATGTGGGTTTCTTGTAGGCAATATATAATTGGATAATTTCTGTTTTTTAATTGAGGTATTTAGACAGTTAACGTGATGCAAACATCACATTAGGTTTAAAGCCATCATCTTGCCGTTTGTCTTCAATCTCATTTTCTGTGTTCTGTTGAATTAATTGAACATTTTTATGATTCTACACTATCTCCCATGTTAGCTTCTCACCCAGATCTCTCTGTTTTGTTATTCTAGCACTACTTTAGCATTTATAGTATACAGTATATATCTTTAACCTATCACAGTCTACTTTTTAGTAATTTAGTCTAGGGCTAATTATCTTCCTCACCACTGAGGTAAGACCCTCTAAGTAATTCATTCAGTGACCCGTTTTCCAGTCAGGCTGAGATCAGCTCTATTTGCAACATTGTCCCTGCTCTAGACTATGTTCCCTCTAATCACCCTTTAACCTTTCAGGAGTTCCTTCTTTGGTCCCAGGCAGTGTTTGTATCCATGAATGCAACTCAGTACTCATCTGAATATCCAAGGGGGCCCTTATGCCTATCTCCAGAGTTTTCTTTCTGTACAGCGCCCTCTTCTCTGGCAACCTGAAAACTCCAGCTATCTTGGACTCCTCAAACCCCCACCTCCTCCAACTCACATTGTCCAGTTGGTGCCTCATGGGTTCACCCTCCCTGCGCTGTCACCTAGAGACTCTCTCAAGGCAGCAAGCTGGGGGATTTGTAAAGCTTATCCCATATTGTTTGTTTGTTTGTTTATTTTTTTAGGACTGCACCTGTGGCATATAGAAGTTCCCAGGCTAGGGGTTGAACCAGAGCTACAGCTGCTGGACTACACCACAGCCACAGCAAGGCAGGATCCAAGCCGTGTCTGAGACCTGCACCACAGCTCACCACAACACCAGATCCCCAACCCAATAAGCGAGGCCAGGGATTGAACCCGAGTCCTCAAGGATACTAGTCAGGTTCGTTCCTGATGAACCACCAAGGGAACTCCTCATATTTTCTTTTTATCATCTCTTAGGGATACCTATCTTTCACTGCTTGATGACCAATGTCTTGAAATCCGTTGCTTCATATATTTTCTCTCATTTCTGACTTGTTTCAGGCAGGATGGGAAGTCTTGTCCCTGTTACTCCATTTTGGTTCCAAGTAGAACTTCTGTCTGTCAATACCCTTCTTATCAATTCCTTTCAACATAAATAAGACAGAGTCAATATCTGTTATTTGCAAATAAGTGTTCTAACACATACACATATACTTCTCCCTTAGCTCATATACTCCATTTATCTCCTGGTCCTGGTAGTTTTATCACATAAACATCTTTTTAATAGTAACACTGCAAGTTTATACATACCCACACACCCCCACACACATGTTTATATATGTAAGTTTATATACATATGTGTGTATGTACATAAACATACATATATATGTAGTATGTGTGATTATTATGTACCAGGCACTTTTCTAGGTGTTTTATTTCTAGTAACTTAATTTAATCCTTTCAACAACAACTCTATGACATAAAAAACACTATTATAATCCATTTTACAGGTGAGGAAATTGAGGCAGAGAGAGATAAATTAAGTTTTCAAGGTCACAGGGCTAAGTGGTTAAAAACTGGCTGTCTGCACAGATCCCAAAGAGAGTTTCCACAGGTCTCTCTTTACCACTTCCTATGTCTCCAGACTGCTACTCTAGTTCAAGCTATTATCATCTTTTGTCCGAACTATATCACAGTTCATGTGTCTACTTCCAAACTATTCATTTCATTACAGTTGGAGTGATCTTTCAAAACCCAAAGCTGATTATATCACTGCAGTTCTTATCACCTCTCAGGCTTTCTCCTGCTCTTAGTTAGGATGAGGCAAAACTTAAAATGCCTGCAGTGTCCTCCAAGGTCTTGCCCTTCCCCATCCCACTTCCATTCTGCTTGCCTCTTTCCCTGCCATCCAGCTACAGTGGTTTTTTTTCAGAACTCTCACTCTCTTCCGCCAAAGCCTCTTAGTCACACTGTTTCCCCAACCTAGAACACTATGCCTGCTCCTTTTAGTTGATTCTTTATCTACTTTAACTCAACATAAAGATACTCAGCACCTGGCATAGAGTTGAGCACACAGAAAACACTCCCATATTTTTCAAAAACAAATGAATAAAATTCTCTTGTGGTGTAGTGGGTTAAGGATCCGGTGTTGTCACTGAAGCAGCTTGCATTGCTGCTATGGCACAGATTCGATCTCTGGCCAGGGAAATTCCATATGCCGTGGGTACTGTCAAAAAAAAAAAAAAAAAAAAAGAATGAATGAGTGAGGTTAAGTTCCTTGACTAAGGTGACACAGCAATAACTTGGGAAACTGGCATTGGGCTTCTGATTCCTGGCCCAGTATGGGTTTCATGTGGCATTTGAATTAAAAGCTTGAATGAATTTCTTAACTGCTGTCCACGTCCATTTTGGAGAAGTTAGTACCCTGCCTATACATTCCTTGAAGAGTTAGTCCCTCACTGCCCCAGGATTAATTTCTGGTGCATTTGGCCTAAACAACTGTTATGCTCTGAAGTTATTTATGGGTGACTGTAGTCTTTAGGAAATTCACTTGGTTCAGTAATTGGTCTAAGCATTAGTTTTTGATGATTTAGCTGTGTTCTTGTGAACTAATGATGGCTATTGATAGGGATTTAGAACTGACACCCCCAGGTACTTAGCTGTTTTAAACAGCACATTAAACAATATAATACTTAACATACATATGCCTTAAAAATATTTTATAAGATGCAGGATGTGAACTACAAGTGTTGTATTAGTTCCATGAACTAATTTTACAGCTCCAGAGGTGGAGTCAGAAGCAGAGTCCTTCTCCTCTAAATGAATGTGCCCTATGTCACTAAGAACACAGGCTCATGGTGACTAAATAGTATATGCATTCCAAGCTTCTAAGACCCAGTGCCTAAAATGGAGAAGCATCCAAAACTGAATTTAACCATAAGTAAAGATCAGATAAACTCAAATTGAGAGACAGGTCTCAAAAACATCAAGGTCATGAAAGACAAAAAGACACAGAGGAACTGTCCCAGATTGGAGAGATCATAGAAAGGACATTAGCGTGACAACTGACAACGTATGGATAAGGTCTGTCAGCTAACTGAAGGTATTTTGTGTAATGTTTTTACTTTCTCAGTTTTAGTAACTGGACTATGGTTACATTTGCAGAAGCTAAAATAACAAACTTTTGGAACTATTTTTACAACTTGATTTAAAATACAAATTACTCCATGGTAAAATGTTTAAAAGGTCCCTAGCATAAATGAATAAACAAAAACCAAAGAGATGAATATATCCAAAGAGAGGGAAACAATTTCTATGTAATTGTAAAGATTTAAAATTTCAGGCAGAGTTCAAAGCACAAAAACAAGATGAAGGGAAAAACAGAACTGATTTTCTTGAGCCTACGGTCTTCAAGAAAACTGAGTTCTTCTTTATATAATAGAAGAAAAACAGAGTCACCACCACTGGTCTCAGCAGATGCAATAGCACCAGCATCTGACCTGTTGCCTCAGGCTGCCCTGTAGAGAGGGGTCTGCAAGCCCTAATTCTTATGGGCCCTGTGGGGTATAGGCCTATTTTTTTCTCTTCAGAATTGTCTTAGCTATTCTAGTTCCTTTGCCTTTCCAAGAAAAATTTTTTTTTTTTTTTTTTTTTTTTTGCTTTTCAGGGATGCACCTGTGGCATATAGAAGTTCCCAGGCTAGCGGCTGACTCAGGGCTAAAGCTGCTGGCCTACACCACAGCCACAGCAATGTGGTATCCAAGTTGCATCTGCAACCTATACCACAACTCATGGCAACACCAGATCCTTATCCCACTGAGCAGGGCCAGGGATCAAATCTGAAACCTCAAGGATACTAGTTGGGTTCGTAACCTGCTGAGCCACAACGGGAACTCTATCCATGAACATTTTAGAATAACACTGTCTATATCTACAAAAAATCTTGTGACTTTGACAGAAATTATATAAAATCTGTAATTCAGTTTGGGGAGAACTGAAATCTTTACTACAGGGAGTCTTTCGATTCATTAACATGAAATATCTGTCCATTTATTTGGATTTCCTTTTATATCTCTCATTACTGAGCATCTAAATCTTGTACATGTCTTGTTAGATTTACATCTAAATATTTTAATTTTTTAAGAATAGTAAATAGGAGTTCCCTGGTGGCCTAGTGGATTAAGAATCTGGCCTTGTCAGTGCTGTGGCTTGAGTTCTGCTATGGCAGAGATCGGATCCCTGGCCTGGGAATTTCTATATGCCTGGAGTGCAGAAAAAAAAAAAAAAGAAAGAAAGAAAGAATGAAAAAGTAAATTGTTTTTTTTTGCCTTTTTTTCTTTTTTTTTTTTATGGGCCTCACCAAGGGCATAGTTCCCAGGCTAGAGGTCAAATGGAGCTCTAGCCACTGGCCTACACTACAGCCACAGCAACACAGGATCCAAGCTGCATCTGTAACCTACACCACAGCTCATGGCAACACCAGATCCGTAACCCACTGAGTGAAGCCAGGGATCAAAGCTGCATCCTCATAGATATTAGTCAGATTCGTTACTGCTCACCACAACAGGAACTCCTAAGTCTATTTCTTGATGCATCTTCTAGACAGCCCCTACAGGAACTCCTAGTATTATACTTTTAATTTCAGGTTCCACATGTTAATGGCTAGTATATAGAAATACGGTTGATATTTTATATTGGACCTTGTATCTTATATATGGACCTTGTATCCATACTGAACTTACCAAATAGTTACAGGAGTTATTTTACACATTCCTTGGGATTTCTATGTGGAAAAATATGTAATCTGAAAATAGGTTCATGTTTTTTTCTTGCTTTCCAATCCATATGCTTTTGGTTCCTTTTCTTTCTTACTGCACTGGCTAAAACTTCCAGTTCTATGTTGAATAGCAGTTGTAAGAGTGGATATCTTTGCTTGTTCCCTATTCTAGGGCGGAAGTATTTGGCTTTTAACTATCAACTGATGTTAGCTATAGGCATTTTTATGAACATGCTTTTTTTTTTTTTTTTTTTTTGGCTAGCCCATGGCATGCAGAAGTTCTGGGCCAGGAATCCAGCTTGCATCACAGCAGCGGCCTGGGCCACTGCATTAACAACGCCAAATCCTTAACCTACTGAGCCATGCAAGAACTCCTTCAGGAACATTCTGTGCTAGATTGAGGAGGTTCCCCCTGTATCCCTATTTTGTCTTTATTATGAATGGATGTTGGATTTTTGTCAAGTACTTATCCTACACTGACTGGTACAATCATGTGACTTCACTCCTTTAATCTGTTAACACAGTCAGCTATGTTGACTGGTTTTCACATTGAATCAGGCTTTCATCACAGAACAAATCCAGTTGGTCATGGTATATAACTCTTTTAAATTTTATTTGCCATCGTTGTTATACAAAAATAATTGTATGCATGCATATTGTTCCAGAATGATCTTTTAAAACATAAATAGGACTATGTAATTCCTGCTTCTATCCTTTAGTTACTTTCAATTACCTGTTGGAAAAAGATCAAAGCCTCATTCTGTCCCTGGTCATGGCACCATCTGGCCCCTGCCTTCCTCACTATCTCATCTTCAGCTGTTTTCTCCTTATTTTCTGTACTCCTTCATACTGGTCTCTCTACCTACAACACTTTCCCCACTTTTTACCAAATTAACATACCCTTCAAATCTTGGCTTAGAGTTCCCCTTCTACTCCCCAAATGGAACCCAGTCCTTTTTACTTAACCTTATATACAGTTATATGTGTTATCTGTATACAGCTTGTATGTATTATTTAATGTTTTCCTCTCCCACAAGCTTCACATGGACAGGGTGTATGGCCATCTTAGTTTCTGCAGTAACCCTCTTATTTGGTAAACAGAAGGCATCTAAATATCTACTGACTGAAAGTCTAAGGGGGGAGGGTAAGCAAAGAAACACAGGTGGGAAGAATAAGTGGGTTCAGGGTGGTTGTCTTGGGAGACAAACCTCAAAGGGCAGAGCAGGGTTTTGATGTTAAGATGGAAGGAGTGCTTTGGCTTGTAGACAAAGGGGAGCCACTGGCTTCTGCATAGAGAAGGTACCTGAACTTATCAATTATTATAAACATACGTGCACTAGTATTTAACCTCTTTTCTCCTGTTTATCTCTGTAAGATGATTTTTAAGTAATTAATATGATTTTACTCATCTGTATGTATGCATATAAATTGTTTGGATCTTCAGGATCAGCTTCCAGAAACAGAAAAGGAAGCTAACAAAACACCTTGGTGATCTCAGAAAGCTAAGATGCGAAACATTATTCCACAATTTTGCTAATGGCTTTGAAGAGTCAAATCTAAGATTTTTTTTAAAACTGTCGTGTTCTTTCACTTAAGCGTATTTGATTCTGATGAAATCTCTTTCCTCATCATCTATGATTCAAAACTTTTCTGAAACTGCTCTCATCTTTTGTTCTACTCCAACCTTTCTGTCTTTCCCACCTCCTAATCACAGACCTTTCCCAGTGCTCTGGGCCGAAGCTTTGTCTCTCTCACTTTTTCCCTCCTGGCTGAACTCCCTTCACCCAGCATCCCTATGGGGATAAATCCCTCACTGGCTGCTCTGATAATGATCACGACCTCCGGGATCCCTGGGTAGAGGCCAAGTTCTGCAGCTGGTTTCAGGGCCCCAGGATCCTGCAAGGACTTTTATTCAGAACCCTCCCACGGTCTGGTCTGGTGTAAAACAGATTTGAATAAATAAATCTCTGGGCTATGCTGTATGTGGAATGTAAGATTTTATTGCTATTAATTCTCCAAAAAATCTTTTCCTGAAGGAATGGAGGTAAGTCCCAAACACTGTGAGCACAGTTCAGCTTTACCTCTAGGAATGAGCTGTTTTCTTCTATTCCAAGAGTGAAGGTCCTAAAACAATGGTTCACATTTCCCCAAGAAAATAAATCTCAGTTTAAGCTCAGAAGCATTTAACCACAGGTTTATCAGAAGCATACAGAAGACAGTGATTGGAGTTTCTGTCGTGACTCAGTGGTTAACGAATCCGACTAGGAATCATGAGGTTGCGGATTCAATCCCTGGCCTTGCTCAGTGGGTTAAGGGTCCAGCATTGCCGTGAGCTGTGGTGTAGGTCGCAGACGCGGCTTGGATCCTGAGTTGCTGTGGCTCTGGCGTAGGCCAGTGGCTGCAGCTCTGATTCGACTCCTAGCCTGGGAACCTCCATATGCTGCGGGAGTGGCCCAAGAAAATGGCAAAAAGACAAAAAAAAAAAAAAAAAAGACAGTGATTACCCATATAGTATCAAAATTCATTTCTCCACAGTTACTTAGTATTCCACTGATTCAAGGGAATGTGTATCTTGTAATAATAACTACTGTGACCTCAAAGTAATGTTTTTCATTACCTCCTTACTGTAAGATTAGCTAAAACAGATGTGTGTCTGTGTGTGTGACTCAGGAACTTTTGGGTTTTTTTGGTCTTTTGTCTTTTTAGGGCCGCACATGGGGCATATGAAGGTTCCCACGCTAGGGGTCAAATCAGAGCTGTAGCTGCCGGTCTACAACCACAGCAACTCGAGATCCGAGCCCTGTCTGAGACCTACACCACAGCTCAGGGCAACATCGGATCCTTAACCCACTTAGCGAGGCCAGGGATCGAACCCTCATCCTCCCGGTTGCTAGTCGAATTCATTAACCACTGAGCCACGACGAGTACTTCCCTCGGAAACTTTTTTAAAGGTCCAACTGCTCTTGCTTGCTCCCTTAAATTCACCTTTGTTTTTCCTTCTAGAAAATGCACAGGTTCCCTGAGCACATGTTAGCAACTCCAAAATTTACATTTTTAGCCTTGACCTCTCTCCAGAACGCTACCCCCAATTTCTATCTGCTTGACAGACCTTCCCACTTGAGAATTAACTGTGAACCCCTTGAAAGCCGGAATATTATCAGATTTAATTTTATATCCTCCGTTCCTAGTACAGTGCCTAGTACAGAGGAGACACTCACCTATACTAAAAAAACAAATGGATACTATAAGACTCTGGAATAATGTCTGTGGAAAACACAAATATGTTGGCATGGGTTACTACTAATTTCTTAAAGTAACTACAATAATGACTAACACTTGCATTACACTTGAAGATATGTTAGGATTAAAGTAATAGATTAATATCCTAAACTTAATTTTTCACCATCTTACTCAAGGTGGCTGCAACCTTAGCTCCTATTTCTGGTCCTACAAACTACTAAAATTATTCTAGTCATGTCTCTTTGCTTGTGTAATCCCTTTCTTTGAAACCGGATTCCTATTTACTCTTATTTAAATTTTCTTCATGATGATCCATATAACTTCCACCTCCTGTATAAAGCATTCCCTAGGCCTTCAAGCCAACACATTGCTCTTTATCTTCTGAATTCATAAACCTCATGGTCTAACTTCCTAATGGGGAATCAAGATACGGCTGTATGTCTAAATTCCAGCTCTAGCACATTCTATGCAGACTTTCTTTTTTTCACTGTTTTCCTGAATTTAATTTTTTTTATTTATTTTTTCCCACTGTACAGCAAGGGGATCAAGTTATCCTTACATTTATACATGTTCCCCCCACCCTTTGTTCTGTTGCAATATGAGTATCTAGACAGAGTTCTCAATGCTACTCAGCAGGGTCTCCTTGTAAATCTATTCTAAGTTGTATCTGATAACCCCAAGCTCCCGATCCCTCCCACTCCCTCCCTCTCCCCTCAGGCAACCACAAGCCTGTTTTCCAAGTCCATGATTTTCTTTTCTGTGGAGATGTTCATTTGTGCTGGATATTAGATTCCAGTTATAAGTGATATCATATGGTATTTGTCTTTGTCTTTCTGACTCACTTCACTCAGTATGAGATTCCATAGTTCCATCCATGTTGCTGCAAATGGCATTATGTCATTCTTTTTTTTTTTTTTTTCCTAGGGCCGCTCCCACGGCACATGGGTGTTCCCAGCCTAGGGGTCGAATTGGAGCTGTAGCTGCCAGCCTACACCACAACCACAGCAACGTGGGATCTGAGCTGCGTCTGCAACCTACAGCACAGCTCACGGCAACGCCAGATCCTTAACCCACTGAGCAAGGCCAGGGATCGAACCTGCCACCTCCTGGTTCTTAGTCGGATTCGTTAACCACTGAGCCACGACGGGAACTCCCAGACTTTCTCAGTTGCTCAACTTTCCTGAACCTTGTTTCCTGATCCATGGAGAAGAGATACTAATACCTACCTCTCAAGATTCTTAAGGGGTTACATGAAATAATGTTTATAAAGAACTTATCTAGGGAGTTCCCGTTTTGGCTCAGCAGTAATGAACCCAACTAGAATCCATGAGGATGCAGGTTCAATCCCTAGCCCCACTCAGTGGGTTAAGGATCTGTGCTGCTGCTGTGGCTGTGGTGTAGGCCAGCAGCTGTAGCTCCAACTTCTATATGCTGAGGGTGTGGCCCTAAAAAAAAAGGAACTTAGCTAGCAGTACTTAAGTATTCAATGAAGAGCAACTACTGTGTTATTATATGGTACATACTATTTGCCATTTATTTTGTTGTGGGTTTTCAATGTATATATCATAACTCCTTAGATTAATGGTATTTCTTTGTAATTCTTGAATCACCAAGATCGGTGTCTTACTGAAGTGCCTGCTGACTTATTTAATCATGATTGTTGTTATTATCGTTACTGTTATACCTCAGGCTTGTATAATACTTTACAGTATACAAAATACTTTCATGTACATTATCTCAATTTATCTTCATAATCATCTAGTGAAATCCAGGCAAACATTGTTAGAACCTACAGTTTACTGAATAAGAAAGAGGCTCAGAGAACTTTCACTTCTATCTAAATGAATTATCTAGTACTACACTTGTTCTTTCACTACAAAAAATATATAAACCTAGACAAAATATAGGAAATAACTGGTTTTAGTTACTGGAAAATATTCAGTACAAAACTGTAATCACTGAAAGAACGAAAGCAAGTAATATGAGCCCTACAATTTGGCCAGCTTTCTTCTTGCAGCCTGTTTCTGGACCTTGACACAGGACAAGGGAACCCAAGCAGAGCATGGCAGTCTTATGACCTGAGAATACAGACATCTGAATCCATGGGACAAAGTGCCAAAGAAGACAGAATGACGCAGAGAAAATGCTTCAGAAATTAGAACAGGGCTACCCTTAAATTTTTGCTGAACTTTACCTTTGAATTTCCACAAAGCCAGGCATAAAACAACTACCATAGATTATAAAGCTGAGCACTTTCTAGAGTGCACCCTAGCAGTAGGAACATTTGCATTCCAACCAGCTACAGTGAAGACAACACACCAGAACATGAGCAAAGGCCTTTGTGCATTAGTATAGGCCCCAAAAGAGCCATACTTTAGAAGCAGAGCTAGTACATCTGAAGCTAACACAACACTGTAAGTCAACTACAAGCCAATAAAATTAAAAACAAGTAAATAAGTAAGAAAAACAAAGGTAGCAGAGCTAAATTAACTCTAAAGTAAAGGCAACCCTTGGCCTGTCTTAATGAAACTTAAAAACCGCCCCAAAAGGACCAAACTGACCCACAAGTAATTTAAATACTTGCCAAAACAAAATGTGAATTCATTAAAGGAAGAAAAAGAAGAAAATTCAGCTTCTCATGAACATAACAGTCACCTCCTCCCATCATGTCACCTACAGTCCCATGACAAGAAGCAGGACAATGGGACAATCATGAAGCCAATCGGTAAGTCGAAATGGACACGGAAATGACAAGGATGATGAAATTATCGAAAAATAATGTCAATATAGCTATTATAAACATGTTCCAGTATTTAAAGAAAAACGTGAATCTCCTAAGGAGAAAAGAGGAAAATATTCAGAAGAACCAAACGGAGGAACCATTTCATCTCTAGAACCAACTTCTAGAGATGAAAACGCTAGTATCCAATTTTTTTTTTTAATTTGGGGGGAGGGGGAGTTATAAAATAGCCTTTTATGTTACTTGAGAAATGGCCTGACGCTCTTCAGGCGCGACTTGGCAGCAGAGAGCCTGCTGGCCCGAGCCCCCAGTCCCCCAGCCCAGGGACGCGAAGGGCTGGCAGAAGCGAGGACAGCGCAGGGCGGGTGCGGCTTGCGAGGCGCCACGACTGTCCCTACCTTGACCAGGCCGCGCCCTTCTTCACCCGACGGCCTCCGGGAAGGTCGCAACCCTCTCCTCAGGGGTGAGGGGGCCCGGGCCCAGCAGCACAGGAACTCGCGGCTGTGCCCACAGCGCCGCCGCCAGTGGGCAAAGAATACATCGTCGAAGGCGCCCGGGATGAGGTCCCGCTCCAGTCATTCCTGCGGCGTCCACATGCCTTTAGGCCGCAGGCGCGCAGATGGCGTCGCCGACGTAGGGCGCGGGGCGCGGGCGAGAGCCGGCTGCGCGCGCATCCTGTGGGGGGCGGGAAGCGCCGGCCCCGCGCTCGCCCCGCGCGCGAAGCCGCTTCTGCGGAGACTTGGTCCCTTCGTGAAGGGGCAGCTGGTGGGCCGGTGTGGAGGCCCCGTCGAAGGCGCCTCTGTCCAGCACGTCGATGGTGGACCGCCAAGACCTGCTTCTCCGCCCCCGGGGTCACCGAGCAGCTCGCCTCCCCGGGCCCCGCTCAGCTCTCGGATGGGGGCCCGTGGGGAGGCCTCTGGACCTTTCCGCCTGCAGGCTTTGGCTGGGTGAAAATGTCCTGGTCCTGGGCCGTTTTCAGCACCAGCGGGTGCCGGGCGTCGTCCTGAAGGTAGGAGGCGGCAGTGTCGTGGATGCAGACCCTGCATGGGTTCTCCCAGCCCGAGTCGTAGGCAGCGGGCTGGTCCCGGCATCGTGATCCTGGGCAAGTGTCGGAGCTGGACACCCTTGCACACACGATGGCAAGTGTCTTTGGACTGTGGAACGCGGGATCGTCCTGCTCTGGAAGCGGTCGGGCATCCCGGCCGGACGTTACCGGACGTGAGTACATCACCCCCTCCTCCGAATATCCGTGTATTCATATCCTCTCCATTTATCCTTCATATAGCCTCTCGCTCACCCCCATCTGGGCTTTCGCATCTCTGCTCTTCACCTTTTAGGAACACTTAAATGGCGACACAGCTCCAGGCTTTATGCCCTTCTTGCTCGTCTCTTCATACCTCTTGCCTGTCATCTCTCCAGCGCCCCGGTCAAAACTGAGTGACGTTAGGTGGAAAGGGTATTGATCAAATTGGAATGCATTAACCCTGTCTTAATTCAGCGTTTTGTCCTGGTCGTAGCGAGGAGGACTCTGGGCTTTATGATAAGGAGAATTACTTTTACAGCTCTTATATACAAAAGGCAGTTGAGAACAACTTGCACGCTTGGTGGTTTATAAAGTTGAAAACTCCATATTTTAGGAGTTCTCTACTGTTTTGTCTTTAATGTTATTTTAGGTATCAGATTTAATCTATTTCTGGGCATAGTAAAATCAACACCCTTATGCACACAAGATTTTTGCTAACAATTTTAAAAGATCTTCTTAGATATGATGACGTTTATCTGTTTATAAATATGTAAATACAGGTTTGCCCTGTTATGCAAAAGTAGAGCATTCCTAAAAAATCTTTCCTAAGCTGAAAGGGTATAAAGCAAAGAAGCAATTACCTTAGGACAGATAAATCTTGCTAATGGATGCACAGAGTTAATCAAGACAAAATACAGATGCTCACAGAGTAAATTCAGAGCTCTGGAAGCTTGATGCTAAGATGCGCAGTGCAGTTCCCAGGGAAGGAACTTGGTGATACCGCTCTCCCTGCTTGGGAAGGGTGCTGCCTCTGTAAATGGCTTACCACAAAGCAAATGTCAAACGCTATTTTCACTTTTTGTTTTTGTTTCAAAAAAGCGAAAACGCCCTCCAGATTTCTTTAACTTAGTGAAAACAGATAAGTAGTTCTTATATGAAAAGCAAAGTGACAAAAAATTAACTTTTGAAAAGTGGGAGATACCTATATAAATACCAAGATTAACATTTATCATGGTAAATTTCAATTTTTTCTTATGTTGAGAAATAGTATGTAGAGTAGTTTAAAAACATATTCTCTAAAATAAGTGATGGATTAATATATGTTTGTCACTGAAACAGCTAGAAAATATCTCAAATGTTAAAAAAAAGTATGATCTTATACATTTTTATTTTATTGAACAAGGTAATATGCATAGTTTCCTCTTCTACTGAAGTCCTCCAACAACCAAATCTAGAAAACTGAGAAAGGATGAGATACTATTTAAATAAGTCAGGCCACTAAATGCCCAGCATTGTCTAAACATAATGCAAATGACTAAACATAATGCAGTTTTTAAAGTTCTGGATTCTTCAGTACATTTAAAGATGTGTGTATGGAGGAGGAAACAAAATTGATGAAAAGCCAAAATAGTATCCTATCTAGAGAGTTCAAATTCCTGGGGTCAGCAGTTATGCCTAATATAAGACTTGGGCTAAGTCTAGGACTATCAAAATGTCTCTCGTGTGCTTAACTGGGTTAACACTAAGTTGTAATTCGCTGGCATCTGTTAAAAAGGTGCTGCATAGAAGTCCTAGGGTAGGGGGAGTCATATTGGGATTTGTGTAGGTTAGAGTACTTCTAACTGGTCTCAAAAATTTCTATCCTTATCTTTAAAAAATTTTTTTAAATCCACTTGATGAGAATAACAGCAAATTTAACAATGCAGAAGAAAAGGTCAGTCCCCTTGAAGACATAGGTGCAGAAATTATCCAAATTAAAGCACTGAGAAAAAGATTGACACAGAAAATGAATAGAGCCTTAGCAGCATGTGGAATAACATTAAGCAACCTAAGGTAGTATAATTGGAGTCCCAAAAAATAAAAAGGCGAAGTGGAACTAATATTTAAAGCTATAATAGGTAAAACATTTCTAAACTTGCTGGAAACTGTAAACTCAGAAATATAAGAAGTTTGGTAAACCCCAAACAGATGAACACTAAGACAGTTGTACCAAAGTACATCATAATTGAGTTGCTCAAAAGCCAGCGAGAAAAAGCCTTAAATGCAGCCAGAGGGAAAAATATGACATGTTATACACAGAGAACGAAAATAAGTATTATCAAAGACTTCCTATCAGAAACAGTGTGAACTAGAATGAAAGAAAATCTTTAAAGTATTGAAATAAGCAAGAAAATAAATGACAACATAGAATTCTATATCCAAAAGAAATATCCTTCAAATATGAAGGTCAAATAACATTTTTAATCAATGAAACAAAAGCTGAGAGAATTTCTCAGCAGCAAATTTGTACAATAAGAAATGTTAAAAAAAAAGTTTTTCAGACTTATCTCTGTACAACGACATGAAAAATGTCACACATGGTAAATAGGTGAGTAAATATGGGTAAAATGTGTATTATAAGTGAAATGACACAATTACTTGAATATACCCTGTGGTTTTAAGATTCATATTGTAAATCTTAGAGCAATCACTAAAGAAGGAAAACAAAGAGATACCGATAAATCACTAGAGAAAACGAAATGGAAAACTAAAAAGTAATTGATGAAGTCACGAAAAGGAGCAAAGAGTACATGGGACATATAGAAGACCAATACTGAGATGACAGACTTAACCCTAACTGTGTTGATAATTACATTAAATGTATATAGTTTTAAGCACTTCAGTTGGAAAACAGAGATTGTCACAATGGGTAACAAAGCAAGATCCAACTATGTTCGGTTTATAGAAAATCACTTTACTATAAAGGTACAAATAGATTAAAAGTAGAAAGAGAAAGAATATATATCATGAAAACACATATACACACAAAAAATAATCTGTGTTGAAACACAATAGACCCTTCTGATTTAATTAACAGTTATAGAGCACTAGACCTAACAACTGAAGAATGGACATCCTTTTCTAGTGCGTATTGAACATCCACTAAGTCACTAGACCATGATGCATAGCTCAATGAATTTGAAAGGTTTGAAACCATACTAAGAATGTACTCTATGACCTAGTTAAATTAGGTACTAGTTTCAAAAGCTATCTGGAGAATCTCCACATATTTGGTCATCAAACAACAAATTTCTAAGTTACCCAGAAATGAAAAAGGAGATTAGAAAATATTTTTGCGGAATTATAATAACACAAATAACACAAGGGGAAATATATAAGTCTGAATGCTTGTAGTAGAAAGTCTGAAATCAGTGATCTATACTTCAACATTAATAATTTAGAAAAAGAAGAGCAAATTAAATTCAAAGTAGAAGGAAGGAATAGTAAAGAAAAAAGCAGAAATAAAAAACAGATAAGCAATAGGAAAAAATCAATAAAACCCAAAAACTAGTTCTTTCAAAAGAACTATTTCAAAATAAAATTGATACTCTCTAGCTAAAGAGAGGAGATATAAATTACCAATGTAAAGAATGCAAAAGTATCACTATAGACCTATGGATATTGATAGGATAAATATTTTATTATGAATGATTTTTTTTAACCACACAAAATTTTAGTCTTTCAGATATTCTGCATAAATAATTGTATACATACATGAAATATCTAAATGGAAAACAGCAAACTTTATAGTAAAATCTCAATTCTTAGTTTGAAAGAATACAATAAAAAACAGGAACAGGGAGCTCCCTTCGTGGCTCAGTGGTTAACAAACCCAACTAAGGTCCATAAGGACATGGGTTTGATCCATGACCTTGTTCAGTGGGTAAGGATCCAGCGTTGCCATGAGCTGTGGTGTGGGTCACACATCTGTGGCTTGGATTCCGAGTTGCTGCAGTGGTAGGCCAGCAGCTGAAGCTCCAATTTGATCTCTAGCCTGGGAATTTCCATATGCCGCAAGTGAGGCCCTAAAAAAAAAAGAGGAACAAAAACGTGCTCAATTCACTGTAGGAAAGCAAAGGACTTGAACAGTCATTTTAGCATGGGGAAGCAGCAGCCCGGGTAATCTTAAAATACATTTAATCTTATAGGTAATGAAATAATTTCCAAGCAAGCTCATTAGCATGCTCATTTTCACATAATAAAGAAAAAAATTTTAATTCGAATATTAAGTGGGAGGAGATACTCTGAAATGTGTGTCTCCTGAACTGTTGTCACAGGGAAATGTTTGCCAGCATTTCTTGGTCTGGATATTCATTCACTCATCATAGTGAAATATACTCCTTAAAAGAAGTATCTCTCCACAGCTAATATCTTATATCTCTAGTCCAGTTAATGGTAAAGGTTATTGGGCTTAGGTTCTACTTTTACTGGAAGCACTTTACACCTCCCGTTTCCTCTTCTAATTGGGCTTCCTTGTCCATCATTTAATGGGGAACATTGAATCCTACATTTTTGAGTTCAATGTTCATTTTCGAGTTCATTTTTGAGTTCAGTGTTCACTTCTATTTCATAAAATATTACTTTAAGTAATCAATCACACAGAGAAAGAACCACAGTGATCATGCCTCTGATTTAGTCTGGATTGGCTCTCAGGTGAACTCAGGTAAATGGCAGCCACTCCCTGTGACCTCCTGCAGTACTTAGTGGATTTTTGGACTCACCTGCATGGATTCTCTGAGAAAGGTCTCCTCATTGATGTCTTAATTCCTCTTGGGTGGTTGGTGATGGAGATAGAAACTCTGCTACCAGACAAGACAGTGGGTTTGAGTCAAGCATTTCCCCCAGCCAGAGTTATGACTCCAAAAGCAACAGTCATATTCTGTCCAGTCCAAGGTTGCACAGGCCGAGATTGCAGCAGAGGAGATGTTTACAGCTCCATATGTCTGCTCATTAGCACATTTACCTTTGTTACCACTACCTGTAATAATTGATTTCCCTGAGGTACACTGGTCTGGACAGAGGGGAAACATTTCCTGCTCATTCTCTGTGTGTAGGATACCATATTACAAGCCACATGAATTCAGTATTACCCCTTCTCCATGACCTCTCCTTATTCTTGCAGAGGAATAAATTTGTTTCCTTGGCCTCATCCCAACCCAGAGTTCCAGTTTACTCCAGAGTCTAAGCTTGAGGATTCTGTCTTGTTTAAGTCTGTACAAAGCATTGGTTTCTGGTGGGCCACATCCCTGATATCTGTAGAAAATTACTTCAAAAAGTGGGATTACTTTGTTAATTTAATATAAATCCTTGCTTGGATTCATGGTGGTTTTGCCAAAACAATTAGGAACTTCATACTTATATATCAGTTAAGTGCAGTCAGTTCTTTTTAGAAATATTTGTTTATTTAAAAGATATATAGGAATTCCTGTTGCGGCTCAGTGGGTTAAGAATCTGACAGTATCCATGAGGATGCATTTGATCCCTGGCCTCGCTCAGTGGGTTAAGGATCTGGTATTGCCCCAAGTTGCAGAATAGGTGGTAGATTTCACTTGGATCTGGCATTGCTGTGTCTGTGGCTATGGCTGGCAGCTACAGCTTTGATTTGACCCCTAGACTGAGAACTTCCATTTGCTTATTATGAATGATTTTATGCCAGTAAATCTGATAGCAGAGGTGGCAGAGTTCTTGAAAAACACAAATTTCTAAAACTGACTCAAGAAGAATTAAATGATCATTATAGCTTTATATATAATAAAGAAGTTGGGGCTGGTGGAAAAGTCATGAATCCTGATTATGGTGAACATATCCATTCATCAAACCTTATCAACTCTACCCTTAAAATGGGTGAATTTGTTGTATGTAAATTGTACTTCAATGAAGTGGATTTAGAAAAAAGGGAGGGAGACAGCTCAGAGGATTTACTCGATTTATTGAAGACCAAGGGGCCCAAACCAAGGTCCTCTGAGCCCCAGCACACAGCTTTCCCACCAGACCATAGCGCCTTGGCATTGCCATGGGGAAAGCGTAGTCATTAGACTCTTGGAGGCGAGAAAAAGAATCACGTCTTTGCCACTGGTCATCTGTTTCTAATTGTTTCCAAAATTTTAATTTAGTCTGCGTTCTGATCTCTGCTCAGGGCAACATACACATAAACCTGGTGAATGAGCTTAGGCTAAGGTAGACCTGATGGCTGCCTGTAGGAGTGATGTGTGACAAAGCAGGGAGCGTGATCTGAACCTCTCCTTTGCCTGTCGTTACTCTGCGCTATACTCCTGTCCTTCCCGCCAGAGCTGGAGCTAGGCCTCTGCTCTCCCAGTTCACGGTCCAGGGCTTTGGCTGCTGCACTGGAAGCGATATCCACTGTGAATTAGTGGTGTTCAGCCCTGTACTCAGAGTTTATATGGATATATGCTTTAGACTGAAATGGACATCTAATTCACTCCACAGCTTCAAGGCAGAAAGACCTGCTGCTGCTTTATCCTTCTCCCATTAACATATATATTAACCAGATTAGCCAGCAGTCAGCACTCAGTCCTGAGAGCCTGGGTAGTTTTTTTCGTGCATTTCACAGTCTCCTGACAGTGCATTTCATTGAGAGCAAGGAAAGCTCAAAATGGAGAAGGAAATGAAGTGAATGTAGGGCACTGGCAAGGACAGGCATGCCAGGATGAGATAGCCTAGGATCTCAGCAACACGGGAGATGCCCAGGCCTCCAAGAGAGTGCGCCCAAAATCAGGGGGAGGAAGAAATACCCAAAGCATGCAGTTGCTGACTCTACTATTTCCCTTAGAGCATGGGACACTGCGGTTTGGTGGAAAGTACGTGACTTTCAAAACCAGGCAAATCCTGGTTTGAGTGCTATTTAGTTTCTGAGTGAACTTGGGCAAATGACTTAACCTCTCTGAACTTCCACTTCCTCACCATGCAATGAAAATAATAACGTCTTCTTAGTATTGTTAGAAGATTTAAAGGGCCATGACACACACGAAAAAGCCACATTGCATATTTTGTTCCTCCTTTTCTTTTCTTCCATCCCCTCTTCCTAGCTCCCTTGATACATAAAATGATAGAAATAGAAGACGCTCTAAAAGCCTGTAGTGCAGCACCCTCCTCATGTAAATAAGAGAAACAAGAGACTTGCTGGTGATCTCACCGCTGGCCTTTGGCAATGCTGAGAGCACCTGAATAGTGTGATCTTTCCACCATGCCCCAGGCCGTCTAGCTGAATTGCTAATTCTAAGTCCCAATTTCCAAAATGTTTATGTACATGAATTTAAAGGTCTGTATCCAAGGACAGCTCTCTTATATGACATTTTTTACTCAAGAACCCTAAACTAGACCCTTGCCTATTTTAAAACTTCTCTGATGAATGGCTTATAAACCTCTGGTAGACTTATAACCCAAAACATATCTGTCTCCCCACAAGTACCTCTCAGTAAATTCCACTTTCTGGAACAAGGCAGTACCAGGAATTCCCAAGATGGAGCCTCAAACGCCTCAAGGTCCACAGTCACTTGTTCAGAACACCTAGACCTCCTTCAGACTTTGAGAGGAGAGCTCCTCTATTTTGTGAGTCTGAGGGAGCTGGACTCTGACAGCTACAACAGAAGGAGGAGGGGTAGATGTTCCCTCCACCCACACCTATGACTAGAACTGAGTGATGCCGTATATACTCTGTCAGTCGGATGTTTCCATCATACCATGATCCTTCAGGGAGTGATGCTTTAATTAGGGTTATTGCACCATCAGGGCAGCAATATAGCATTCGTGGCAGTAGTGTCTAAAGCTGTGTTTCTCAACCTAGTTTTCATTATTGCTCCCTAAGGAGGCTTTTCAGACATTTTTTCCTAAATTTCCCCCATTATATAGTTTTGAGATAACAGATACACAGTATATCTGCTTATACTCTATGTATATCCAGGCTTTATACATAAATAGTAGAATTTATGTATTTTCCCTCTCCAGGGTTGATATTCCTGTTGAGAATGCATGGTCTAGAAGATGTGTCCAGCAGGAGCATCACAACCCCATGTTGCTATGAATCAATAATAGCAGTGTATCTTATTCCTTGGCATCTTTGGTCCCCTACCCATCTTCATCCATCTCTGAGTTACCTGGGATTTTTCCAATAGGGTCCTATCTTGGTTCACATTTACCTGGAAGCATACGCTAAGGCAAGAGTTCAAGTGTAGATAGTTTATTTGGGAGGTGATCCCAGAACACCAGCAGGAGAGCTGGGGAGTAGAACGGAGAAAGAAGCAGTTGAGTGTGTTGCCAAGCCAATTACCACCATGAGCAAATGGAGCTCAAGCTCATGGGGCACTCTAGGTGGGAGAGTAAAGCATACACCAGAAGCATCCCACCCAAGGGACAAGGAAGTTCACCAATAACCCCCAGTCATTGGTTAAGTGCTGCTGCCAGGGAAAGTGCTCCTTTCCTACCCTTCTAGTCTGCTGTGGATGAGCAGAGCAGCTCTGGAGACTACAGAAAGCCTTTAGGTAAAGAAGGCAAATGCTGGTAGCCGAAAGTGCCTGGAAGTGAAAAGGGTCCAAGGGACACAGTCAGGGCACTGGGATTGAGAGACAGATGAAAAGCATGAAGTCATGGACTTTAAGCAAGGACTTCAGTGACTGTGCCCAGAGGATGGGGCTGGGGTAGCTGGAAACCAAAAGCGAAGTTAGAGCTCAGCCTACTGAATTACATTATTAGCTGAATCCATACTTCATCATGTTTCCTTTGTACATGTAAGAACATTGATCAGGAGAGAGCTGGAATGCAGATGAATGGGAGGATATACAGACTTCCAGTTTTCCCAACCCTTAGCCCACTCTTAGCCCCTCTTGCCTCCCTTAGCATCCTCTCCTTCTTTGTCTGATTGGGTTCTTCATGACTGGCTTAAGAACACTGCTACCTTCTCCCAAAGGCCATTAGTCAGTTACCTTGGAAGAGGGAACAGATTCTCTTCATGCTTACCCTGCCCCATACACACTGATCCTGGCTATCCCGAGACCTGTAACTAAAGTGAGCCCAGCATTTCCCAGGAGCAAAGGGATATTTACAATGTCAACAAGATATATCCACCAAAAGATGTATGGGACTTTGCTCCGTTATGTTGGTAAGGATCTGAAAATGTGTGAGGAAAGGGATCCTGGAGGCTCTTGTTCATGGAGGAAGGACCATCATTTTTATCAGGGAAATTTGGATGCACTTAGCAGTGATAGATGGAGTGATGCTAGTTTGAGCAGCTGAGAGTTTGCTTGCTGGTTAAAGAAGACTTGAGGACAGTTGGGAGAGTAGTCTAGGGAAAGTTTAGATGCCTGAAATGGTGGGGTTGATTGGAGAAAAGAATTCAAAGATGTCAAGAGAAAGGAATGTGGCTGTGGATTTAGCCCTATAGATGATCTCATTGTCAAGGCCTAGATAGAGACGGATGAGGGAAATGCCAGCATCTTTGAAAAGCAGCTTAGTGACTATTCTCTGTGGACTTGGGATATTGGTAGAAACAGGACTCTTTGATTACAAAAAAAAAACCATGAGAAAATCCCGAGGTGGCAAAGAGCAGGTAGTTACACCACGACAGTGAGATACAAATGGGTGTGGTTACCTTAATAGATATTAGGGCACATCAGAATAGATGGTCCTGCCGGGATCTCAGGGTGTGATAGATTGGTCATGGAGATTCTGGCCCAGCTTGATGTATATAACTGAAAACATTTCAGGTCTGTTGAATCAGGGCTACCACAGTATCTGAAAGTTGGGGCCATTTCTAAATCCCAGTCAATTCACAGAGCCACATCCTCTA
The DNA here is from genome assembly GCF_016906955.1 of Phacochoerus africanus. Lineage (NCBI taxonomy): Eukaryota > Metazoa > Chordata > Mammalia > Artiodactyla > Suidae > Phacochoerus > Phacochoerus africanus. The sequence continues at coordinate 8,222,168 of NC_062552.1, read as the reverse complement.
GTGATGGGGCAAAGAGAATGCTTAAGGAATCACATTCTACCAGTACTGCAAGTGTTTTCCTCCTTGCCTTCCGCAAAGGTACTTGTGTTATTTTATATAAATCTGTTTATGTAAGTCATTGTACTGGGGAAAGGAAGATGCACGAACTTTTTTAGAAATGTTTGGACTCTGGCTTCAAACCAACAGTACTATAAAAGGGAGGGGACTAGTAGGAATCAAGTAATTAATTTTGGAGTGTGTGTACTAGCCTTTTTCTTTTGGTGGAGGGGAAATAAAATAAACACGGAGAAGAGTGCAAAAATCATGGTGAGTTTTCACTCCTGTGACAGTATCTATTCCTCCCTTCCATCACTGAATTCCTTCTCATCCTGCAGCTCCTTGTCTCGAACTCCCTTCTCCCTCCCATCCCAGGATCTTTGAACTTGCTACTTTCTGCTTTGCACATTCTTCCCAGGTCCTCCCACCCCTTTATCCGTCTAATTCCTTTTCATCCTTCAAACCTCAACTCCAGACAGGGTCACTTCTCTAAGAAACCTTGACTGCTTCCATTTCTCCTCGAATCTAGGTCAGCTTCTTTCATTCAGCAACATCATGGGACAGTGTTCCTTTCCTTCAGAGCACCCTCCTCAGTTTGTATCTCTACATTCTTGTGGGTGATTTGATTAGTGTCTGGTTCCTCCACTAGACAATAAGCACCCCAAGGGCAGAAACCACACGTTTTTCTTCATCACTCTATCCCATCACTTCATGTACAGTACAATACCTAGCATGATAGACACTCAATAAATATTTCTCAAATATGTGACTGGGTAAATGCATAGACATGCCTTTTTATTTTGAAAAAAGAGTCTTGTAAGAATTAAAATTTGGCATAAATTTAGTATGGCCACACTTTCCTCTTATAACTCTGAACAGGGGCAGAAAAATATCATCCCCCTCACTACAGACGCCTGCAGGTGTAAGCATCCCCCTTGCAAAACGGCCTAGATCAGTAGTATCACTTTGTGGTAGATGCTCTAAATGGAACAGAATTTTAGCTAGACTGCAAAAGCGGGCTTGGGGTCTGAAAAAAATGAGGTTGCACAGCGAGTGATAAAAAGGGAAAATTGAACCATCCACGATCTCCTTGCGCTTCGTTTCAGCATCTTGTGGGCTCATTGGCCTAGAAGGGGCTGATGGAAGGGTTTGTAGGCTGAGAGACTGGAGTTTAATTGGTTGGTGAAACTCTAATAAAACTTTGTTTCAAGTCTTTAATTTCACCATACTTCCCTTTTAACAAACTTCAAGGAAATAACTCACCCTGTACTGCAACGGTGTGCTGCCAAAGAGCTACCAAATAAGAAAGGCACATGTTTCCTGAATTTGGGTGAATGAACCACAACACTCACTTAAAAAGCTTTTTTTTTTACGAGCAGGGAGGACACCCAAGAGGTTGTCCTTCACAGTGTTGTTTTTCTAATGAAAATATTTGGTGCCACCTGCTGGCAAAATCCGCATGAACATCCTAGCAGCCACAGTGTAACTATGTCTTTCAAATGAACTTGGTATGAAAAGCCCTGATACACCTTATTTGGTAAATTTTTTAAGAATATAGAGGATTTAAGTGTCTTACTGAGAAAAATCCCATCTGAGATATCCCACCACTTGGGGCAGTTTGTGTTCCTGCCAAGGTCCTTCTCTAAGTGAAATTTTTCTGTAATATATTTTACACAGAGTTCATTTTTGAGCTAAAAGAGGACAAATGAGAGGAGAATGAATTGCCCACAAATCCCTTAGGCTCCTTCCAATCTCTAGCATACTACAATTCAGAAGGTTTGAGAGTGTTTCTGAGGCTAACATTTAATATCTTAAGAAGCCCCTGCCAAGCCCATACCAATTTTAACTAGCTGACATAATTAACACAAATTATGTTTCAGGGAAATCCACCCCCTTATAAACCAACCGTGTTTTAAAATCTCCATATGCATAAGCCATGTGGATGAATAACAAGGAAAAAAAATAATTTTCCTGGAAATGTGTAGATTGATTAGCAGAGGCAAGCTCTGTGTGCCTCATACTTTAGAGCAACATTCATAGTAAAGGCATTGTTTAGTGTGCTGGCCTTAGGTAGTTTGGTTCTAAGTATCAGTCAGTACAGAAAAATGACAAGACTTAGCAGATTGCTAGTGTTTCATGCACTGGACAGCTTATCACTGGACTTTATCAATCCTTAAGAGAGAACAGCCCCCAGAAACAACCTGGCAAGAGCCTGAAGTCTCTGAAAAATCTTTTGATTCAAGCCTTTCTTTTTACAGACAAATAAAGGGAGGTTCTAGTGTTGCTGACTTTTCCACGGACCCTTATCAAGTTAGAGAAGAGCCAGAGATAGACGTGAGGTCTCCTAATTTCAGGCTTTCACTTCTCCCTCCCCCTCAGGCTTGTTCTAACTGATGTCTTTCTGTAGGGTGGTGCAAAATACAGAGATGATGGGAGAAGTGGCAAAAGCTACTCGAGTGTATATAATATACGTCACTTAGACTGGATGTCTTTCTCCTTTAAAGAAATAAATAAAGCTCTTAATGTGAAATAAAGGGGGAAGGGAGAAAGCCCTGTCTCAGCTAGGCGGAGGGCATGCATCAGAGCAAACGCTGCCCCCCGTGTTGTTAAGCATCCACTGTGTGCCCAGATACTTTCACACCTTTTCTTCCAGTACCATGGATATTCTTCAAATAACATGATTATGTCCATTTCGTAGTCAACTAATGCTTAGATGGGTAAATTACCCACCACTGTGTGGTCATAAAGGGCAGAACCAGCAGATGAAACCAGGGCTACCTAACCCCAAACCTCATCCTTGTTCAATTCACGAGGCTGCCTTCTCTTAGCAGAACTATAGCTGCAGCCATTCTTATGTGAGACCTGGATAGGAAACCGGGCAGAGGCATGAAACATCCACCTAAGTATGGATGTTCTCCTCCAGGAACCTAAGTAGGTGCTGTTTCCAATCAGCCAAATTAATACAAAGAGCTACCCCAGGCAGTGTAACCTTGGTAGCTGTTGAGCTCAGCATTTGCCTCTAAATGAGAATTATTGACTCAGGGTGAAACCTTCAGTTCAAGCATGAGTCATGCAGCCTCGCAGACCTCGGTTTGTTTTTAGCCAGTGCTGGGGGTGTGTGTTCACCAGCAAAGCATGTCGCAGAGGATGTAGACACACACATACACTCATCTGCCTATTACAGCTGCCCCAGGCATCTCTCTCCTGACAGAACAGGGACTGTTTCTGACCCCTACACATCCTTAAGGAATGCGATCTTTGCAGAGATCATGGGCAGGAAATGACCTTGAGGAAAGTCGCTTGATGTCATTCCTTGAATATTCTTCTGTCAGCTCCCAAAACAGGAATGAGGTAGTGAGTGTCTCCTTCAGCTGTACAAACAGCGGACACCAAAGGATTGCAGGAAAGAAAAGAGCTGGTAATCATTGTAATTTATATGTGGACCAAATATGGAAGCACCAGTAGGAGGCTACTTGGTATTGTGATTCAGATGAACTCAAGCTTAGACCCTGCAGCTGACATTTGTAGGACATTGAACAACATATATAATGTCTCAGTTTTCCCATCTGCTTGGTGGGCCTCAGAGCATAATACAAGTAGTCAGTCCCTGATAAATGCTGCTTCTCATTCTTTATCTCTCCAACCCCCATGATGTGGTCAGAAGTCTCTGGTGCCCACCCGACCCAAGCAAAGGGCTTCCCTGGCCATTGAGGTCACACTGATGCTAAAACAGAGCAAATCAGCAAGCTTGATGTTTCGTACAAAAGTACTTACATCAGATTCTCAAAAGGGTTCATTTTCCCCAAAATGTTTAAGAATCACTACTATAACTTCTTCCTCGCAATACTCAGAACTCTTCCCTTTTCTCCTTGGCAACTGTCATCACTTCAGTCCGTGGCCTCATCCCCTCTCCCCAAATACTGCAGCACGTCCTCCCTGCCCCCATGCCTTCAGTCTGCCCCCGCCCCTACCCCCATTCCCCACACTGCTGCCAGAGCGATTCTGACATGTCAGTGGAAGGCATTGGGTGTTATTGGTTATCTCCCAGCAGCATTCCCCTGCCTGCTTTCAAACAAAGCCTGGATTTTATTCAGGTATGTAACTCCCTTTTCTGCCCCATGTGGATGAACACCGCCTCTGCCTCCGTCTCCTTAAGTGAGCCTGATTGGTCTGAGTCAACCTGTTCGCCATACCAGTGACTAGTTTAGTATTGGTCCACATCTCAATGGTGTGTGAGGAAAGGTTTTTGGCTATTTCTTGAAATGTTCCCCATCATTCTTATCTATAGGCCACAAAGCCTGCATTACTCAGTCCCTGTACGATCCCTCTGCCTCGTTCATTGACATGTGTCGGTCCCCCACTTGAGACTGTAAGCTCATGGAATACACCTTTTCTTGTGCTACTTTTCAACCCATTCCCAATACAGTAGGGCGTATAGTAGGCCCTAGGAGATAAAGAGACAAAGATCCTAGTTCACAATTAAAAATACATATATGTCCACTTGGTGGTCATGTTTGGCTACAGATTCTCATGTTGTAGTTGTTTTCCTAGAACATGATGCCAGGCCAGAATCCATCCTTCTTTTCTAATTAGGAAATGGTTCCTAAGTGATACACACAAGGAGACCTCTCAGGATTATATGGCCACAACAAATCAAGGTTTTAGGACGCCAAAGACAGACAGACTTTCAACACCCTGTGTTCTCATGTACGGGCTGAGTCATCAAAATCAACAAGACAGGTAGTCAAAAGGATCCTGGTAACACCTGTGGGAAAATAAAGTAGATGTAAGATAAAAGGTCCACTCACCAAAATCGTTAAATTAAAAATCCTGCCTATCCTTATACTGTCCAGAGGACAAATGAGCAGCATTGTATACAGACCATTTGCAATTAAGAGCAGTAATTTAGCTTCTGTTCCTGTAATTACAACTTCTCCTGTGTGGACAGACAGATCCCTCATTGTGTCTGGAACAATCGCTGCATTCCAAACACAAAGCAAGCCAAAGTAGCATACCCCAGGGCCGGCTCTTTCAACAGTCTATCGTTCAACAGCTCCAGCTCGAGGACCCGGTTTCCTGCCATTGTTAGCACGTTGAGCCTGGAATTCCGTCCAAATGGATTTGACCCCTTTACTAAACAGCAGTGCATATTTCCCTGATTAGTATATTCCTGTGTTTAGACGGGAAGTGGCAGGATTGGGGGAGGTGAAGGGAGAAAGACAAGAAAAATAACAAGAAAAAAAAATCTTGCTATTTATGCCATAATGATAACAACTTGGAACTCTGGCTTCATCCGCAAGTGTAATAAAAATGCTCACCCGTACATAAATACACATACATCTTTCAAAAATCCTGTTACATGTGTGCAATAAAGTAACTGGACTGGGGGTGAGCAAGCACACCTGGCTTCCTTATGAAGTAAATAGTTATTGCTCTGGAGGCTATGTTTATTCTAAACAGGAAAATGCAGAAAAGTATAAACTATAATCTCTAGTGTTTGCCCTTATCTACATGAATTCTGTTCCTTAAAGATATTATTTTGTTTCATGATAACACTGATTAAGGGCCTTTGGTGTTAGGCACCTGGAGGGATTCCTAGTTGTACAAGACTGCAAGGGCCTTTCTCCACAGGATGCCTTCAAGCATCACAGCCTACTTTTTTGCTCTTTTCTCTAAAGTTGAAGCAGCTGTCTATACATTTTATTGCCCTTTATATCTACCTCATATAGATCAATACACTATATGCTCTTTAGCAAATATTTAATTACCACATGTATAATAAGATCTATTAGCAAATGAGCCAAAGACAGAGAAAATATAATCCACCATTTAAAAGCCTATGAAGTTATCTAATTTTTTAACTTAGGTGCCTTAAAAGACACCATCAAAAGAGTAAAAAGACAACCCACAGAATGGAAGAAAAGTTTTGCAATCATGTATCTGAGAAGGGACTTGTATCTAGAATATATAGGGAGCTGTTAAAACTCAAATAAAATAACTCAATTAAAAGTGGGAAAGAATGTGAATAGACATTTCTCCAAATAAGGTATACAAACGGCCAACAGACACATTAAAGATGCTTAATATTGTTAGCCATCAGAGAGACACAAATGAAAACCACAGTGAGATATCACTACACATCCGCTAAGATGACTGCAATAAAAAAAGATAATAACAAGTGTCCGTAAGAATGCAGAGACCTTGGAAGCCTCAGACACTGCTAATGCGAATGCAAAGTGGTGCCGATACTTCAGAAAACAGTCTAGCAGTTCCTCAAACATTTAAATGTAGAGTTACCATATGATTCAGCAATTCCACTCCCAGAGTATATCCCTAAGAGAAAAACATATAACCACACAAAAACCCGTACATTAATGTGTGTGGCAGCATTATTCATAATAGCCCCAAAGTGAAAACAACTGAACAGTCAACAGTTGACGAATGGGTAAATAAAAGGTGATATAGCCACATGACAGAATGTTATTCAGCAATAAAACAAAATGAAGTACTGCATTTTGCAACATACGTGAACCCTAAAAACATTCTAAGTAAAAGGAGCCAGGTGCTAATACCCACATTTTTTAAGATTTCATCTTATGAAATATCCAGAACCGACAAACAATAGAGATAGAAAGTAGATTAGTAGTTGCCCAGGGGCAACATACAGAAATTTCTCCAAAGAAAATGCCGAAATGGCCAAATAGGATTATTTGGGACTGACAGTTAAGAGGTGTGGGGTTTCTTTTTAGGATACTCAAAACATTCTAAAATTGATTATATTGATAGATGCACAGCCCTGTGAATACATTAAAGGCCATCAATCGGACAATTTAAATGAGTGAATTGTATTATTAGATGAATTGTATTTCAACAAAACTTAAAAAAAAACAACTGTGAGTTTTATACATACTCATAATTTGCTAACAGACTTCATTGAAAAAGCATGAACCTTGGCAGTCTTGTCCGAACATTGACCCAACTCAAAACAGCTAAGTAAAAAGGCACGTCCCTTTTGTCTCTGACCTCTGTGTCCTCACCTGTGAATGAGAAGGGTGGAGAGATGCTCTCTGAGGACCTTCTCACTCCTACTTCTTTCAAAAAACAGTGATGTCCCAAGTAATTGTGCTGATAAAATGGTCTGACTGTTCTTTGAACTCTCTGAAGTTATCATATTCTTTTCCTTGGTTTTTAAAATTCCCCCACGGACTCCACTGGGTAGTTAAAATAATAAGTTAATTGTGTTTGATTTCAATGAAAGTGAGGTGTTTTAAATTAGCGTGGTTTGTTTATTTGCTGATAACAGCCTTTCTCTGTGTGCTCGGTTGAAGGGTGAACCAGCAAAATCTGCTTACTAGGAACCAGGCTCTGGGGGCGCCCTTCCTCTTCACGAGTCCTTATTTCCCCCATGCTCATTGTTATTTCTCAGGGCCCTTCCTGTAAGATTTTGAGCTTTTAGGTTGCTAGCCCAGCACCACGAGACCTGTAGATCAGTCCTGGCCTGTGGACGAATCATATCGTGGCTTAATATTTTTGGGACATGAATTTTGTTGTTATAGTTTCGACTTTTTTTTTTTTTTTTTAAGTGGTGGGCATGGGGGAGCTCTCTCCGACAAACTGCCACATGGTTTGGTTTACTTTACTTTGATGTGGTTTAGTTTGCTTTGGTTTGGTAGATTACAGTAGCCTTCAAAAACGTTTGAATAAGCAGTAGTTAACTTTCCTCTGCACCTCGTTAGGGAGTTACAATGAGAGCAAATCTCAGGCCAGATTCTCACACACAGTCGCCTATTTGATAAACGTTCATTAACAAAGCAGGCTCAGAACAGTTCATCAGCTGGCTCTCCAAACTTGACCAAGTCCCAGCTCTGTTCCTTGAGGTCCTCCAAACACGTCATATAGGATGTTCATTCAAAGCAGACACAGAAGTATTCCTGGGCAAGTGTCAAAACATTTTAAGGGGCACCGTCTCATCTCTTAAACCAGTGACAGGGGGTAGGACCAAATGGGGCTCAAACAAAGAAAATATCCCCAAGGGAATGGGCCTGTCATTTTGATGACTCTTAGGTCCTGTTCATTCACAGAGAAAGAGCACCGGAGCTCAAATTTACACATCTTGAATCCCTTTAAATTCATCAGTGTGGAGTAATTAACAAGACTCTAGTTTTATCAATAAAAACCCACTTTTGATACCTAATATAAAAACTGGCGAAGCAGTGATAGTGGAACAAGGAGGTTGTAGAAGATGTGAAGTCTTTCTGATAGAGCTCCGGCTGGCCATCTCCTACATAGATCTTCTTGACCTGCACCTGAGATTGGCCTAAACTAACACAGAGTGTGGTTCTCATTATACCCAAGTATTTCTAAGTAGTTTACAAGATCATAACAAAGCTATAAATTAACATTTTGTAAAATAAACCTCTTTGAAAAGATACTTGACATCATTTTATAGAGAATTGCTTCCATCCCCATATTTATCTTTTTGCTTTTTTTAATTTTTATTTATTTATTTATGTGCTTTTTAGGGCCTCACCCACAGCATATAGAAGTTCCCAGGCTAGGAACTGAATCAGAGCTACAGCTGCTGGCCTGCACCACAGCCACAGCAACATGGAATCCATGCGGCATCTGCAGCCTACACCTCAGCTCATGGCAACGCTGGATCCTTAACCCACAGAGCAAGGCCCGGGATCAAACCCACATCCTCATGGATACTAGTCAGATTCATTTCTGCTGAGCCACGATGGGAACTGCCCCCATATTTATCTTATAAATGGATTTTTAATCTGCTTTTTTTTTTCTTTATTGAAGTAGAGTTGATTTACCGTGTTGTGTTAGTTTTAGGTGTACAGCAAAGTGATTCGAATATTCTCCTTTGTAGGTTACTACAGAATATTGAGTTTAATTCCCTGTGCTATACAGTAAGTCCTAATCTGGTTTTCTTAAATTTAGTCTTCCATGTGACAAAAAGGCTGGTACTGTACCAGGCTCACAGTACCTGTGAGCATTTGGAGGGTAACGAAGATGAAAGATCGATGTCCACCTACCGACATTGCCTGCTACCTGAGGAGGGTCCTTTAAGCAATATTGGAAGCAGGGGGGCTGCCACTCCCAGCCTGGACCCCACACTCCTCTTATGGGTCCTTTCTTTTCCCCAGAGAGCTGCATTGGGTGAATTTTTTTTTGATGCCACTCCAGTCACACACTGAAAAGTCTTATACGTTTTGTGGTTCAGGGACCACTTTGAAAATGTAGTAACAAACTTTAAATACCATTTCAGAGAATTTACAGACCCTGGCAGCACCACCACTGATAGCACCACCACCATGTCATCTTCCAATGTCCCAGGTCCACAGAGGTTTTCAAATGAACCACCTGTGCCATTATGACCTCTGGAAAACCAGTTAACCTTCACGAGCCTTCGTCTTCCCTATAATCACCTGTCACAGTACTCTGTCCTACTTCATCACAACAGTCCGAGGAGGAAGTGAAATATCACCTATGGGAGCACACTGGAATTGTATAAATTCAATTACTGTATAAATACATGGTAATTTTGTTAATAAAATTATAACCCACTCTAAGGATAGGCTTCCATCCTCTGTGCCTTTCCCTAGACATGCAGGATGTTACCCAGTACCAAGGCTGCTCACGCTCTCCTGTGCTTTCTCAGAAGCAGACAAGTAACACTTTTCTAGGACTGCTCTCCGCAGTAAGACATCAGCCTCACCTTGCGTTTCTTCTCTCCTCTCAAAATGCTGCACAATGCTTTTAGTCTCTCGGTTTTCCTTTCCCACTCATCCTCATTCAGAGCTGACATAGGGCCTTGAACTGCTGAGTTAATTTACACTGAAGTCATGTGCAGGGTTTTCCTGAGCAGTATTTCACATGTTAAAGGTAAGTTGCACTGTTAATGTTGGAGTCAATGCTAAAGAATGAATCTCTAATATTGAAATTCCAATAACTATTGCCCTGGTCTGGGCAAGCTAGTTTTTAAGGAAGACCTTCAAATCAATCATGAGGGCTGTCACGTATTCCTCAGACTACACTTGCCACTTTCTTGAAATTTTTAGGAAGATGAGATCCTCCCATATCTAGGCAAGTGTATTTCAAAAGAGATAATGAAGAATTCTACCCATTTTTCTGTAAGAGCACAACTTTTCCCTAAAAAGGGGAGAATCAGGTCTGTCTATCTATGTCAATACTTGTGGTGTCAGAACCCAAGTCAATAACATTGCTGATCCCAAGGGCTTCCATTTCCACTGGTCCTGGGGTAAGCTAGCCTTCCTGGCTCGTGAGCTCATGGCACATGTTCTGGGAAGGTGTGGGAGGATCACCAAGGGATTACTCTGGGGTAGAAGACTGTCCTCCTATGCCACCTCTTACCTCAGAAGCATTCAAAGACTCACAGCCAAGAGCCCCATTTATCTGCTCCACTTGGCCTTTTCCCACTCGCTCTCCACAAACACACACCAGGAGCAAATCTAGGCCCAGGCCTCTCTGTGACAGCTCTTGCCTCACCCAGTTACTTTGTCATACTTCAGACCAACAGCCTGACTCTTGCTGTTCTTCCTCCCATACTGCATTTTCCCCATCCACGACCTCTCCCTCCCCGGAATCCTGCTTGCCTAATCAAGTCCTGGCTTAAATCTGTTTGAGAGCCCTCAGCCACCCCAGTCCTACAGGGGAGAAGCAAGGCTCACTGTGGCTCCGGTTGCCCAATCCTCTAAGCATGTAGCCAACTCTGCCAATTTTTAACCCAAAATTTATATTCCAAAGGGCAAACTTATGCATTCTTCTGCTTTCCTAGAAGCCAATGATGCTGCTGCAAAGTCTTCTAATGCAATCATGTCATTTAAAGAAAACCTGAGTCTGCATTAATTTCATTTTTCATGTAATCCATGCAAGAATCCAGGACCCTGTATTTCCTGTCCACCTTCTTTTTCCATTTTCTGTTACTTCTCTGTCCAAGTTTTAATGGCTCAGCTGGAGTTGAGACCATATTTGCTCCTCATGTTTGTTTGAACACTTAGGTTCTGTAAAAATATTCGCCTCCCAAATTCCCAGTGACAGACAGATGTCCTAGCTCATTGCTGTTGTTAAGTATCTTGGCAGGGAGAGAATTGGCTTCATATTTCAAAGAATCTCTTTTCTACTAAAAAGTTTTGGTATCACCACACAAAAGTACTTACAATGTGCACTCACAAAGTAGAGCCACCAGGACCCTCTTAAAAAGAAAAGGCAATGCTTCATTTTCTCTCAAGGCTCACTAATTAGCTCAGTGACCTCGAGCTTAACCTCATGAGGCCCTGGTTTTGTCATCTATAAATGAGGAGTTTGTTTGATTTCCAAGGTTTCTTCCAGCCATAACCTTCTACAATTCTATCAAAACAGGCCATAGCAAAGGAAACCATAATTTTGCTGTGGGCATAGGGGTTTTCAGGAAAATATTCCAAATCTACAAGCAAAGTTTAAGATGGCATCACTCTCCCTTTGCTAACAACATGCATTTCCGTTGGCTCCTGCTGTACTCTTTCACTGAGTAATTAGAAACATTCTTAAGGGGTAAAGATTTGTTGGGCCCTAGGACAGCAGGGCTCATTCTCCTGCCTTTAGAGTCCAGCATTCAAAAACTGTTGAAGCCAATTCCTATCACCAGGCCAGATCCAGCGGCAGCCCTGGGTCTATCTCAATGTCAAATGAAATGAATACAAATACATGTTTTCATAAATTGGACAAATGCGAGAAGGGCCTCGTTCAGCTCTTTCATTCCTTGTTTGTTTCACCGGTAGGGCAAGCTTCCTTCTTCTGGAATCAGAAGCAGTAGAGAAAACCCATGATCTGTTGCAACTACCTTTACCATGCATCCACCCAGTCATTTGTTCGTTGAGTCAGAGCTGCACCAGCTCCTTAGATCTGGAGTTGAGGTTGCGGGCAAATGGGGCCTGGGGGAGACAGAACTGCCAACCATCTAATGGTTTCTCCTGAGCTGGGCTGTTAGTTGACTAACAGAGCTACAACTGTCACTTTGTTCCTACAGCCCCTGACTTCCCAGCACAGCTCTGAAATACTCTGCAGAGGAAAGGACAACTCAGTGAAAACATCCCTAATCATTTTAACTCTAGCATGCGTCTAATAAAGGCCAAGGAGCAAGCTATAAAGTAGTTGGTTGCAGAAACTTGGCCTGCTTCCTAGAGGTTATTTAGCCTTTTCTCTTCCCTAATTCCCTGGATACTCTGTCTGTCACTTTACTGTTCCTCTGGGCTCTTACTCAAACCCACAGGCTATGTCTCTGTGAACAAGTACTAAATGGAGATCTAAGATGTCAGTTTCACGCACCAATCAAAAGAAATTGCTGATCTTGGACCTGTCCTCTTACAGAGTTAGAGTCACAGAGGAATATTTTTGGCTCACAATTCAGTCCTCAACCTCCAATCCCCCACATACTTCTTTTCTAATGAAAAACAGCCTGGATTAAAAAAACACACACACATACACAACTAGCTGCATCTTCATCTTGTTTGCTGAACAAAATTTAGTGAACAAAAAATGACTTTTCATTTCTTACCATTAAGTGCATGGTTGTGTGTAAGGAGAATGGGTTGGAACAGCCTATATCATGTCCAAGATTTCGTATTTCTTTAAAGGTATTTGTTGCAAGGATTTAGAATCCTTTCTATCAACTATGAGTTCAAAGGGGTCAGGAAAAATATTCATTGCCAATGATTCGTTTACAAAGGTCTGGAGAAACATTCCATGTGGGGAAAAACAAAGCCAAGCAAAGAGGAAAATGGAAGCTTCCTCTACCAAAATAGAGAAAAGGCCCTGCAGGAAACTGAATGACAAGAACGTCTCCAAAGTAAAAGCATTCCCAGGCACAAAAGGCACATGTGCACACATAGTTACACACATACACACACTTACACACACATGTATATATGGACACATAAACACACACCTATATGCACATAGATCTGGACCCAGTGGGTTGGTGCAGCCATGCTTGTGTTTCATGGGCTCCTTTTGTGCTTTGGCCATGATAAACCAGTAACCTCTGCATTCTGCTGCAAACACAGAGCCCTGTAAAGGTGAAACACGGCTCTACAGTTGTTTTTTAAAAACATAGAAACCCCTGACGCCATCTCTTTCAGCTTTCTACCAGAGATGACTACTCATTTATTCAACAAATATATTTTTTGGTGAACCTCTACCATCATAAAACACTGGCCTTGGCTTGTGGAACTCCTGTCTGGTGAGTGAGATGGTCATCGTAAGAGATAAATAGAAGAAAGATGCTTGGTGTGAAGGAGTGTGTCCGCCACATGTGGACACACAGATGAAGGAACGACTGACTCTGCTCAGAGAAGCATTTGTGCTGAGTCTAGGCAGGTGAGGAGGAGCTTGCTAAGGAAGCAGGAAGGTCGTAGAAGAGCATGGGTAACAACAGAGGAGAGAAAGAGTGTGGGGTGTTCAGTGGACAGTAAGAGATCCCATGTGGTTGGAGTTTAGGAGGTGATTCAGATTTTGAAAAACACTGACTACCATGCAAAGAGATAAGCAATGTGCCAGCCCAGCGGGATCCTCTTTCCCTCTCTTTCTGTCCATCTGTCTGTCTTTCCACCCCTCTCTCTCTTCCACACCTGACAATTTAGCATCACTGTTAATTTAGGGATTTGTTGAGATTTTTGCTGCCGTTGGATAATCTTGGCAGTAGTGAGAAGAAAGGACAAGAGGTCATAAGACAGGGAAATTAGTTAGGAGGCTCCTACAATACTGCGTGTAAGAGCTGATGAAGAAAGCCCTGACTTGAGAAGTGAGAATAGAGAGGAGGATCCGTGGTTGCATGCCAGGAATGAGCCAGACCACCCTGGGTCTCCTGGATTCATCTCTCCTGGGAGCATCTGTCTCTTTGGAGGCCCTGTGACCCTGTTGTGCTCCATGACTCTCCTGGGGACAGCTGCCGAGCCCCACCGCACACAGGCTGCAACGCCCAGCTCTTCATTTCACTGAGGCCCCCTGCAGGCCAGAATTCCTGCCAGGTTCAGAATGTGGGGAACTCGGGCATCCTTCTCAGAAACAACCTTCAGTCTGTCTCATTTTGAGGGTAAAGTCACCAGTTTGACTCACCTTTGAAAGCAGTTGTGGAAATAAAGAATTAATTCCTGGGTTATCAGAAGCGGCTTCGCGCTGACAATGAAAGGTGAACGTACTTTTTCAGAGCTCTGTTGTTACACACCACGATCTCCCTTGCCTTGAACGCTAACCGCCAATTCACAGTTTCCAACAAGGCAGACCCAGTTATGAAGAGATGAGAAGATACCCGGACAGGTTGTCCCACCATTAGAAATGGGAAGGCAGTGAGGACAAGGGAGTCTTCTGTGACAATGAGCACGAGAGAGGGCGTGGAGAGTCCTCATGTTCTGAAGGCACGTTCAGCAATGGAAGGTGGGTGGCACAACCCAGGTGCCCATGCCTCAGCCATGCAGAGCCGCCACCATCCGCAGCAACCTGCAAATAGGGAAGCAGGCCGAAGGAGAGGTCGAGAAGAACGATGGACTTCCCACATTTACTCTTTCTTTTAAGCCCCAAACATGGCATATTGTTGGTGCTCAATAAATGCCTTTAGACTGAATAAGAAAGTCTAACTACACAAGTGGTTTTCAAACCAGGCTTTACCAAGGCCTTGGGTTCTCCCAGAAAAGCCCTGGGACCTTCTATAGGGAGGGATGTGGGTGCTGCAAAGCCGCTTCATCGGTGTTCCTGTGACTGCTGGTACCTTCTTTGCTTAAAGAAATTCCCACTATAAGACTAGGTAGTTGCTAAAAAATATCCTTCGAATCCTGTGTCAGACCTCACTGGACTATTGCCAGTGCCCAGGGTACTCTAACAAGTCATAGTTAATGTAGTTTTAAGTCATTGATGACAGATAAAAACCAGCTCTCTTCCCTTACATTTAGGGAAAAAGGAGTTCTAGAAATAGCCAGTGTAGGAGGAATGAGGCTGCCATCATGGGGTTTGCCCAGCTTGCTTTATAAGTATTATTCTGCCCTGGTCTCCTGTTCTTCAAACAACTGGGGATACAACTGTGGCTTAAAACTGTGACCACCTCATGCCTGCCCTCTGGCCCTCACTAGCCTGCCCCCACCCGACCCCAAAATTCTCCAAGGAGCTGGACTTCCAAACCAGAATGACTGCTTTACCACCAAGCAGTGGAGCCCAGATTTTTTTCCTCTTAGGATATCTCGCGCTCTCATTATTTCCATAATTAGCTTTAATGACCCTCCTCTTCTTCTTTCTTTCCAAACAACACACATTCTCATTCCTTGAGGGGGTGGCAGACCTCCAAGCTCTTGGCAACTCTCCCTTTGACCAAGGTCCCAAGGAAGAAGTTCAGACGGTCAGCTGAGGGCATCTAGGAGAGATGTGTGAAGAATGAGGCCTCGATAAGGAGGAAGGGATGGAGGCAGGGGAGCGGAGGGAGAGCATGACTCTACGGTGAGACAAGAACTTGGAAAACTTTATTCCAAGCCCCATTTCACAGATGGAAGGGTTTATACCTAGAGAGGTGAAGCAAATCACAGGGTTGCCATGGTGAAGTCTTGGGGAACATCACACTGTCAAAGGTGGGGGGACAGGGTTGAAACTGAGACTGTCCTTTGTTGGCTTAGGTGGTGACCTGAATTTATTGTACTGTTCCAAGTGAAACGTAGCAGCAGCAGGGTCCGGATTTTTCTGGAAACTCCAGTTCATGTCTCAACATCTGAGGCATTTAGCTGGCCCGGCCTCTTTTGTAGATGCAGCGGTCTTCCTGCTGGCTGTCCCTCAGTTCTCTCTGCCAGGGGGCTCTGGGTATCTGTGGCCCGGGTCCAGAGCAGAAGGAGCAGGGGTGTTCCTGGTGCAGCGAAGGGAGTTCACCAGTACGAGACAGCTCCCTCTCTTCTCCAGTGCTCTCCTCTCTCCCATCACATCTCACACGGATATTCTTGAACATGATCTCTCATGCACTCATCTGAGAATCTTAAATTACCAGCACGTACAAGCACCATTCTCTTGTGCACTGCCCAGGGGTTCTGATCTGACACAGCCCCCCAGCCTGGGATGTGCCCCCAGCCCAGGCCTCCCTCCGGCTCCAGGGACCGAAACTGCAGTACCCACCGTACTGAGAGGAAAAGATTGAGGGGCGGGGAGGAGGAAGAAGGGCCTTGTTACACAGTTGACATAGTAACTTCATAACTGGATAAAAAAGAGACAGAAGGCGGTGAAAGCCTCTAAGCTTTCCCTGGAGAACAGAAAGGTGACTTGGGGTCTGTAAGTTTAGAAAGAATTTAGGAAGCATGACTCCATAAAACTAAAGATGTGGGGAGGGAAAGAATGAAGTAGTTCATTTGTTGGGAGCAAACAGTCTTGAGAAAGGGACATTGGGTAACTTGTCCAGGTTGCCAGAGAATTCAGCACCAAGATGAAGCCTAATGTGGGGGTGCCTCCCCAGTGCAGCCCAAACTCGGGAAGAAGTGCTCTTAAATTCCTCTTCAGCACGGGTGGCATCCTTTCCTCAGATGACACACTGGTCTGCACGTGACAGAAAGGAAGGACATGGAATGTTCGCAGTGCCTTGTGCTTTGTATTTATTACAAAGTAGTAATTCATACAATGCAGATAATGTATTACAAATTAATAAATACAGTAGGAGCTCATTTTGTTAAAAGCAAACACACATATACACACACTGTCTCTCACACACATACACACACACACATACACACATACGTTTCCCTAAACCACCTGAGCCTATGGGAAGAAACAGAGTCACTTTAACGACAGTTACTGAAATTTCTGACCTTGAGCTCCCTTTGCGAATTCAGAACTCCCAGCCCTCTGAAGGCATCTCCAGGAAGCTCTGGAGTCCTTTGGCCTGTCTTTTATCTGACTCCTCACTAGTTTTGGTGCCGGTCCTGCCCTGCTTCGTGAGGTCTCAGCAGCATGATAACAGTGAAAACAAAGAGGCAAACCAAGCGCAGGTGGCTGGACCCCAGGCCCAGCAACACCTCAGCCTCAATGAGTCGGATGCATTTCTGGGCCTGTCCTCCTTTCTGCCAGCACTCAGCCCACCTGTTTTTTTCCTTATGCAAATGGGCATCTGGTAAACCTCTGTCACTTAGCTCAGCCACTTCCTCTTAAACTCATCCTGAGACCCAAGAAAAATAGACACATAGACACACAGGCAGGAGTACGAACTCACACTTGCACACAGACATCACAGAAAAATACAGAACAGCAGAGAAGGATCACTTCGTGTGTTTTTTTGGTGGGAAGAGGGTATTTCTTCTCTTGATTTATCTTCTTAAATTTTTCTCGAGTTCCTTTGAATTTTGAATTCTATTTAAATATCTAATAACAAAAATAAATAGAAGTCATTTATAAGGCGTCTATGAAAAATTAGTCAAATAGGCACAGTCTCTTTTGCTTCACTCATTCATTCATTCAACAAACATTGGTTTGCATGTTGTTTGTACTTAATGCTAAGGATTAGAAGGGGATGGATAGATTATTTCTCTTCCCAAGCTGTCACTTATCAAGGAAAGAAGCATACATTGAAGGCACAGGTGCAATAAATTCTGTAAACCCAAATCTGGTATTAAAATATTACAAAAGATTTCTTAGCACCAGTTAATGATCAGTGTGTAACATTATCTCCCAAAAGAAGTTTCCAGCTCAATCAAAGAGTCTCTCAGGGCACAAAGATAATGGGATTTGATCTTTACAGGATGCGACTATTTAGGTAAGGAGGCTCAGCCTTTGTTTTTTCACCAACAGCCCAGAACTTCTGTCTCCAAATAAAGAGTGTCCCTCAGAGTATTCACCACAAAAAGCTATGCACTCATTCTAATGATATTGTTTCTCAGATTATTTTTGGAGCTGTTCTTTTGGATCCTTGTTTATAACCAGTTTATCATCCACAAGGGAAAAGGGGTAGCTTTTTTTGTAACCTGCTTTAGAATTCATATTAAAAGGAAGGGAGGAGATGAGGTGTTAGGAGTCCCCAGGGATCAGGACACACAAGATGCCACGTGTAATGGAAAAAGCAGCCCAGACAGTGAATTCTCTGAGGACAACCGTGGTCCTCCCCTGGTGCCTAGCACAGTGCCTTGCAGACAGTAGTAAATTAATAGATACAGCTTGGGGAGGCGGGGAGGGAAGCAGCATCATGACAGCATTATGGTCAGATTGGCAATCCCAGTATGCCATGTCACCAGCTGTCTGGACCAGCCAAGGTTTCTCCCTCTGGAGATGAGGTGCCACTATAAAAACTCAAAGGAAAATTCTCTTCTTCTCATCTTCATTTCCAAAGGAGGCTCAGAGTTAGGCTTTAACTAAAAATATTCTCAGTCTCAATATTCATAAGCACATATTTGACACAAAGGCTGAGGATTGCCAGAATCATCTTAATAGCCAAAGGCAAGCAGATTCAAAACCAAACTTTTCACACTCAGGCCAAAGCCCACAGGTCCAGACTGGCCCTCATAGTGGCTGGAGGCCTTGCTGGCCTTTCCTTTCATGCCTGCCCCTGGATGAGGTTCAGGGCTTTGGGGCAGTGTTAGACAGTGACAGCCAGGTCACCATGCACCAGCCCTGCCCTCCCAGCAAAGCAGACACCTGTCTGTGGAAGGGCCCTGTTTTGCTCCTTCCTGATATTCCATGAATTCAGCCTTCCAGGCTTGGGACAACTAGCCAGGGCCAGCAGGGGCCAATAGCTCTCTCCAACTTTTTCTCTGAAAGAAAAGGTGTTTCAGAAAATCTCTCTCCCTGGGGGAGTCGGGAGTGCTGGGGATAGAGAAGAGCTTTGTCTAGACAATCAGGATATGCTGCTATATTTCACTTTCCCTAGAACATGAAAAAGAAATGCTTCCCCCCGCCGCCCTCATTCAAATTGCAGACACCTTAAAATAAAACAATGGACTGCAAGTATGTCATCCAGTAGCCAGCTGACTTTTGCACTCCTGGAAATCTCTGGGATGAGAAAGACAGTCTTATCTGGCTCCATCAAGAAAATCTTACATGGATTCAGAAATTCCCAGAGAGGCTCTCTCCTTTATTGTGCCCTCTTTTTGGCATATTATAATTTTTATTAGTAATCAAGTCACATAAAATGGTTAATTATTGACTACATTCTCTTAATGGTTTACGATATAGCCAATCCTGTGCTTAAAGTCAGTTATCTCATCTAATCCATACAGAAATGCTGTGGAACAGGGTTTATTCCAGTTTTATAGAAATAAAAAGGTATGTAGCCAGTACCCCAAATAGAGTAACAAATCCACAACATAACAGCACTGCTGATGTGACCAATGCATACTGTTACCGGTTATTTTTGAGTTCCCTGGAAACTGTTTTTTCTCTGTGTTGTTATAGTTGAAAAACAATATTTCTACCTGAGTAGAAAATAAGACCTATGGAGGCACAGAGTATGTAGTTTTGATCAGACAAACTTCAGAAACCAGGTTAATCTGACAGCTGAAGCCGGTCACAGCCAGAGCTGAGCTGTAAGGCCCTTGAGCTTGAACTGAATGGGAAGGGGGAAACCACACGTAAACTTCCTCTCCTAAAATTTTAGCCCCTTCTTGCCTCCAGCCCCTTGCTTTCCAACACAGCTTTCCAGTGTGGGCCTGTCTGAGATTGGCCTGCTTCAGCCTGACTCCAAGGTATCTTTGATCTAGAAAGTTGCAAGACCAAAAGAAAGTAATATTTTCAATCTGATTAACTAGGACCTAGCGTACGCTTTGCACTTAATAGATTTTCAACAAATACTTATTAAACTACTGCCTGGGCCAAAAACTCTTATTGGCCAAGTGAGAGCACCCACCACCACCCCATGTTCCTGAGTTGGGCCTTCTCAAAGACCCCTTTGGTACTGTGAATGTCAGATTATTTCCGAGCCATCATCTCTAGCTAGGTCCACCAGAAAGGCCAAGGATGGTACACGTGGCCCATGTGCCACTGGCTTTTCCCATGCCTGGGACTAATCTCAGGCAATCAAGACTGAAAGCTTTTTTGTCAGGGTTGGAGGCTTTCAGAGTGTAAGGCTGGGCCCCCCAAAGCTGAGAAGCCACTCAGGACTAGTCCTGGACATTGACAGAGCCAGCATTTGTCTTGCTGCTGTCTCCCCTCCTCTCTGTTCCTAATCTTCTTGGTGTCCAGTGTCCCATTCCTTTAAATATCCCCCTAAGGTGTTAATTGATAAGTAAGGTGGAATATTTACATTTTAAAAGCAGGATTCATACTGGAAAATTCTTATACCCAAAGAAGACAGACAGTTCTGATGAGAAGATACTCTCAACATCATGTACCAGGTCTTGTGAAACCAGTAAGATCAGTGAACACCTGGATGGATAACCCACCCCTAGCCTGGGATTCCAAAGAAGTTTCTACAGAGAGACTTCACTCGCATTAAAAGATAGCCGCTTGGCTTGGCTCCTGATACTTTAGAACTGGAGATGTCCCCCGCTAGCTCTCCTCCGTCAGCACTCTTCATGGAGCCGCTGTCTGTATGTCAAGCCCTCTAGCTGGAAGGCACCCAGCACCATGGAGAACTGACTGCCTATCCTGCCCAGCCCACGAGCTTCAGGCCCACGAAGGAGAGGGCTGTCAAATGCCCGTCAGGAAATGCTTGTTAACCATGTCATCCCAGAGACAAGGGCAGACTCAGGTTTTGTGGACCCTGAAGTTCAGAAAATTTGGGACATGTTTCAGAAAAAGAATTTGAAAAGGTTCCTTCTACAAATTGTCAAAAACATATGACTTATGACGTATTGCCTGGGCCCTTAGCGAAAGGGACACCTTTGTAAGTGAGGGGCCCTAGAGCTTAAGCTTCGTGGACTTTGTGGCAAACCCACCTTTGCTCTAAAGCCAAGAAATGGTCTTTCTCTGGAAGACAGAATTGGGATCCACCTCACTCCCATAACTTAACAATCTGTGAACTGCAGAGGTGGAGCGGCAGGTTGTCTTGGACAGTGAGGCATCCTCTTTTCCCATGGGTCTCCGGAAAGATGCGATGCTATTTCTAGAGCACAAACTTTCTTCAGCATTTCACTTTGGCCTCTTGAAATTTTCACAGCAAAGCAAATTATAGTCCTGGATGGAAACAAAATAGCTTTCATTTTGCTTTTTCTTATTATTCCAGTGAGACAAAGACAGAAGATACTAATTTTTAATCAACGTAGCAAAAATACCTGTCCTTAATGCTTTTCTACCTTTCTTTCCTTCTTCCTTCCCTTCCTTTCTTTCTTCTTCTTCTTTTTTTTTTCCTTCTTTCTTTTCTGGAGATTAAAAAGGTCAGCAGTTTCAAACATGTTTTATTAGTGGTAGAACAATACTTATTTGTTTTTCTGTAACAGACAGCATTGCTAATGATTTGGAAAAAAGAGTCCCCTGAACAGATGGATATTGATAACTCTTATCATTGTCTTTATTATGTGTTCCTGTGCCTGTTGCTAATACCGTTAATAGTAATAGTAACCAGCTCGCTCCATAAGACTTCACAAGTGACGTGAATAATTAACAAATTCATCAAGTACAATGTAAGCAGAGTTTAGGAAACAAAGAACACTGGAAATGCTGGCCCAGTTGAGTTTTCCCTCCAAATCCCCACTCTGATGTTCCAGGCCACAGACACTTCCTCCTCTTCTAAATTCAGCCCAATGTCTGGAGTAGGGCTAAGGCAGCAGGCTAACTCTAGTAAAACCTACCCCTCGCTCCCCAGCTTTCCTCCTTAAAGAAGCCACTGCCCTGTGATGCAGTCCTGGCTGGTGATCTGCAGACAGCAGCCACTGGGGAGGAGGATCCTGCTAAGAAGAAGCTCTTCATTCCGTGGCCCCCCTTTGCCTTCTCTTTTTCTCCCTTCCCATCTGCCTGCTGTGCAGCCCTGAGGTGCAACTGCTGTACGAGAAAACAAGGAATGGTAAATGTTAGGAAGGGCCCTATATGCTAAGCATGACACAATGGGAGGACAGAGGTCCAGTCCCTGGGACATGGGGAGCCACCCACCAGCCCTGGCCTGGCCTCCCCAGACTGTAATTTTGTTAAGATGAACAAATCTTTATTTCTTGAAGCCACCACTGGTTTGGTTGTTGCAAAAACATTCCTGATTATAGCAAGAGAAAGAAATGACATGGTCCCCTCTGATTCCATCATAAATGTATTAGTAAATAATAGAACACATATAATAGTTCTGTGTTCTCTAGGTTTTAATTTTCTCTGGGCTAAATAGGTAACTATCCTTGGCCTCCCTCTTCATTGAGCTGCTTTGAGGATAAAATAATATCCAGGCAAACCTTGGCGATATTGCAGGTTCAGTTCCAGACTATTGCAATAAAATGAGTCATGAATTTTTTGGTTGCCCGGTGCATATAGAAGTTGTCTTTACACTATACTATAGTTTGTTCAGTGTGCAATAGTATTACGTTTAAAAAAGTACATTCCTTCATTTAAAAAATACTTTATTGTTTAAAATGCTAATCATCATCTGAGCCTTCAGTAAATCAGTTTTTTGCAATAGTGTAACATCAAAGATCACTGACCATACATCACAGTAGCAAATACAACAGTAATGAAAATGTTTGAAATACCGTATAAATTACCGACACATGACAGAAACACAAGTGCTGTTAGGAAAATGACACTGGTAGACTTGCTTGAAGCATGGTTGCCACATAAACCTTTGATTTATTTAAAAAAAAAAAAAAAGATGCAGTATCTAAGAGGCACAATGAAGTAAAGCACAGTAAAATGAGGTATGCCTGCATGTGGGAACATTGTGAAAACTGTAAATCGTACATTATTAATTGTGGCAGGCACCATGCTGGAGCCTCATCTGAGAGCCCACCTACCTCAGGGTTTTAGGGTCAGCCAACAAGAGACCTATTCTGTAAGTCTTCCTAGAGCTGTGCTGGAGAGAGTAAAGGGTCAGCCAACAAGACCTATAGAAAGCAGCAATAAAAATTAGCGTGGAGGTCATAGTGCCCCATTAGCAACACCAGAAGCAACGCAGATGTAGAGATGATCAGGATATTCCAGGTACAAGCCTGAATTAGCTTCCTGGGGCTTCTGCAACCAGTTACCACAAACTGGTAGCTTAAGCCAACAGAAATGTATTTCTCACACAGTTCTGGAGGCCAGCTGTCTGAAACCAAAGTATGGAGCAGACATTTGCTTCTGGAGGCTCTGAGGGAGAAACTACTCCTTACCTCTCACCCAGCTTCTGATGGCTTCCAGCTCTCCTTGGTTTGTAACTTGCATCATTCCCGTCTCTGACTCCATCTTCACATCGTGCTTTCCTCTCTGTGCTTCTGTATCCTCCTTTTCTGACTCTTTTAATAACACTCTGCGTCGGATTAAGGGGCCATCCTAAATCAGCTTGATCTCAATTGGAATTATTTACCTTGATTATGTTATTTTAATTATTTTAGTTACAATAAGATCCTTACTCCAAATGGGGTCACATTCTAAAGTTCCAGTAGGCATATCTTTGGGGGGGCCACAATAAAACTCCAATAATGTCATTTAAATGCTCTTCGAACAGGGTGCTGGGTAACTGGCCCACATTTTTGCAAAGAGCCTGAGACCTACTCTGTGAGAATAAAGAATTTAGTGCCCAATGCTGTGAGTCCCCTTTGGGAATTAACTTTGCTAAAGAGAGTCACCCACCAGAGGTCACCCCTCCTCCTAGAATAGCACACATCCAAGAGGTGGGTGCCTTGGGTACAAGTCCCTGGTCCCCTTCCCCAGCTCAGGATATCTCTGAAGGGCCATCCCTGCTTCAGAGCCCCTCCCACCCCTGGGGTCAGCTGAGACCTTGTGACCACCACATTGTCACCCAGCTTCTCCCTCTGTCCCCAAGGCCTTGATCCTGAGAGCACTCCCCAGTCAAATCCCTACAGGCAAATCTCCATCTCAGAGTCTACTTCCCCAAAAGCCAACCTGCAGAATGGCTCCAATTACTAGATGTAAGAAGCAGAACTCTCAGCCTCCATTTAGCAACCTCAAGTGCTCACATTAAGGCCGTCTCACTTTTACAAGAAAACTTTTTTTTTCCCCTTTAAACAATCGAGTTATAAAATAGTTTTGTAAAAATAGCATTAACACCAAGCCAGGTCTTTGGTAGCATCCCAGACTGACTTATTTAACAAGGGCCTAAAGTGACTTCTTTGCCTACTATGGGTCCTTTTAACTTTTTAACACTTGGCTTAAATGTTAACAACCTATTGTCTGATTTTTATGGACTTTTAAACACTGTTGCCAGCTCTCCTGGAAAAGATCTGGTTTTATCAGCAATTCAGGCATAAATATTGGAATTTGAAAACAAATAAAAAAGATCTAGTAAGCTCATGAGACTTATACTTCCAGAAGAAACTAGTTCCCATGTATAAAGACTCTCCTACAAAGCCATATATGCCCATCCTCCTACAATTATAGGTGCATTCACAGCCAGATGCATTCTGTTTAGGACCGGAGTAAGCATGTATGATTTAGATAAAATGATTCTGTGCAACTGTCTGTCTTGAGTCATGGAGCCATGAATTCGAATTCCATGCCACCCAGGTGGGCTGGGAATTCTGAGTAGTCAGAGGAAAGAATTGTAAAGATAATTGAGAAATTTACAAAGAACTGTGAGCTCAGAGAAAAATGAGCAAATCTTATAGTGAGTTCAGTACGAATGACTTGAGCGTCAGAAGTATGCTCAGAGGAGGACTGAGTTGGTTCAGGGAAATTTCATGAGCTAAGTCCTAAGAAGTCACTGAATTTCAGTTTGGGCAACTGCAATGTGGAGAAGGCAATCCACAAGAAAGATCTTGGTCTCAGAATAGAGTGTAGAAAAGGTCTCAGAGAAAGATTTGTTTGTCATGATACACAGAGCTGAAAGCAGCTATGAAAGTTGGATCTTCAAGTCCATCTTGAGACTTTTCTGAAGCTCCATTGAATAGCAGAATGTCCTGGCTGAAGAGGACACAATGGGCACGTACATGTCAGTGAGTGGTGGGGAAGAGCAAGGCCTCAGGTAGCTGGCAGAGGTGGAGAGACCCGTGAGACCCCGTGTGGAGGCGGGAACCGCCCTCCAGTGTCCGCTGAGTTGGAAGGAGGCCAGAAGGGTAGGTGTCCTGGCCTCCCTGGCGTCAGTGGTTCTTTCCTTCCACACAGATGATGACGTCACACCAGTCGCTCCATTTGTGTGAACAGAAAGCCCAGTTCTCTCCACAGATTTCGGGAGACAAGAGGCATAGAAGCCTCTGCGGAGGGACGGACCTGTCCCTGCCACAGATGGGTTTTCTTTTTGGCCAGAGTGAGCTCAGACTTGCTGGCTTCCCCATGACCATGAGGTGGCCTTCCCCCCAAACTGGAGGCAGGATAGGGCTGTTGATTACAGAGAATCTCACAGAATGTCCTTGGCAAGGCAGGCATTGAGGGAACAATCTGTTGTAAGTTGAATTGTGTCCCCCTAAAATTCACACGGTGAATGCATGACCTCCAGCACCTCCTAAAGTGACTGTGTTTGGAGACAGAGCTTCGAAAGGTGTGGAGGGTAAAATGAGGTCCTGGGGAGCCTTCTGCGGCGGTCTCCACATAAGAGGAGATTAGGACACAGACACTCAGAGGTGAGACAATGGACCTGAGGACACAGGAAGAAGACAGCTGTCTCCAAAATGAGGAGAGAGGCCTCAGAAGACGCTAGTACCGCCAACACCCTGATCTGTGCTTCCAGCCTCCAGAACTGTGAAGCAGTAGATTTCTGTCGTCTAAGCACCCAGGCTGTGGTACTTTGTTATGGAGCCCTAGCAGACTAATACACTCTGTTTCGAGACCAAAGCTCTAAGACATGCTGGCATGTGCTCTTGGGAGGCGAGGTCCCCTCAGAGCCAAGCCCAGCGCCTGTGCTACAGGATACTCAGTGTTTGTCCGGTATCTAAATGGCTTGGCATAAACTTTCTGAACTGAAACTTTCCAGGTGGTCTCACTTGGCGTGCGAGTCTTAACTGGGTGGCTGCCAGGAATCTTGCTGCGTCCCAAGAGGCTGTGACTGTATAGCAGCAGTAACCTGTCAAAGAAAACAAGGCTCCGGGGAGGGGGAGGACTCACCCTTCTCAGTCTGCTCTCTGCAGCCCTCAGCACAACTGCCTTAGGCAGATGGGTGCTTGATTAGTGTTTCTTTTGATAGTGTTGTCCCATGGGCAGGTACCACAAAGCCCATGTTTGGTAATACTAGTGCTGGCCAAGAGGCTTCCCTCATGTCCTCACTGTTCCAAGACTGACCTCATCTGATTCCTCCCCACGCCTGTCCATGCTGTCCCCATTCTCCCGTGATTCAGACTCAAGGTCTTGGAGTCAGAGTTGATTCTTCCTAATGCTGGAATCCTCAAATCCCATCAGTAACAAAATCTTTTCCATTTTTCCCTTTGCCTGGCTCCCCTATCTCTCCTTCTCCAGGCTCATCACCGTCACAACCCAGCCCCTGCCTCGTGACAGGGGAACCTCACTGATCCCCCCCGCCTCTAACTTTTCTGCCCCATTGCATGATGTGTCCTGCTGCCAGGCTCGCCTTGATCGGGCCTCAGACACTCTTTCGAGGGGCCGTGGATAGACAGTAAAGGAAGTTATTCCTAGTCCTTTTATGCCTGGCAGCAATAGCTAAAAAGTTTGAAGAAGGAGGAGTTGGGGGCTAGTAAAATTGCTAGAAATATCTGCTACACTAATCTACAACCATTGCTGTGGGGTCTTCTGGAAGCAGAAACCCTATTTCCAGCTGCTACTATATAAAATACTCATAACCAGATTCACCTCAGGTTGCTGGATACGAGAACTCAGCTTTTACAACATACCAGAGTTCATATGTAAACTGTTAATTATACGATCTTTCCTGTTCGTTTATTTTTGCAAGCATTGTTGTGTGATGGGGCGGGGCTGGGGGTAGGCGGTGATATGTGCAGGCTAGAGGGACATGGGGAGAGAACACTTGCTCTCAGGAACACGGAGTCATCGCCAAGAACTATAATTCTAACCTTCGCCCTACATGGTTCAGTGGCTTGTGAGCTGGAAGCAGGAAAGTGACATCTTGTGATTGAGTCCATATGAGATGCTTGACCTCCCAGCTTCATGCTTCAGCAGGCTCAGTGTGGGGCTGAGGCCAGCAAACAGTGCAGGAAGTGCAGAGCAGGGGATGTTGACAGAGGAAACATTCATATGTTCTTCACTGGATGCTGATTATAAAAAGCCTATCCTCCTACAGGCTGTTTCGTGGTAGATTTTCTGCTTATGTAAATTTTTAAAACAAATTAATCTGTTTGGTTAGGTTAGCCATGGAAGGATGGCTTCCTGAACACTACACAATAAAAACACTTTCCTCTGCCCTGGTTTTTTCCTGAGACCATGTTCTTGTATGCGTCTTGGAAGTTTCTGTAGCTAAGAGTACCGTTAGTGGCCCTTGGCTGACCCAGGCTCTGGGCCTGGGGTCTTCATGCTTGACACGCAGAGGTGGTTCACAATTAATAATAGTCTTGTGAAAACCAGGAATTGTTTTTCTTGTTAATTGTTACAAGTCTAGACAGAGGCAAACCCTCCCTGACACGTCCACCAAAATCCCTGAATCCGGGATTTACTCCCTCATTCTGCTCCCCGGCCCCCACCCTGAAGCTTTGACTAACCTGTCCTTGCAGGTAACCATCACCTTTGAGTCCCAAGAGCTGGAACTTTGGCTAAAAGCACAGAAAGGCATCTCCAAGTGGATCATCCACAAAGAAGGATTCCAAGCTCTTCTTAGTGAGTCAGTTCCATTTCCTCATTTGACAAATGGAAAAATATCCTGGCTGATGTAAGATCTCTTTGAGTACACAGATCTATGATTTTTAAATATTGCTCTTTTAAGCATTATTAAACTACTGATACTAACAAATGTTAGCATTTCTTTGTACATTTAATTGATTTCTCATTTTAATTGACTCCGGTTAACACACAAAATGCATGTATGTGTTGGTGACAGTGGTGTGCTAGCAAACTGGGTCTTCAGGGGGAAAAAAGGGAAAGCTCTTACTTGTAGGTAGTTTTGTTTTAGTCATTCTCTCATTTTAGGGCCACCGCACTTGCAGCATATGGAGGTTCCCAGGTTAGGAATCCAATCGGAGCTGTAGCTGCCAGCCTATACCACAACTCACGGCAACGCTGGATCCTTAACCCAGTGAGCGAGGCCAGGGATCGAACCTGTATCCTCATGAATGCTAGTCGGGTTTGTTAACCACTGAGCCACGGCAGGAACTCCTCTTATCTGTAGTATTTGCAGGTTTTCGTGGTGTAGCCTGCCATTGGCAATTTCAGACTGCAAACCTGATGTTACTGAACAACCAAGCAGGGACTTGGGAAGACATGAGTACAGTGGCTCTCGAGAGTCAGCTAAGGCCGCCTCCAGCCACCACCAGCTGGGAATAACCTAAAAAAAGCCCGGATTGGCTGAAGTCTGTTTAAATTCCTCTTACAGTTTTGTTTTCTATATTCTCCTTAGGACACACAAACAGTTATGACAGGTGGATCTAGTCTGACAATAGACACATATTTTGAAATCGACCTGCCATGGGATTAGAAAATAAGGCATGAAAATACTGAAACCAGGTTGGGGTCCAATCACTAGGCTCTTCTCCTGCAGGTCAGAGAATAATGGAAGTAGCTAGGCCATGAAGTTCTCCTATCACTTTAAGCCACTTGACCTCTCACCTACTGGAGTAACATACTGGAGGCGGCCCCATTTCCATCAAACTATTCAGAATTATGTGCCTGGAATCCAGTTCAACCCATGGTCCACAATGTGTGTTCAAAAGCAATAAATAAAATATGAGCGTATTCTGTAACAGGGTCTTGAATTCTAAGCACGAGGATACTCTACAGTTTCTGTTTTGATCAAAACTAAGCGGATACAACAGGCTGTTGGCCAGTTAAGTAGGGAGGAAAGTAATGAGTGATACGCCAGAAAGCAAGATAAACACTATCCACTCCAATGATGCCTAGACTCACTCTGCTGACACTCTAGGTGAGACCAAGTTTACCAACAGCAGAGAGGTTCTGGGAAATCTATAAATACATCTTCTTCAGGGACTTTAACTTATTAAAAACCACACTCAGAAACAGCATCTCTACTAACAAGTAGTGGTCCCTGAGCGTTGACCTAAAATGAAAGCTAAAATGGAAGCCCATAATACTCAACACAATCAGTTTTTTCATCTTTAAAGCAAAGACACCAATGCTTGCTTTTCTGACTGATTATGCAGATCAAGTGAGATAATAAGTGCAGAGTATGAGCAATATGCCTAGAAAGTAATGGAAGTTCAGTAATAATAGATGTTTAATGATTATTACATTCTTTTTTTTTTTTTTGTATTTTTAGGGCTGCACCCATGGTATATGGAAGTTTCCAGGCTAGGGGTCAAATTGAAGCTGTAACTGCCAGCCTATGCCACAGCCACAGCCACGTGGGATCTGAGCCTCATCCACAACCTACACCGCAGCTTACAGCACTGCTGGATCCTTAATTTGCTGAGTGAGGCTAAGGATGGAACCTGCATCCTCATGGGTACTAGTTGGGTTCTTAACCCACTGAGCCACGATGGCAACTCCAACGATTATTACATCCTTTTAAGCCCTTTGAGCCCTGCTGAAAGATCACAGTTTCAGTATTTTTGCCTTTTAAGCTATGGTAAATAGAATAAAGGTAGCATAAAGATATCCACATCCTAATCTCCAAAACCTATGATTGTATTATCTTACACATGGCATAAGGGCCTTGCAGATGTGATTAAGTTAAGGGTGTAATCACCAGGGTCCTTATAAGAGAGAGACAGGAGGGTCAGGATCAGAGGAGGTCTGATGATAGAAGGGGAGGTTGGAGTGATGCAGCTATAAGCCCCGGAATGCTGGCAGCCTCTAGAAGCTGAGAGGCAAGGAATGGATCCTCCCCTGGGACCTGCAGGAGGAACCAGTCCTGCTGACACTGAGACTTCAGCCCACTGGCCTCCAGAACAAATGGTTGCTTTAAGCTGCTACTTTTCTAATAATTTGTTACAGAGGCGACAGGAAACCAGTACATAGACAAACTTAGAAAACTGGGTCATGAGTCCCAGAAGCAGAGCAATCCTTTTCCTCCAACCCCTCCCTGCCCACCACCGCATGTGGGAAGAAAAGATACAGTCTCCTTGGCCTATGACTGTGTCACCTCCTCAGATGAGATTTCTTCAGAGCAGGAAAGTACTGGGCATCAATGGGCCCCAAACCTTCCAAGAACATAAAAGGAATATAACTTATGTCAGGGAGTATAAAAGGAAGTAGGAAAACAGGTGGAGGATTAGTGTGTAAGAAAGTCGTAAGCCATCAGGATTGTTGAACACAAGTGGTGTGTATATCTTTTTTTTTTTAATTTTATAAAGGTTAAGAGCAATGACATAAGTGGATCAGGAAACTTAAGGATTTTCCAAATACATATTAGAGAAGAATTGGAAAATGATGACCTCATCTAGATTATGGCCTGGTCTCCCAAGGAGGAACAAAATCTCCAGCTTAGAACACATTATGGATGTTGTAAAGCATGTGGAAACTATTTGTTAGAAAAGCAGCCTCCTCCTTGCTGGAGTCCCAGGGCTCTTTCGTGACCTCATGGGGAGTATAGCCCAGTCTCCCTAGCCTGTGCTCGCCCCACCCCCTGAGTGTGAGCCACTTTTGTAAACTCCAGAAGGACACGGGTCACTGAAGAGTGTCCTACGTACTCTATGGAGTTGGCAGAGAGACCTGAAGAGAACAGAAAGGGAAGTGACGGTTGCTGGCCATTTGGCTGACACCCTGGGGTCCCGTTTGGTTCTCCTTGTCCTACTTTGCAGAAGGCCCCTGCTGTCCTCTCTTTCAGCAAAATGTTTTTCACACAAAGCTGCTGCTTTAAATGAAAAGACTTTCAGTGGGCTCCATTTACTATGTTTTAATTGCCCTAGCTCAGAAAGCATATGAAAAATAATCATTATAATGATTTTCATTATATGTATGATTGATTTCATTATATATATTACATATAAATATATAAAACATATATAGGAAGGAGTATCTTAGGTAGAATCCAGGTGAAATTGGTTAGCAGTGTGTACTTTTGTAGATTGGATTAGAAAAGCAGTAGGGAGACTTACATTTATTTGTTCATATTTTTAAATAGTGATATTAAGGATATTTTTTCTTTTTTGTTTCACTTAGCCTTTTTTTCCCCAAACACATTTTTCCTTTTGGCTGAAAAAGTGGTAACACTAAAGAGCAGAAAGCAGATAAAGTTCTGGCTGTTCCCACTGAGTTTCCTGAATTAAGTCCTTTTTTCTTACAACCTACTCTTCTGGACTAGTATAGTGAATGGCTGATCTGTCTCATGGATGTGCAGAAGGGGTGCCTCTATTTCAGGTTTTCTAGCATAGGGCTTCTCAGCGTGAAATGGGCAAATGATCCCCCTAGGATCTTATTAAAGTGAAGATCTGATTCAGTCATTCCAAGGCGGGACTGAGATTCTGCATTTCTAACCAGCTCTCAGGGGATGCTGATGCTGCTGGTCCATGGACCAACTATGGGTTGAAAGGGCCCAGACCACTGTCAGACAAGGTATAAGATCATGCATTCTGATTCAGGGATCAGAACACTGAGCACATCAGCAGGTCAGAAGCTTCCCAAAACTAGAACCATGGTCTACCCAAGATCAGACAGTAGATTCAAAAACCAGATTGATAACTGTCAGGGTCCCAGGGCCTCTGAGGCTGGAGGCAGTTGCTTGAGGCCCATAGATCTCAACACTGGGACATTTAGGAAGTGGTACCACACATGCACAAACTGTCTAGGTTTAAACATCAGCTCCACATTTCTTTACTTTTACCATAAATGGAAAGGCTTTCCCTGGGACATCCCCAGGGATCTTATACTGCAGTGTGGTCACTGCTGTTATGCTGATATTACAGTAAGGACTGTGATGCCAGTGAGCTGGAATGTTTGTTCCAAACACCAGGATGTCCAGTTCTTTGTGATTACCCTTCAACAAGAACCTGTGGTATTTTGAAATTGACACACTTATGAAAAATTTAAATACTAGATGATCAGCCAGAATCTGAGGGAATTTCCCACCCTGAGTTGCACATACCAAAACTACCCAAAACACTTCGTAGTGTTTTCCTTTCTATTGCTGGCATGCAAGCAATACAAGCATAGTAGTTTATGCAGGAGATAAGGTATCAATGCTAACCAAGACAAAAGATCAA
Source organism: Phacochoerus africanus (assembly GCF_016906955.1). Lineage (NCBI taxonomy): Eukaryota > Metazoa > Chordata > Mammalia > Artiodactyla > Suidae > Phacochoerus > Phacochoerus africanus. The sequence goes on along the minus strand of NC_062552.1, from coordinate 8,189,835 downwards.
AACAGGCTTTGTTCTAAGACTCTCTGTTCTGTGGCCAGGGAGTTCATGAAGGATTTCTACTTGCAGGTCCTTGGAGTATGAATCAGATTCCTTTAAGCCCCCAGTGGTTTTTTTCCTATAACCAAGACATTGATAAAGGCGTGACTACCCAATGTTGTCTGTGCCATTGCTTCTCTGCAATTTTAGCCATAAAAAGGCATTTTCCACGGAAGGGGTTTCCCTTCCATAGATGGCAGGGGGCAAATCTCTGCCCTCTGTGTATCTCTGAGCTCTTTACTAGTCTCTTAGGGCCATTCAGATTCAGAATCATAGAATCTGATTTTTAATAAATTTTGGAAATCATGCAGCTCAGTCTCTTCAGTTTAAAGATGAGAAACTCAGGGCCAAGAGGAATGAAGTGACCAAAATCATGCCACCAGTTCGTGGCAGAGCCAGATCCTAAACTGTCTTCTGACCCCAAATCCATGGGTCCACTGCCCTTGGATCATGGCTGTCACTGAGAGCGTCTCCCATCCCACACTTTCTGAAACCTCCCTCATATTCAGATCCACCCACAGTGTATGTGCACCATCTCCAGAGTCACTAACTGAGAATCTGAATATCTAAACCTCATGGGGTCCAAGAGTTAAGTTTACTTCTAACATTGAGTGTGTTTGTAGATGATTCAGTATTCCTAGTTCACATTTTCCTAGTATATAAAATGGTATCGGCAATAGATTCTCTGCTGCTTCTCAAGATTATTAGGAAGGTCATTGAGAAGAAGCACTAGTCTAACAATGATTGTGTGGTTGGGTTTGATGTCCACATACCTGAATTTGATTCTCCATAGGTTGTGCTTTGCCCAAAAAATGCTTGGGTCATGGTGAATAATGGATAGTCACACCCTTAGCCCACTTGCCATGGCAGGGGGCACAGGATTGCATCTTCCTAAAGGATATCTTTTTCTTGACCCAAAGAACATTTTTCATCTTTAACATTTATCATCTGTGACTCGATGCTGGAACTTATTCCCATGTCTTTGGGTGTGGAAAGAGACAAAAAGTCAAGTAACAAGTGAGATAAGAGGAAGAGAGAGATGGGAGGGGAGTATTTGATCTCTTTAAGTGGATCCTCTTAAAGGCATCCTTTTCCTTTACATCTTTGGGTGTTTAATAACACCTAAAATAGTTACTCATAGAGAGAAATTTGCATAAATTTATTCCTAAGAGGGTAAACCTGGGCCAGGAATGGCAGTGGAGGTTTCAACTCGAGGGCTAGGATTGAGATTGCTGTCTCTGCTTCCCATAGTTTCTGCCTTTTCTCATGCTAACCCCTAATATGCCAAGTCAAATTTATAAGTGAACTCTAAACCTTGTATGTTGCTAAATTCATCCCATTCATAATCATTTTCTTCTATTATTTGGAATCTCAAGGAAAATACTACAAACATCTCCCAGAAGCAAGCATACACCACAGAGGATTAATCCTCTGCCCCTGGCCAAAAAGAAGGACTATCTTCCTCTAGAGTCTCTCTTCTTTAGCATCCTTGTCTCCAAGTCTCTCTACCATCACTAGTATCTTTCTGTTTCTTTTGGTCCTAAAGCGCAAATAAAATGTTTATTTCTTGCTCATATCATGGTGCTAAGGATCAAGTGCTTCCCTGGGCATTTCTGCTCCAGGTGGAGAGAGGAACCTGCAGAGGAGCTATTGGGAAGAATTGATATCATGGCTAAAGGGACATTGCTAACTCTCTTCATTCCTTCGTATAGACCCATCTTTTTACCTAGTATCATTTTCCTTCTGTTTTCAGAATTTCCTCTAACATTTATTATAGTGCAAGTCTTCCAGTGGTGGATTCTTTCAACTCTCATACAACTGAAAGAGTCCATTTTACCTTTGTTTTTGAAAGTTAGTTTTGCTGGGTATAGAATTATAATGATTTATAAGTATTCATTATAGTTGCTTGTTTTTCTTTCAACATTTTAAAGTGTTGTTCCACTCTCTTTTAATTTGAATTGTTTCCAAAGAGAAGTCTTAAAATTCTTAACTTTGAACTATATATTTAGTGTATAAGTTTTAAATCTAAATTTAAAAAATTATATTGACTTTGTCCCCACAACCATTTTTACCCCAGGTTGAATCTGATAATAATCTGCCTTGGAGTTATTTTCTTCACATTTTCTCCATTGATTTTTGTTGCGTTTCTGGGTCTTTGAGTTTTTACAGACCCAAGAATGTAAAATGGTTTTCTACAATTTTACGAAAATTTCAGCTATTACTTCTTCAAATATTTTTTCTGTTCCCATCTTTTACAACTCCATTCACACAAAAATAAGGCTACTGAGGGTTGTCCCACAGTTTACTGATACTCTGTTGATGTCTGTTAGTCTTTTTTCCTCTGTTTCATTTTATTGCTAAGTTCTCAAGTTCACCAATATTTTCCTCCAAACTGTCTAATCTGCTGTCAGTGCCATCAGTGTAATTTTATCTCAGACATTATATTTTCATTCAGGTGTTTTATTTTAAACTAGATTTCATGTTTCCCCTCAATGTGACCATGATTTCTTTTATCTTCTTCACCTTAAAGATTGTATTTTAACATTGTGTTTTAATATCTTCTATACGTCTTGCTTGGTGTACCAGTATTGTAGGCTCTGTTACTCTCTACTCAGACAGTCTCTCAGGGTTGGTTTGGCAGCTCATGATCTGTGAAGTAAGTCAGCAAATCTCCCTGAACAAGCGGCAAGATAGCTCACTGCTTGCTGCGGATCCTTAAGTTCAATGTTGCTTACAGTGCAAACCTACAGAGTGAGTGGCATCCATCTGGGCCACGTTGTGTTACTTTGGTGAGAGGTGGCATATACTGCTTGCTATACCATGAGTGCTAGAGTCCTTTTTCTCTGATCTAAGAGTCTCATGGCTCCTGCCTATAGACCTGAACTGTACAGATCAGTTACTGGTATTGAGCTCAACAACATGTGAATTGTTTCTGCAGACATTTGTGTCTGTTACCAGCCTCCTATTTTGTGGGTCTCAGGGCAAAAATGAAAATTGTTTAAAAGCAGGGGTAAAAATGTTGGTGTAGGGAGTATAACAGAAAGCATTTTCCTTTCTCCCAACTTGCCACAGTATTTTTTTATTTGCTCTTTAATATTATTCTAAATAAAGAAAAATAAAAATCTTTAATTATTAGCATGGTTTACCATTCATTTTTACATTGTGCAACCCCAGCTTTAAATGCAAATGTAAGAGCGTGTAACTCATATGCAGACTCACCAAAATTACATAATTTATATTTTGTAGCCCATGGATATATATATATATGTGTATATATATAATTCTTACCGAAAGAGTGGAAGTGCTACACGAAATTAACTCAAATGTTTTTATTTCACTTCTTGATATATACACATCTAACTACTGTCTCTACCTTTGGTTTACTGATGAGTAAGGAAGGACTGAGGGACTGAAAAAAAAACCTTCATGTGCTTTATCTTTCCATTACCTTCTGTCATCATTTTTAGCGTAAGTATTTAGCTAATACAGGAAAGTAATGAGAGTAAGAAAGGACATGATAGGGTGCCTTGGTCATTTGTGTTTCTTAGAAACCATTGCCTTCTTTCTGCATTCCAAGTATGTTCTGGTCCCAGTGGGCAGTGTGCCCTCCTGGTACCATCAGGGCCCCTCCTCCTTCCTTGTCCCCACTTAGTCATAGACGTGCCTACCTTGTAATTGCTTGGGTTCTTCCCTGCACTCTGTCATATCGTGGGTCCTGTGGAATTCTGTGCTCTTGGGGCATCACGAATGCTACACGTGAATGGGCTGCCCATATTTCTCCTAACTACTCAAATCACACACATGCTCTGCTGACCCATTGGACTACGTTTACAAAACATGAGTTCCAATATACCAGTATCAAGGATTTCCAAATGGCAACAGAAGACTGTTAAACCAGGTGTAGCTCCCTTTGACAGCTGCACAGCTCACCCGCTAGTCCTCATCACCAGGCCACAGAGAGCGGGAATGCGGGCCCCTGAACCCCATGAGCTGGGAATTACAATTCTGCATCATGACCGTGCTTTACCCAATGGGATGACTGCAGACACTCTGGCCATCAGAGTCCCTGTGAAATGAGTGTCTCGTATAAGGTATTTGCAGAGGTCCTATTTCTAAAATGATATCATCCTACAAGGGTGAGAAGGCTCCTTAAACCTCTTTATCATGTCCAGCAGATCTTATTGAAGACCTGGAAAGAATTCAAAGGACACACCTGCCACTTTCTTTGGCATTCCCCTCATCTCACTGGTGCTACTTCAAAAAGTGAAAAAAGCCCCACAGCTTTAGAATATATTTGGCAGGAGCAAAATTCTTTCTAGACATTAAGATAAAGTCCATACTTAATTTCCTCTTGAACACTAAAGGTTTTGCAGGTTTTGCAGGCTTTGCATAGAGTAGATTTTAGGCCAGTGTGCAGCCACGGACATACACGCCCTTGACTTTGTCTCGGCGCCCATGTCCGCATGGCGTGGTCCTCAAGGCTGCTGTGTCCCTGGACATGCAGCCTGCCAAGTTCCCTGGTGTCCAGCTGTGCTCCCTGTTCTCGCCTTCTCCTCTGTTCTGCACGTTGCTGGAAGGTCTGCCGGTGTTTCCCTATCAAGCCTGTGGAGGAACATAAACATTTCGCCTTTTCTGGACGAGACTTCCAGTGAGTGTGTGTATGTGTGTGTGCGTCTGACTTCCTAGAAACCAGGGCTGTTTTCTCTTGCCAGGCGCCACAGCGGGCCTTCCTGTGCAGGAGGTCATTTCAATAAGGACTCAGAGCCTAGTAAACGGAGAGAAAAAGGTCATTCTCAGACAGGATGTTGGGAAGACGCCCTGAGTGAGCCTTGCTGGGCCAGAGACGCCAGCGGGACCAAGAATGTGGGCCAGTCCCCCAGGAAGTTATTCAGGAGCCTGCCCTGTATGATAAACAGGCAACCAAAGCCTTTTCTAAACAACGAAAATCACAATGCTCCAAATTCCAGAAAATCCTCAAACAATGACTGGACATTCCTTATCCCCCATTTGCTTATTTGTGCACCAAGGACTTTAAAATAAGCCAGAAACTGGAGACCCGACTTGGGGTTTGAAGCAGGAGTGAAGTGTGTGCAGCTCTGGCAATGGCCTGCTCCCCATTGTCGGTCCTTCTTTGGGAGAGCATGCGTCTCCACTCGCTGTGCCAGCCCTGGTGTCCAGAATCTCCTCTGCTCCCAGTAGCCATCGTGGGCTCAAGGCCAGCATGAAGCAGCTTTAAGCCTGATCAGCAAGACAGGGTCAAAAGGCGGGGAGATGCTTCTGCGGCTTGTGTTACCGCGCACTGTAAATTGGTCAGGTTAGAAAGTTCTTCCTGAGTAAACGAAAAGACTGTTTGGGGAACAAGAATTTCTTTATGTCTGCTTGACTTGAAAGAGTCATCAACGCTCCTTGAAGGTGTATATTTTTCAGTTAAACTGTAATGTACATATGACTATATATACAATATATATGTAGAATATTTCTAAATATAAAATAACAGGAATATCATCCTACAAATACACATAAGTATTTGCAAAAAGTAAAATGTGACTCTGCAGGTAGTGGTGTATGTATCACCACCCCAATATCTGTTTATGGGCAGGACCACTTCTTCACAGGAAGGAACAGAAAAACTGTTTGTTATTTTTCCTACTCATTCAGTAAAGAAATACTCGAACATTTGATTACAATCTTTTCTTCCCCACGCCACCTGCACACCAGATGTCCCTTTACCTGCTCTGTTTTTTCCTCTGGTATTTATAACTTCTAATGTGCCGTGCAGTTTATCGTTTATTGTTTACCATCTGTCTCCCACACTCCCTTCCCTTCCTTACAATTGTTGCTTTCAAAGCAACAATTTTTGTTGTTGTTTCTTTATGTATCCCAAGTACACAGAGTAGTGACTGGCATACATGAGACCCTTAAAATTAATTTTTGAATGAATGACTACATCTGCCTCATCTCCAAAATTCAAAAGCATCAGGTATTTACACAGAACCAACAAACCCTTCTGGTCAATGTGGATCTAAATGGAAGGCTGGAGAGGTATTGGGGTGGAGGAGGGTACTCTCTGGAGAATGGACGTCAAACTCACAGGCATGTGATTAAGATGTGACAAGAGAGGTGTCAGAGTGGGTGTAGAAAAAAACAGGATAGATATTAATAGGACTAATAGAAGAATCTCACACCACCTGAAACAAAACACAGACATGAGCCCCCAGGCCTGTGGGGTCCCCACCCTCAGATGTCTTTGAAGCCAGTTATCTGGAGGGACCGGTTTCCAGAGTCCCTGCTTGTAGGACACAGGCTGCACAGAAAAACTCTTTATAAGCTTCCTGTGCTCTCTTTTTCTGAGATTCCATGAGTCTCTCCATCCATCCCTGGGCAGGAATTCACGCTGCATCAGGCCTCTTGACAGTGCTGGCAGCACAACTGGTGTGAAAGGGACTCTAGACTTGAGTTAAGGAAAGACAGAAGAGGGTGAGGTTGAGGTCAAAGCCGAACGGCCTGGGGAAAGGGCTGGGGGAGGACTGGCTTAGCTCTGCTCACTTGCACTGGTTTCTACCAGATGCATGTTAATTCTGCAGAGCTTTTAGCAAGCCTTTTCCTGGCAGCATCAGATTATCTCCAAGACCAACACTGCATTTTGCAGCTCCCTCCATAGTGATGTAGGAATGGAGGCCTTGGGGAGCCACAGGGCTCAAGAGCTGGAGCCAGGCCATGAGATTGGGTCCATGAGGAGTAAGACAGGAGCTTTGGGGCTGAGACCTTAATTCCATCTCTTTATGAAATATCTATCCTTTTCGTCTACCTGCCCAGCCCATAATTGATGCAAGTCCCTCTTATCTAGTCCCTCTTCTTTCAGTTCCATAAGTTGTGTCTTTTAACGAGGTCAGCAAGACCCTTAAACTACCTTCAGGTTCTCTAAAATATACTTCCATAGGCTGTGGATGTGGGTTCATTTCAAGCTACAAAAATGCATGGAAGACCCTCTTTTGTCATCACTGGGTTACGTGGAACATGCTCTATATTTCATGTCTTTAAGACGGTAATCTTGTTAAGAATGAGGACTATTCTTAATTAAATCATAAATCACCATCCCACCAACAGCAACAAAGTCATTACAAATCTATTTATAGGCAGAGATAGCTTGGAATTCAACTGGGAATTGAATTTGAGGAGGAGGGTCATTTCTGGCTTTCAAGGCAAACTCAGAATGGGGCAGTCCCACTTCTGGTTGGGGGCACTTTCCACCTTGAAAATGCCCTTTAAGTGGAGGCAGGTGGATGACAGCTGTTTAAACTGATCTTTGCATGCAACCCTGGCAACTGACTGAGGTACTGAGCTTGGGTCTCTAGCTGCAAGGGCTTTTGTTTCGAAAAGTTAGAATTAATGGCTTAATTCTTACTTTAATCAGAAGGCCGAGGTTTCTTAAAAGGCTGCTTCCTTTCCTTAATTTTTTTTTTTTAACCTCATTGGCTGCACTCATAGCTGACAGTTCCCAGAGCAGTTCAGTGGCTGCAGCCTCTGTCCTGACCGGGCCAGTGGCCAACTGAATCTTAAACCAGCCTGTGGCCTGTAAACAAGATGTACTGGAATTGAAGGAAAGCTGATGGAAGTGCCTGCCAAGGGGAGGAAGCTGACCACAAGTGCAGAGTCTTTCCTTCCAAGGTTAACTACCCACTGAAGCAATCTAAACTAGCCCTGCCCTTTCTGCACAGGTTTTCATTAGCTGTTTGATCTGCAAAAAACAGAGACTCTACAGGGTAAGGACTGGGGACAGCCTGCCTTGGTTCCCGGGGTTCTAGCAAGCTTGCCAAAGAGCTCAAGGGAGTGGGGGAGAGCATCTGCTTTTTAAAAAGTCTGAAGTGTAAAATTAATATACTATGTCTCGTTTTAGACACATGCAACCCTGCTACCATCTTCCTATTTGAACTATTAGCATGGCTCCTGTCAAAGGCCTACCCCACCCTCTCACCAGCCCAGCTCCACTGCATTCAAGGGGGCAGCTTCCCAGGAAGGCCTTTTGCCCACGGCCAAGGTGACAGGCTCAGAGCAAAGAGGGAAGGCGTGGCTTCTTTCCTCTCCATCCAGTACATTACTCAACATGGATTTCTAAGTTTCGCTTTCACGCCAATTCTAACCATGGCTTGTTTTCCTGGGAGGTTCAGGATTTCTTGGCAGATTATTCCCTAGGAGGCCTCCACTGCTTCCTGGTCCTGATTGCTTTATATTCTGTTTTCAGCCTCTGCACATGATAACCCTTTTGTTCTCAGAGCCCTCATGCTGACACGCCTCCTCCTTTATAATCTCTTTCTGTATATTTATCTCTGCAGGAATGTAGCTCCGAAGAAAGAAAAGGCAGCTACATGTTGTTTGCCTGCAGCCTGGTTGGCTGTTTATGTCTACACAAAGCATTTGCCCCAGAAGGGACGCATACAGCTCTAGGCATCCAAGAAAACAAAGCATCTCAACATCAGGTAACCAAGCCGGGCACACAGGGAATTCACAACACATCTGTTTCTTCCTTTGTATGAGAACAGACGGTGCCTGGGAGTGCCCGAACTCTAGTAGGGAAGAAGGCGGGCATTAGGAGAAGCAAGACAAGTGGTGTTGCAATCTGGATTTCTTCCTTTCCCAGGGCTCCTGCACCCCCGCCCCACTGCCGCCCCGGGGCAGCCAGGCCAAGAATGGGAGTGGATCCTTGACTGGAAAGCTCCAAATTGGAGTCCCGAAGGTTCTGCCCTGGGTTCCTGGAGATGCTGGTTTGTAGATCTGGAAGTCCTGTCTGGCTTCTGACGAGTCCTTTGTAGTTATGCTACCCATTCCAAGTTTTTAAAATAAGGGTGATTAGCAGATGATTCCAAAAGGAAACTTCTGGAAGCTGATAAAAATTGACTCCTTTAGGCTCTGAGGAAGAATGGGGGTTTGCGCTGTTATTCCTCCACAGAGCCTTTTACAGAGGCATGGTGACATTTTAAAAGGCAAGGCAGGGTCTAGAGATTATGATTGTGAAAGATGCTGGCTGGGGCACTCCTGCCTTGAACACAGGGAAGGCAAATGAAGTGCCGGATGCTGCGCTGCCCGTGTTCCCACCCCCATCTCCCTTCCCTCTTTCCCAGTTTCCTGGCCAGCTTAAGTCATCCTGGTTATTGCTGTCTCCAGGGGTTAAATTTCTGACTGCAAATAAAAGGTTTCTCTCTCAGGGCTACTGCTTTGGGTCGTCTCAGCCTATCAATAGAAATACTATCAGCCAAGAATGCCTGGGGCGCCCACCTGGACCCCTGCTATTAACAGGAGCCCATTAATATCTGTGACAGATATTCCCCATTGAAGCCAATATTGAGGCTGGACCAGCCTTGTGGTTCTTATTATGATTGCAGGGGGCACCTCGGTGACAACCGTCATGGAATTTTGAAAACTCACATGTCCTGGAGGGAACACAGCACACTTGAGGCCACACGGCAAGGTCAATGGGAGAGGGAGAGCATGGATCTGGGGTTGAGGGTGGGATGCCAAGGGGTTCCTGGGTTCAACCTTGATTGGTGAATTTACACCGTAAGAGTGGGAATTCAAGTGCAGGGAGGGGAAAGCAGGGGTTAAAAGGGCATCTATTGAGATCACTCAGGGCTTGCTACAAGGGGACTTCATAGGTGGGACAGCTGGCTCTGGTCTAGAAGGGTAGCAGGTAGTGTGTTTTTTGAGATGGATGTCTTTGAAATGATGCCTCAGCAATCTAAAGCTTAACATAGAGTACTTACATTATAATCCAAACACTAGGGAGTTCCCGCCATGGCATAGTGGAAATGAATCCGACTAGGAACCATGAGGTTGCGGGTTTGCTCCCTGGACTCGCTCAGTGGGTTGAGGATCCGGCATTGCCGTGAGCTGTGGTGTAGGTCAGAGACATGGCTCGGATCTGGGGTTTCTGTGGCTGTGGTGTAGGCCGGCAGCTACAGCTCCAACTAGAAGCCTGGGAATCTCCATATGCCATGGGTGCTGCCCTAAAAACAAAAAACAAAACAAAGCAAACAAAAAAAAAAACATGATTTGTCTGGCACTTATACCACAACTACCCAGTTAGAAAGTACCTCTCAGCCAGAAGGCCCGTCCCTTCTAGCTGAGTGCTCTTCTGAAGCTGAGCCCTCACTTGTCTTGTGTGGACAATCTGCCTGACTCCAGACAGCAGCCTATGCTTTCAGTTCTACTCCTGTACGTTACAGATGGTCACTGGCCACTGTCCTCTCCTAGGAGGGTGAATTCTTGACTATCTTACTGCTTTTCTCTGTCACTTCATGTTCTGCAGTCTTAATTAGCTGACATGTGCTCTGACCCAGCTCTCCAGGATAGGATCCAAGCAGGACCCTTATCTGTGTGTGTCTCGTAGACATCTGCCAGCGTAGATGGGGCAGCCCAAGAGTTTCAGAAATTCATGAACAACCTATATATTACTGGGGGTGAGTGGTCCTGGGCTGAATTCCACAGGGATTCTTGACCCTCCGCCTGAATGAAGCCTTTCGGATGGGGTTTGATGAGAATGATCTCACAAGAGAACCAGATTCCTCCATCACCGTATTCTGCCAAAGCCTCCCACAGCGGTAGTCCTGATGCAGTTGAGTTTGGTAAAGAGCGTGGGAAGAACGGAAAGAGATAATGGGTTCCGTCTGAAATCTGTCCGGTTTGAGGTGTCTGTCCCTGGGGGACACCTAGCTAGGCGAGCATCTGCAAGAATGTACAAGAGGGCAGGAGGGGAAGACGGGCCCCAGACCTGCCTGAACGCTCCCCCCCACCATTCAGGCTCCTCCGCTCCCTCCTGCCATGGCTGCCCAAACGCCACTTCCTTAGAGGAGGCCTTTCCTCGTCCTCTCTACTCACATTCTGACTTAGGTGCCCTTGCCAGGGGCTCCCATAATATCCCATGCCTCCCACCTCACAGCAGTTACCACGTTTCATTGTAATTGCCATTTTAATGTTTTGGTACAGTACCTGGCCCACAGAAGATACTCAGTAAATACCTTTTGAATGGATAAGAGGAAAGAAGGGAGGGAGAGAAGCAAGAAATAGGGAAGGAAGGAAGGAAGGATGGAAGGAAGGAAGAAGGAAGGAAGGGAAAACAAATTCAGAAAAGAGGTAGCGCCTAAAGTGTCAATTTACATGTTTTCCACAGATGAAGTTGGAAGAAAGGGGAAAAAAAGACAAAAGAGTGTATTTAGAGAAAATGAACCATAGGCCAGGACAGAACCTGTACATTTGGAAAGGAGGAGGCAGGGGAGAAGGAGGAGAGACACAGTAAAGGGAACACAGTAATTTCAAGGGTTAGAGAAAGCTGCGGACAGAGAAGGATGGTGGGGAAACGAGAGGTTTCAGAAAGGAGACCTTAGAGTGGAACGGGACGAGGACGGGGCCTGGGAAGGAGGGTTTTGGCTTCCACATCCAGGAAGCCTGCAGTGCGAGGAGTCAGAGAGAGAGCGGGGATGGACCTGCGCGCGTGCGCTGAGAGTGGAGGTTCTGAGAAGCAGCAGAGGAGGGAGGAGGGAGAGGTGAGGGCAGCGCAGAGGCAGAACGGGTCGTGGACTTAGTCCCCATTCAGTGAGCCTAGGGAGATGTGAGATCCTTCCTAATCCATGAGGAGAAAGCCACAGGACCAGAAAGGGAAGACTCTCGGTGCTAGAAGAAAGCCAGTGGGTTTGTAGGAGGGCTCAAAGTCAAGGTCAGAGACAAAGGGCATTAGCCTTGGAGAGGAAGAGCGGCAGGAAGGAGGGGAGGACTGGTGAGGGTAGCAAGCAGGTCAGAGAGGTGGATGCCCCCTCCAGATGAGGTAAGGTCATTTGCTGAGTGAGGGGGTCAGGGAGGAGGGGCAGCAGAGGTGGGACTAGGTTTAGCAGGAGTGGAAACAGTGTAAAATCCCTCTCTGGTTAAATAGGAAAGAATCTTGATATGTGCAGGAGGTCTGGACCCCAAAGAGCCCTTAAAATACAGCGCACAGGCCCTGGAGGCTCACTCCTTTCCAACAGCCCTTGAAAGTCCAGGAGAGAGTGCACCCAAAGGGCTTTCCTGAGCAAAGGAAAAGACGTTGCATCCTTTCCAAGAATGGTGCTGAGCTAGTAGAATAGCCAGGATGACCAGGTTGCTGCCTGCAGGGATGGCGGGCCCGCTCTGCCACCCCCGCCTGGTGACTGACCTGTCTAGCTTTCACTGGGCAGCTGCTCCCTCTCTCCAGCTCTGAGGATCTTGGGAGTTGTGATCCTGGTCACGGTCATGGCTGGAGTCAGGGAACTCCCCACGTGAGGATACAACTGAGGGTGCCCTGGAAATTCCTTACTCCTTGGGAACCGCTGCCTGTGTCACTATTAGAGACTTGCCTTTGAACTCACAAGGAGCAGAGAAGCACAGAGGCCTTTCAGAGTGGTCACTCGTGGATTGGCTTAGACGCATGCTGCCTCCTAAAAATTAGCCGATATCACCCAGGAAAGGAGAGTGGCACGAGGTCACTGGCACAGGCCAAGTGGATGTGCTGCAGCAGCGAAGACTTCTGGACAGCAAGACCCCTTGGGATTTTAGGATGAGGGGGAGGAAATGGTGATGAGAAACCCACAGAAAGAGAAGGTAGAGTGGAACAAAAGGAACCCAGCACCAGGACAACACTTCATATGTTCCGTGGCCTTACCCAGAGTTGCCTTTATTTGGGGAAAGTGGATCTTTGAGAAAGAACCCATTATCAGAGAATTTTGCAGAACACAGAGTGGGAGTGGTTTGGTTTCTTCTGTCAAAACCATCCACCCCACCATAATGGAATAAAGTCAGGGAGTGCTGGAGTGAGAATGGAAAGTGTGAGACTCAGGGAGGGCTGCACGGGGATCCTCGCCCTCTGGCTTATCCTGCGCTCTACGCCTCGTCTCCCCTTAGGCGGACATTCAGCAGTTTCCGCAAGCTCCTGCCTTTCCTGAGAATTCAGTTTTCTTGAGCACGTAACATGTGCTCTCTCATTTAATCCCCCTGCGAGGAGGGTACCCGTATCCTTCCCATCACACAGATGAGGAAATTGAGGCCCAGACAAATTAAGTAACTTGTCCAAAGTCACTCATAGAGTAAGTCGCAGAGTCCAGACTCAGATTCAGGACAATATAACTGAAATCTATGCTCTCAACTGGAAGCCTCTTCGCCTTTCAGTGCTGCCTTTTCCTGGATACAGTGAGGAAAACGAGAAGGAAGAAAGGACGGAGGAGGAAGGAAGGGAAGCAGAGAGGGAGGGGTCTGCGTGGGAACATTTCAAGAATTGAGAAATGCCTCTGCAGACACATTGCAGTAGGCCAGGGGTGCAAGAGCCAAGCTTCAGAACCATCCAGTCCAGAAAGATGAGCTCCTGGGCCCCGAGGCCCCCAAAGTATATACCACAAACTTGGATATTTTTTCCTCTGGTTTATCCCCCCACCTCTTCCCGCCCTTCCAAGTATTAGTAGCACAGCATTCTTCCGATAATTTTTCCTTTTAAAGGAGATACAACTCTTACGAAAAGGTCAACCAGCTAAAAATATTTTGTTCCGATTTTCCATGCGCTTTTCTGCATGATTTCTTTGCTTCCAGTCTTGCCTTGGAGAAACAACTGGAACAGTTTCCACCCACAGAGAGCCATTTTCCAGGCACTGGTGCCAAGGTTTCTCTTCTGCTTGTTCCTTCCCTGCTTTACCCCTTTTGGTCTTATCAGTGACTTTCCGAAGAACCAAAGGAAAAATTTTATTTTTAAAGGGAGAAACATTGCTTTGACATTTAAAGCCAAAGGCCCCAAGTTCCTTTTTAGTAAATCCCTCTGCAAAAGCAAAAGCAGGGCATGATTGCCTGTGAGTTATTGAAATGAGCGTTTCCCGGCGGCGGGGGTGTGGGCAGGGCCTCCAGGTGCCACAGAGCACCTGCCTGTGGACAGCTCGGCTGCTGTGCACCAGACAGACATCCAGGTAGATGGATTTGAGAGGTGCAGGTCCCCCTCACCCTGACCCCCGAGACCTGCAAGTAGAGCATTCCTATGAAACCTTTCATAAGCTGCTTCCAAATGGATGCAAAAATAGAGATAAAGCACCAATGCTATTTTGATTTTTTGCCTTTATTCTTAATAGCAAAAATCCTTTTCAGATTTCTTTCAGTTTTTGAAAGCAGGCACAGGTAGACCTCAGAGATATTGTGGGTTCGGTCCCAGACCATCACAATAAAGCAAGTCACACAGGTTTTTTGGCTTCCCAGCGCCTATACAAGTAATGTTGACACTGCACTGCAGTCTGTTAAGTGTGTGGTAGGATTGCGTTTAAAAAACATCTTAATTTAAAAATACTTTCTTGCTAAAAAATACTAACCATAATCTTACCCTTCACCGAGCGATAGCAGGAACATCCAAGATCACTGATCCCAGACACCGTGACAAACATAATAATAATGAAAAAGTTTGAAATAGTATGAGAATTACCAAAAAGTGACACGGAGACATGAAGCGAGCACATGCTCTTGGGAGAACAGTGCCAGTAGTCTTACCTCCCCATTGGAGTCATCCCTGTGCCTGACCTGAGGGTTCCCTCCGGAGCAGAGTCAGCCTTAGGGTCTTTAACAAGCGTCAGGAACCATTCTTCATTAACACATTCTTCCACCCAACCCACTGTGCTGGGGGCAGGGCGACCTGGCTGGGGTCCTTTGGCCAGGCATCCTGAGGCCATGGGCCCTGAGGGGAAGCAGGGTCCCCAAATAAGGACCAGGCTCGCCCACATCCCAATTGTGCCTACAGCTAGCCCTTGAACTCAAGCTGTCAGATTCTCTTCATATCCAATTAAACTTTGAACCTGTCGAGGATTTTTTGTTTGGGTGGGGTTCCCCCCCCCCATTTAAAAATTTAAATATGAAAAGCAGTCTTTGTTGTTATTTTCCTTGTTTCAAGGTCTTTGATGTTTTGAGAATATCTTTCAGGCCAAAAGCAGCCCCATGGGAAGTTCTTATAAGATGCAGAAACCTGAAAGACCAGGAGTGAGTGCAGAGGCATCCCGGGAAAGGTGGAGGTAAAAGATGGGTTCTGTTTGTTTTTAGCCTGTTTCCCTCAGGATCGACTCCTCCCATATGGAGCTTCCTGTTAGCACCATACTCTCCCCAGAGTTTTTAGAACTGAGAAAAGATCCTATGATCTATCCTGAACACACCAAAGTTTTACAGGCAGAAAGAAAAAGGCCATAGAGGCTGAGATAGAGATGAAGGTATTTGCTGAATACCTTCAAAGAACGGAATCAGGACAAGAATCTCCAGCTCAGCTCAGCAGAGCCAAGGAGAGTTCTCTGATTTAAAAGAAGCCTTTTGGTTTTTTGTTTGTTTGTTTGTTTTGGCTTTGCCTGCAGCATGCAGAAGTTCCAGACCAGGGATTGAACCCGTGCCACAGCAGTGACAATGCTGAATCCTTACCTGCTAGACCCCCAGGGAGCTCCCCAAAGACTTTCTTTAAATTCAAGTATAGTTGATTTACAATATTATGTTCTTTTCAGGTGTACAGCAAAGTGATTCAGTTTTTTTTTCAGATTATATTTCATTATAGGCTATTACAGGATATTGAGTACAGTTCCCTTTGCTATATAGTAAATCTTTGTTGTGTATCTAGTTTATGTTTAGCAGTTTGTGTCTGTCAATCCCAGGACTTTTTCATCAGTTCACCTCATTTGAATCCTGAGATTCTGAAGATTGATTTACACTGGAGATTCTGTGAAGAAATAACCTAATGCTTGTATTTGGTAATTTGCAAATAAGCCACTTAGTTGGCATTTTGTTGCTGCTGGGGAAGGAGCTCCTGCTATTCTCCTGCCTGTGATAATCAGGTGGCACAGTGAGCCGAGGATTCAAATGTCAGCTCACTGTGGAAACTAAGGGAACTCACTCTCAGGGCTCCTTCACTTACCGGCATGCCTGGTGGGGAGGCAGCCACCCCATATCAACATGGAGTTCAGATAGAATCACCCGACTCAGCGCATTTCATGAAAATACTGCAGCTGGTGCCATCTCAGTCTAGAGGTGAAATTCAAACCATGAATATATTATATATGTGTATTATCAGTGTACACATATACATACAGTTGGTGCTCTGTGTCCTGGGATTCAACCAACAGTGGATCCAAAATACTCTGAGAAAAAATCCTAGAAAGTTCCCCAAAGCAAAACTTGAATTTGCTGCATGTGGACAACTATATACATACCACCTACATTGTATCTACAACTATTTACACAGGATTTACATTGTATTAGTTACTACAAGTAACCTAGAGATGATTTAAAGTATAAGGGAGAATGTGCGTAGGTTAGATGCAAATACTGTGCACTTTTATTTATGAGGGTCTTGAGTATTCTTGGATTTTGGTATGGCTATATTGTATATGCATTATGCATGCACATGTATTCATATATACATACATTTAAACTTTTTATTTGAAATAATTTCAAAGTTACAGAAAATTGCTAAAATTACACAGAGAACTCTAATACATTCTTTACCCAGATAATCCAGATTTTAACATTGATCCATATGTGCTTTGCATTCATTCTCTTCTTTGTGCATATAATTATTAATATAATTTATAAATAGTAATATAATGTATATAATTAACATTAATATTAATATGAGTCAGTTGCATATAGTATTCCTCTTTACCCCTGAATATACCAGTGTTTGCCTGAGAACAAAGATGCATCTTACATACCCACGGTATAGATATCCCAGCCAGGAAATTTAACATCGTTATGATACTGTTATCTAATCTACAGTTCATAAAGTATGCCTATAATGCATCCCCAAAGTCTTAGTGCTTTAAACTATTTAATGTTTAAATAAATAAAAATGTTTTATTCACTCCAGATATCATTCATGAGGCCCTTCCCACCAATTTAAACTAAGAACAAATTATTTGCTCCATAAATTATTTCTCGATCTAGCTATGTTTGCTTATCTCCTAGCACTGAAAGCCTCTATACCTGTTTCTAAATCCAGGAAGAAAGTCTGACAGTCCTGCTGGTATCAAGTTGATTTAAAAGATATTTTAGAGAGTTACTGCCGTGGCTCAGCAGAAACAAACCCTAGTACCCATGAGGACGCAGGTTCGATCCCTGCCCTCACTCAGTAGGTTAAGGATCCAGCGTTGCCGTGAGCTCTGCTGTAGGTTGCAGATGCTGCTTCGATCGATCCGTGTTGCTGTGGCTGTAGCCAGAAGCTACTGCTCCAATTTGACCCCCTAGCCTGGGAACTTCCGTGTGCTACAGGTGCAGCCCTAAAAGAAAAAGACAAAAAAAAGAGATATTTTATTTTAAATGCAATTAATCAGTGGGAAAATTAAAGAGGTAAAATATAGCCTTTAAAGTTTTAGCAGGATTTGGGCTTCTCGGGCACACAAGAATGAAAATGTGGACTAGAAGTGTTCTTATGAAAATAACTCCAGTCTCCATGAGACCAGGAAATGCACAGTCAACAACCACAGCAGAAGCCCACAGCAAGAGTCACTAACACAAGTACAGAACCATCTGCTCCAAGGTTCTTTCTTCTTAAAGGGAAGGGGAGAGTGAGTATTCGTGTGTGTGGGTATGTGTGTGCACATGTGCGTGCTCATTTCATAATAATGTAACACAGATATTGTATCAATACTGCCTACTTACCCTCAGCCACACCGGATCTTACCTCCCCTTCTTCCACGTCTTTGCAAGAGGTGTCTTAGCAGGTCAGGGCTTTTCCCCAACCGTCAATCAATCCCTGGCTCATTCTCTCTGCCCTCCCCCCGCTTCCGCTCCCTCTCTCCCTCTTCCCTCCCTCTGCTCTGGCTTTTCTCCTTCTGACCTGGAGCTACTCAGGTCTTTTCCTGGGAGCCAAGTCCAGGTACTCCTCACCTGGAACAGGCTGCAGTGGTGGGTGGGCTGTGTGGGGGGAGGTGGAACAGGAGGGTCAGAGACAAGGGACCAAGTGGACCCGTGAGGAAGGAGCTACCACATGAGGAGAAAGTGAGGCCTCAGTCCAGAAGCAGAGAGAGCCCGGGTCGACGGGAGGGGGATAAAATTAATTTTGTAAAATCCCAACGTGTAGAGATGGGAGAGAAACAGCATACCAGAGGACATAAATACATTTCTGGCCAGTAATAGCTATTGGCTTAACGTCTTATGGTTTCAAATAAACTCTCACACATAAGAATTTACTTTACTTCTGTGCAGTGCCTTGAGCCCCAGGCAGTGTCCTGATTAGAGACATTTCAGAGAATACCCATCAGGCTTCCCCCTCCCAATTAACTTCAAAAAGAAGAAAGGGAGAAGCTACAAAGGGAATTTTAGTTTTCCAGCTCTAGGCAAAAACGGCCGGGTTGGGGTCAGTTGGTTTCACCGCTCTCTGACTGGCTTCTTTGCATGGGAAGTAACTGGGCAGATTGGGTTTCCAGAAGTCCTGATCCCAGAGCCAGTCCAGGTGGCTGCTTCTGGCATTGACGACAGCAGACACGAATGCTAATGAGGAGAACGGAGACACACACGGGCTCAATGGCAACCAAAATAACAACAACTCAAGAAGAAAAAATAAGGTAGCAGCATGGTTCTCTCTGTTGTGGGCAATTAGGGCAGCGTGGGCACAGGGATCCTGCGAGGGGCAAGGGGATGCCCGTCAGTGTTGCTGGAAAACTGCAGCTCAGAATGAGCCCCAAGTGCACGGCTTTGTTAAGCACGTCTGCAGCCCGTTTTATTCCAACAGCACCGTCACTTTACAAGAATTGTACTGGTCAAGCCTCACAACAAATTGAGATAGATTTGAAATCATTTCATACGTGAGGAAACGGAGGTTCCGAGAGATTAGGTAACTTTCTCAAGCTCATAAGCGGCAATAGTAGGTGGGGAGTAGATCGAGGATTCTGACTCAGAAGCTCTTGTTCTTTCCCACTAATTCGTGGGAAACAGACACAAGGATGTAAAAGCAGTGACAGTGCCCCGTCACTCACCCACCACTAATTTCACATAGAAGTGCACTTTTCCTTCTCAGAAAGTTTCAGTGGCTTCCCTCTGCCTTTGGATAAAATTCAAGTTCATGTGTCTGGTTCAGGGCCTTACATCTAATGTGCATTTGCCTTTCACCGTCTCCCACTTCAGCCTCACCTGTCTGTAACTCACTTCACATATCCTGACCCCTCACCTGGATTTCTGTTGTTCTCTCATCTGAACTATCCACATCCATCCTGCTCTTCACCATGAGCCACCACTTCTGCCATTAGAAAGACCCTTCAGGGCTGTCCTATTGCCAAGTCACCTGACCTTCCCAGCCCCTGGGGGTCTCTTCCTTTGCTGAAATGCTGTGACATGTAGCCCGCACCTTTTACTGGACATTTGCCAAATGCAACCTTGGATTTTTATGTAAGGGTCCCATTGACTGTGACTCACTTCAGCTTAGCCCATAAATAATAGCACATGCCACTCAGGAAGCCTGGGTCCAGGAAGCCTGAGATGGATGTAAGTTAGGAAACTCCTGGCACAGACCTGTCAAGCATGACTTCCTAGGGCTGGGACGGTACTAGAGTCCAGAGGACAAGCAAAGGATGAGGAACCAGAAAGTCAGCGGACATTGGAGGCCAGGAAGGAGTCACACTGGGAAATTGGGATTGAATACTCAGGTTAAGGAGTCCCCGTTGTAGCCCAGTGGGTTAAGGACCCATCATTATCTCTGTGAGGATGTGGGTTCAATCCTTGGCCTTGCCCAGTGGGTTAAGGATCTGGCATTGCCACAAGCTGCAGCATGGGTCACAGCTGCAGCTCCCATCTGGTGGTGTAGGCCTGCAGCTGCAGATCCTATTTAACCCCTGACCTGGGAATTTCCACATGCCACAGGTGTGGCTATAAAAAAGAAAAAACAAAACAAAACTCAGGTTAAAACTTAGATAATAAAACCGTGCTTCAGATTGAATGTGGTTGAGCCAGAGATCTTTGGGGCGGGGTCACCAGGTAGAATTTTTTTCTTCTTTTTTTTTTTTTGTCTTTTTGTCTTTTTAGGGCTGCACCCACAGCATATGGAGGTTCCCAGGCTAAGGGTTGAATTGGAACTGCAGCTGCCGGCCTACACCACAGCCACAGCAATGCAGGATCCGTCCGAGCTGCATTTGCGAGCTACACCACAGCTCATGGCAACACCGAATCCTTAACCCACTGAGCAAGGCCAGGGATCGAACCTGTGTCCTCATGGATGCTGGTCAGATTAATTTCCACTGAGTCACTATGGGAAGGAACTCCAATAGATAGAATTGTTTTAAAATATGCTTGGAAATAACTTTTCAGAAAGCTGCAAGAATCAGCTAGTGAGATTTCTCTTATGGCAATACACATTTTTCAGAGAATTTATGGCAATGAAACAAAGCCACGTAGGCTTTGTTTCCTAACTCAAAGCTTTTCAAAGTCTTTAGTATGCTTTTGTGAGTTGTGAATCTTGTAAGACAAGAATATAGAAGGTAAGTTTGGTAAAACTTACCCTGCCAGTGAGTTCTTTTTCTCGAGAGCCTCTCCCAACACACTTAATACATGTGACTTACATTTAGTCTGACCCGTGTTTCATTGCTGCTTTAAAAGTGATAAGCCTGGGGAATGTTAGAGAGATGGGACTTTAAATTTGTCACTGTGTAAAAAACCAGGGTTATTGGTAGCTCTGGACAAAAGGACGTGCCCAGAATAGATTAGTAACAGCCAAGACAACTGTAGAATCTTTTGAGGTGTACATCATAAAACTGGAACCTCACCAAATGATTTGATATATTTATCAAGTTGACAACTGATATTTTCCAATAGTAAAGATACTGAATGGATATAGAAGAAAAACAAACTAATTTTTAGCTTGATTGTCTTCATTTTAGCTAATAGGAAAAGTGACAGCTTTAGTGACAGAACCTATTGGAAGGGTTTATTTTGTTAACTTTGGGGACTGTTCTTTGAAAAAATCTTACCTACTTGATCCCTCTTAATTCTCCATCTACTCTGCCTAAAGCAATCCTTTGACCCTTGACCACCTCTGCCCCCTTCTGGAGATGGCAAGTAAAGACAAAGTTTATATCCATTTGAGAAAGAAATGCTTTAAAATATAAAGAGGTATTGGCAAAGTGGTACACATTTCAGCGTCAGGCAAAAATTCTTTCAGCATTACCTGCCAGTTTATTGTCTCTGCCTCTTGTCCCTTCCAATGGAGGGGTTGACACAGTGGTCTTTATTTGTGGGCGCCATTGTAATCCAAATTTCTGTTCAAGCTTTTAATAGTTTCCCCAGTACAGTTTCAGATATCACAAACGGATTCCTGATGTCATGTGTGGATGTATTTCTACTTGATCCTGATTCTGAGGTTAATCAGCATATGCTGTTCATTTTTTCCATCACAGCCAACAAAGCTGCTACTGACATAGTGCAGGCCCCAGCCTACAGATGTAAATCACAGCTTCCCATTCCAGTGATACTAACATTACACTTTTTTCTTTCAGTCTGTTTTGGATTCAGGACATCCAGGAAGACTTAAATGTTTTGCTTTGACTTGGGAACTTGTCCTGCCCAGATAATTGGGGGTGTGCATAAACCAGTTAAGGTGACACAAGAGTCTCTGAAAATCATGCTGTTTTATTTACAAAAGAAATAACCAGCTTAGTTAAGCAAAATCTTGGAAAACAGTTAAATATGATGGCACCTCTACCGATAAGTGCATTCTGTCAACACTGGCTGGTAACTCTTATTACTGAAGATTTACAAGGAAGATTTTTTCTTCTATTTTCCTTCTCTTTTTTTTTTCATCTTTTTAGGGCTGCATCTGAGGCATAGGGAGGTTCCCAGGCTAGAGATGAAATCAGAGCTGTAGCCGCTGGCCTACACCACAGCAATGCCAGATCCTTAGCGCACTGAGTGAGGCCAGGGATCAAACCTGCATTCTCATGAATACTAGTCAGATTCGTTTCCACTGAGCCACCAAGGAAAGTCCTCTATTTTCCTCATCGATCCAGTTCAGGAAGGCAAGTAAGATATTTCTGATAGAAGAAAAAAAGTTTAACTCCCTGGTAAGATTTTGAGTGAACACATTTGGGCCTTTCTACATCCTTTCTTAAAAAGTTTCAAGCCAAAGCATTGTAGCAGGAGAATGAGCCAGTCGTGGGTTACCCAGGAAGTGATCAGTTTCCACAGGGATCTTGTCAGGCCTCTAAGGATTTACATGAGGCCACACAACTAGGCTGCCAGAGCCACTTGAGGTCTGCTCTTATTATTAGCATTTGTCTGAAGATCTGCCCAGGTCTCATGGGAGACCTATAAATGGCTTTTTTTTTTCCCCCAAGCATTTTTATCTTTCCTCCAAATAAAAACAAATTGTGAGGATAAAATGAGATTATAGATGTGTAAATGGCTTGAGAGTGAAAGTTGAATACAAACATTGTTAAAAGGATTATCTTGTCAATAATACAGACTTTATACAGTTCCTCCAAATATTTGTTTAAAAACACGTTATACTTTAGATTTGAAATTTTATCCCTTCTCAGTCACCTTGCAAAAGTTTCCAAGTTTAGCAAGCTTCAAATAAGAAATTTAAGGATGGACTAAAGCTTAAAACTATAATAGATATAGCAGATGTCAAGTTCAAAGTGCCAAACTGGTCCCCGGTCTAAAAAAGTTCAAGAATAGGAGTTCCCGACGTGGCGCAGTGGTTAACGAATCCGACTAGGAACCATGAGGTTGTGGGTTCGGTCCCTGCCCTTGCTCAGTGGGTTAACGATCCGGCGTTGCCCTGAGCTGTGGTGTAGATTGCAGACACGGCTCGGATCCCGCGTTGCTGTGGCTCTGGCGTAGGCCGGTGGCTACAGCTCTGATTCAACCCCTAGCCTGGGAACTTCCATATGCCGCGGGAGCGGCCCAAGAAATAGCAACAACAACAACAAAAAGTTCAAGAATAACACACCCTCAACTGATGTTGTCCCATTGAAAGTTTCAACCTGCATTTAAGAGAAGATAGAAGAAGTTAATCTATTTCCATTTATTGCAAGAGAAGTTGTCATGGAGAGATGAAGTCTAATATGAGATCTCCTGTGCACAAGGGTCAGAACCAGGGGAGCTGACCCAGGTCTGACACCTTCCCACTCAGTCACAGGCACAGGGCTTTCGAAAGGCTCAAATCTCACAAAGTCATCGTTCCCTCCTATTTCTTCACATCAAAGTTAACACAAGTGTTTTCCTATTTCATATCCTGGTACCGATTCCCACAAAAAAAAATAAAATAAAAATAAGTGAAGGGGGCAGGAGAGGTGTTATTTTATGGAAATCTGTTTGGTCCCTTCTCTGGTCTCCTAAATTCAATCCTGATTTCTTTAAGACCCAGAGTGCATGTCTGTCTCCTTGGCCTCTCCAGACCATGCTGAGTCCTGAGACATCGCTTCTGGTTCAGACACTGTGGAGCTGAAGAGACCAACACTTCTCAGTGTTTGAACCAGAAGCTCTGTCTGCAGAACAATCAACAAAGCTGAGGAGCCCACATGCAACAGGATGTGAGGTGGATGCTGACTGTGTGCACAGCTGACGGGCGAGTCACAGCCGTCTTTCAAGGGAAATTTGTTGGCTGCTTTGGCTTCCTCATCTTGTACATATTGGCTTTAGAGAATGCGAGGAATTTGCTAGCTGAGCAAGTTTATCTACTCTGTTTTCTAACAAGACTCTTTTCCACTGAGGTATGTTTCTGAAAAATTCCCTCAGCCGACTTTGCTGCCAAAGCAGCACACAGTTCAGTGGGACAGTTTAAAACGGAAACATATCCTCTCTAAAAAATCCCTGTTTCTTTATAGAAAGAGACTTTGGACTAGAGGTATCTGAACTGACTATCACAACTCCTGCCACGTCTAGAACAACATCATCCTTCGATGTGCATGTGACACACCAGAGGAAGAAGCCAATGGGACGGGTATTTGCGGAGCACCCACTGCAGCATGAGATGTTATCCTCATTTACTGATGAGAAAAGAAAACTGAAGATTGCAGAGTAAAATAACTTGACCAAGTTAAAATCTTAAGTGGCAGAACAGGAATTTATGACTAAGTCTCAGGAACAAGACCAACTGTGATACATTGGTGTGTGTATTCCTTTTATCTCAACAAGTCGACACACTATGCAACTAAAAACCACTAAAGGACAGGCTCTTAAAGACCATTGTGCATTGAATTTGAACACAAATTTATGACAAATGCATAAATCAAGGTCCAGGTTAATGGCTTGCCAAAAATATCATTTGTAAATAATCCCTGAACCTTGTATCTTAACATTCTTCGCAAAAGTGATAACATGGAAATTCTTGATTTTTCTTGTATTTAATTTGCTCATGTGTAATTTTTAATCAGAAAAAAAAATTAACATTTTATGTATCCTATGGAACTGGGTCCAGAAGTACAGACTGGTTTAATCAGGGTTGGTTCACCGATAAGAATGACCAAGACAAAAGCAAGGGGAAAATAAAATAGAACCACTACGCCATCTAGTGATGAAACTCTCACTTTGCAAGAAAATCACCTAATGCAATTCCATTTTGCAAATCAGTCCCCAGAACTCTGAGCATGAAGAATATTCATAAAAGTGGCCAAAAGAAAAATGTCTGGTAACAATGAATAATGGAAAATTAAAATCAGATAAACAAGAAAAGTGAAATGGGATAGACTCCTCTGTTCAGATTCCATTAAAAGCTGGACGTGTACCCCAATTCTGCTTCTCAAAGATCTAGCATAGACCCTGATTCCTTTTCTCTTTGTATCCCAAGACTTAGGATTTTATGAATTAACAAGGGTTCAATTTCAAAACATAGATGATGTAAGTATATATTTGCTAAGTCTGAGATGTTCTTCCTCAACAGGAATTCATTCTCCATCAAAAAGCTCAGTATGAGTGAACATCTTACTCCTAGATTACCTTTTCTTCTGGTCTTGTTCTAAATAGGTGACAATAAATCTGAAATTCGGTGCTTTCTTTCAGTGCTCAGTGATTATTAAAATAGCCAAAGACAGCTTACCTGTTACAAAAATATTATAAAAATATTACTTCAAGAGCTAAGGAGAACAAAAGCCAAACAGAACATTTCTTTTTAATCTCAAGATTTATATTTTGTTCAAGAACTTTTTAAGACTCGTGGTCAGGAAGGAAATATATTTAATTTTATAATTCTTATGTTGAATGAAGAAGTTATCTAGAAGAAGATACATTTCCGTGTAGTAATTACATGGAATATGTCAGTATATCTGAAAAAAAAGTTTACTTCCACATTCCTTGCACTATTTTTAAAATTAAGCAAGTTTTTATTCCAGCAAGGTTTGTAACAATTACAGTTTCTGTTTCTGTTGGCCCCAATCTCTTCTCAGATTCAGGAGAATAATGGAGTCTAGCTGGGTACCTAGTTACATCCCTTAGAGGTTCCTAACAAAAATTCAAATCCTAAACATACATTTGGCAATGCAAATCCTAAACTGATAATTTTTCAGATCCCTGCAATGCCATCTGGTCTTTTGTCAATGATGAGATCATGTCTCATTACAGGTAAGAGCTCCCAGAATATTTTGTAGAATCCAACATAGCACAGTGAGGGAAAAACACAGGTAATAGAGTAAGCAAACCCCAGCTCAGCATTATTAGCTGTGTGACCTCGTTCCTCACCTTCTCTGATCCTCAAATGCTTCATTTGTAAAGTGAGGGATTACCTTTATAATCCTTAGTATATCCCTTTAGTTTGAAAGGCTACCACAATTGTTAAAGAGTATCTATGAAGTTAACAGATACTAAGCACTCAATAAATAGAAGTCATTCATTAATAAAAGTGATAGTATGCTCTTTGAAACAAGATCTCTTTGAAGCAGGTGCTTATGTGTCTTGTACTGGTCTTCCGTAAAACTATAAATTAGGTCAACTTCGTCTTTTAGACTTCTTGCTAACCTTTACAGTGCTACCTCCTGATTCTGATGGGTTTGTTTGTTTGTTTGTTTTGCTTTTAGGGCTGCACCTCCAGCATACGGAGGTTCTGAGGCTAGGGGTTGAATCAGAGCTACAGCTGCAGGCCTACACCACAGCTCATGGAAATACCGGATCCCTGACCCACTGAGTGAAGCCAGGGATCGAACCTGAGTCCTCATGGACACTAGTTATACTTGTTTCCGCTGCGCCACAATGGGAACTCCCTGACTCTGATGTTAAAACTGGCCCAGAAAACCTGACAAAAGGGTTATGAGGAAACACTTGCATCTATAGTGAATGAGTTGAAAAATACGTTGTCAAGAATCAAACACTACATAAAGCTTTTAAAGACAGGTTTATTTATATATAAGTGCATGAAATAGAATACAGAAATGTTATTAAAATACTGTATATTACAAATTTTTAATCCAATAAATTCTGTGTAATGACATTTAAGTGCTGGATTCACTTTTAACAGTTGTCCTGTTTGTATCAGTAAAGAGCTCACCCTGTATGTTACAAAGAGGAGAGACACACATGGACCTCAGAAATGGCCCTGGGATTAGACAGTGGATGATGTTAGTTGTGCATCATTTCTTTAAAGCAATGAGTTGGAACCCAGATCTTGTCTTTGCAGACCCACTTTCTATAGTCAAAAATAACTTGCATATGTTTATTGCTGCCCTTTGAAGAAAATGAGTAGTGAAAAATAAAATAAAAATCAACATTTCTAAGGCTAACCTGATGCTTACCACAATTAAAATAATTAAAATCCACTGCAAAATTTATGTTCTCCAGGAAATTATGCTATATACACAATGAGATTTGTACATGAATTGGAAATTAAAAAATTGCTTATATAAAATTAAAAATCAATAGTATACAATATTTACAGCTTGTTAGGTATTATAAATAAACATACTTTTAAAATAACCCTTCGAAATTAAACTGTATTATGTAAACATGCAGTACACATACTCATACAGTGTAGTTTATAGTCTTAACAGAAGGGAGAGAATTGTGTTCACGTAATGTAGGATACTTCATCACAAACGCCTTTGTTTTTGTGCGTTACCCCTCCTATGTTTCTTCTGTCTTTAAACTTCACAGTACTTTAAGTATTTCTAGAGTAAAAAAAAAAAAAAAAAAAGAGAAAGAAATTCCCTGATGGTAAACATGTTCCTAAAAGTTACACGAAGTGTCTGCACTTGTGTTACAATAAATACAAAGCTCACACTGTTCCCGCTAGAATCTCTAGTTCACAACAAA
Organism: Phacochoerus africanus; assembly: GCF_016906955.1. Classification (NCBI taxonomy): domain Eukaryota; kingdom Metazoa; phylum Chordata; class Mammalia; order Artiodactyla; family Suidae; genus Phacochoerus; species Phacochoerus africanus. The sequence continues at coordinate 8,162,577 of NC_062552.1, read as the reverse complement.
GCCAAATTGTAAAATCATACATTTAATTTCTTGACTACATTTTCTCTCATTTCAAACTTACTTGGAAAAAGAAAAAAATCGACAAATACCACATCATGAAAGCAGTTGTCATCTGTAATAGTCAATGGTGAAATAACTGGTTTTTATAAACCACAGGGAGCTAGTTCAATTACACTTCAGCTCTGAATTCCCAGCAACAGTATACCAAGCCTGAATCTTGCTAAATACACTTTGCAAAAGTATCTTAACTTCCAAGGCACTAAGGCATCATTTAGTTTAGGAAAACTGCAATGTAGTTTATTTACTAAATGATTCATCAGTGGTCTGAGAGTTAACATAATTTGAAAGTGAATTTTTAATACATATCAGGAAAACTATATTTTTGCTATGTTATTTACATACAAACATTTTAGTTGAGTAACTTGAAGATAAAGTTGAGCCCCTTGCTCTAGAATGACTGGAGTCAGGAGTTAGTACTTTATGGTAGAATCCTATGAATTTTACCAAGTTATATGACTAAAATGAAAAATATTGTGTCATTTTATAATTGTTCATCTAAATGTGCAGAGCCTGTGTGTGCGTGTGTATGTTTGGGAGAGGGCCAGAACTTTAAAAATTCCTCCATCATAAATTAATCTGATATTATGAATACTAAGAAAGTGTCAATAATCAGACTATCAACTCATCCAGTATTAAAAGTTAATCATTTTTTATTACTATTCAAACCAGTGCCTCTATTTTGCCTTCAATGGAGAAAACTTTAAAATGTTCTTTCCCAAAGACACTTTGTGATGATACAGAAATACTTTAATTTAAAAACAAGGGAAACTTTCACCATCAATAGTGCTACCAAGTTGTCATTCATTTATATAGGGCTCTGAAAAAAAGTGATGATTTTTAGAAATTACCAATATATAATATGTTTAGGAGAAAAAGTGTTACATCTATGGAGATTATGCATTATAGTTCCTCTATGTAGGTATGTTACACTGCTTTCCAGCTTCAGTTACATATCTAAATACAGTCCTCAAAAGGGGACGGTCATGTCACCACTGAGTGGAGATGTATGTCACCACCCAAGTGAAGGACAGATATAATCTAAATCAAACACGTAGGAGGTCCATGCTCCCTTGACTTACTTAGAGTATTTAATTTTCAGCAAGATTGTGACTGTGTAGCCATAAGGTGTTAAAACATTCTCTTCTAAACCAGCACTTCTGATTCTATCAACAAACTGTACATATGTTTCACCTATACCATATGACATCTGTATGGAAAGGGGAAGAATATTTTTAAGAAACTGCTAAATTACTTCTCAAAATCAGGAAAAGGTTATTACGTAAGTTCGCCACATGTGCCATGAATGTAAAGAATGTGAAAACGAGTCCGCTAAACTCAGGGGAGGAAACAGTGACAGTTCATAGCTCAGTGCACTCAGAAATTTGGGTGTTTCCACTAATCTAATAACATAGTAACTGGTACATCTTCACATTTACTGAAAATACTTTATAAAGCATTACTTCCTCTAAACAAACCCACAGATATGTTTTTAGGTAACTTGGGCAACCTCCTCAAAAGCATTACACTGCCTACACCGAGTGGAGATCCCTAAGTGAGAAGGGCAAACCTACCACTAAATGCACAAAAATGTAATACTGTTTCAGAATGCTTTGTGGTACAGTTTAGTCTCACACAGAAGGAAGACACCGCATTCTGTAAACACGCAGTAAACGTACTCACACAGTGTAGTTCACAGTTTTAACAGAAGGGAAATTGTGTCCACATAACGCAGGGTGCTTCATCAAGTGTGTCTGTATTTGTGTGTGTTACCCTCCAACGTTTCTTCCTGTCTTTAAACTTCCCTCTGCAATTAAAAGCTATGTGTTTGAAATTTTTTTTATCATTTTTAAATCAAATAATGTCCTGTAGGGTTCTCCACTCTAATATGTTACCAAAAGGACAGCACGATAAGGGAAATTACTAGTCAATTTTTACCACTGAGATTCTCACCCCCCGTTATTAAAAGAAATAACCATTTACCCAGCTACCCAAATGTTGCCAAGCTTTTCTGCAATCTAGGTCACCAGAATTTCTTCAGAAACTTTCCACATTCTTCACATCTTAAAAAATAGAAAGCAACTCTTTGAAGAATTATACGACTTTCTGAGAGAAACGTGTAGTTTGAGAATATTTCAGAAAGTACTTTAGCATTTGTTACGCCTTGAATTAAAAATGGGCATAAGTTAAAAATGAAAGTATTTCTAAGTTAAAAACAAGCAGACAACAAGTAGGGCTTACGCAGCACATTTGGTCCATGGAGGGACGGATGCGGTGGACACTGCAGCCCAACTCTGTTCTCCCACAGAAGTGGCGCTATACCGTGAAGCGGAAGACTGGGCGGTGGAACAGAGGCGGACAGAGGGAGGAGACGCTTCTCCATCCCTAAAGCAAGGACGATATGTTGAGGAGTGCAGATTCAATGCCTGTTGGCCGAATGAATCCAAAAGAAGCAGGCAGGATAAGATAACGGGCAAATCCTGGTTGCTTCTCCCTTTTCCAACTTTAAGGAGAGGTAAACAACCTGCCCCTGAATCTCGCTTGCCCTGGCCGTTTCCATCACAACTAATTCCCAGAAGTGCTTTTAGATAAATAACTGTTGATTAAAAAAATAAAGAGGTAGAGAGGAGGTTATGGAAGCAACATTGTAGGAGAATTCCTTCTTAAAATATACGTAGGGAAAACGTGGAAATGGAAGAAAAGAGATGAATTTTACAAAACGATGTATTCAACTGGTATTGCAAAGTGCAGGGTTTTTTTTTTTAAAAAAAATATAATGACTATTATTTACTGTTAACTATTTAGTCATCTCTTAGCATCCACAGGCGATTGACTCCAGGATCCTAGCAGATATCAAAGTTCGAGGATGCTCAAGGCCCTTATAGAAAAGGTGTCCTATTTGCATGTAACCTACATATGTCCTCCCACATACTTTAAATCATCTCTTAATAGTCTATACAATGTAAATGCTATGTAAATACTGTAAATACAATGTAAATGCTATGTGAATAGCTGCCTACATGGGGCAAATTCACATTTTGCTTTTTGGAACTTGCTTTCTGAATATTTCAATCCAAAGTTGGCTGAATACCTGAATGTGAACTGCTAATGTGGAGTTCTGACTACACTGCCATTCCTAAGTGAGAAGGGCTGGATTCAAATCCATGTCACTGGTATTCTCTTCACTATATCACAGCGATGATATCTGTTACTAAAATTCCATTTGGTGAAAAAACTGAGAAAAACCAGATTAGGGTGGGGGGAGAAACAAGACAAACTCTCAACTAGAAGCAAAATATTCTCCTAACTCTTTTAGGATTTAAGTCATCTCGGTAGCTCTTGGTGGACTCAAGGGCAGGAATCCCATATTGGTCATCCTTGTAATTACTATAGAAAATAACAGGTACCGCATTTGAACATAATAGATCCATCAAAAATGTTTACAGAATCAAATGAGATGACATGTAAGTGCCAGCTTGGGAACACTGACATGGCAAGCCCCACTCTCCTCGTCTAAATTAGAGGTTATTGTGAGACCTTTTCCAAAACATTTAAAAAATTATTCCTGTTCCTTACATCACAAATATATGATACACAGGGCAGCTCATTTCTTTATTTCTCACTTAAAATACAAACAAAACACTCACGTTTGGGGAGCAGTGGAAATGTAGGTTGCAAATACTAAGGAAGTATATTGGGTTACAAACTATAACACTGTTTAGTAAACACTAAGATCTAAAGTAAAAATAATTAACCTACGAGCACTGACTATGGCCACTATTTAGGTCTTTCCTCATTCTAGGCAACTGGTGGAATTGTCCATGGGGCAGCTTATTTGCATCTTCTTCATTTAAAAGTTTTAAGCATTATTTGTAGCTTAGATGACCCCTGACTAACTCTGATCTATGGACATTTCTAACCAGTTTGTGTTAACTAATTAATAATAGTTTGTACACACAAGAGTCTCTTCTTTGGGGAACTGATTTCATTGTCAGTGATATTTTATTAAGCATTTTTTAAAATAATTAAGTGTAAACTGCAGAGGATTCTCCCCTTCCCTCTTGCATTATCACAAAGAAAATTTAATTCTAAATCACATACAAATTATAAGAAGGTTTAACAAACCCAAAACACCAATAAGGGCCTTTGTCATATCACAGATAAGGATCTCTAGTACTATTAAACCAAGAAAAATTTCCCCAAATTTAAAAATCTCAAGCTTCCTCAAACCTCTTTAAAAGATCATTCAACTGAGCAATACATCAAATTCTCCACTACAACATAAATGTGTTCATTGAACAAAAGCTTTCCAATTAGACTGTATTCATATATAGCAGCTTTATATATATATATATATATATATGTATATAATGATATATATGTGTGTAGATATATATCATTACAATTTCTTGTCTCTATAGGAAAACCACTAATGTTTTAAAATCTCATCACAGAAACAGCTTTTAAGACATTTCATCAATTCACACTATTCAACTGCATTTCAAAACATCAGAAAAGTAACAGTTGCACAAAATTCCATTGGAAATAACTAAAAACAGCAAAGAAACCAAAAATTCCCTCCAAAGTTAAAAGCACAAACAGGCACGCACGGACACACACACACACACTTCATACATAAAGCAACCTGATAATGAGAGAATTGCAGGACAGTCCTCAAACTGATCCACCTCCTTCAATTTCCATTCCAGAGTGAAAGCAGGAGTTTAAATCTCTTTGGTCCATGCAGCCCTACACTTAACGTGTCCAAGATATTTTCTGGCTAATTTCAAATTTTGAACCACGTGTTCCATGTTACTTTATCGTGATAACTTTCTGAAATCATAAAATAACCATGTGTTAAATATCCATTTTCGTAGCTCTGAAAAAATTTCAACATGGTATTGGTAATTTCTCCTAAAGAAAACGAACCCTTTACTGACAAAATAACCAAAGTAAAGGAAGAACATGATTCAGGTCTAACAAAAGGAAAAATCGAATTGACTTGGAAGATTTATGCCTAAATTTAATTTAGGAAAACATCCAGAATATAAAAAACACATGAAAATAATTCCAGGCTTGTACATAATTTTAAAAGAATCAATTTTAAGGTTTACTTCAAAAATCTCTAAGAATACATAGTTGCTTCTTGACTTTTTGGAAAAAAAAGATTTCCAAGCCCACCTCGCCCGCCAGCCCCACCCAGCTGGCTTCCATACTAGTAAAATACCTCCAACTCTTCATCACTGAGGTTTTGATATATTCTGCTTTTTGGTGAAGAAAAGGTACTGTAGGTAACAAAGGTCTAAATCTGAATGGGACCAAAGAGAAACTCAGTTTTTACCAAATCAGATCATAAAACAGTGAGGTTAGGTGGACCATGCACGCTATTTTGTGGATTGTCCTTAACTTCACATTTTCTGCAGTTGGCTCTTCCTTTGAGTTGGCATATATATATATAACTGTATCTGGTATTTAAAAAAGAAAGCTCAGTAAGAGACAAATTCAACTAGGTTCTGTGTTTCCCTTGCTTCTTGCCCTCTTAAAAACAATTGCATTTTGCTAAAACCTCTGAAAACGCTAAGGACTTTTTCATTCTAATAACATGTCATCACAGATTCTAGTAAACTTAAATAACTGCATAAATCAAAAGCTGACAAGTGAAATGAATCACTCAAATATATGTCTAATACTGTACTGATATGCTGAAATTAATTGCCACATTTTAAAATTATTTACTACATTCCCCTTTTACTTAGAGAAATTATGATGTTACCACATACTCAAAATAAGACAGTTTATTACTCTTCCTATATGACTTACTTGCTACTTATCTACAAATGAGGCTTCTTGTTTTCACAGCCTAATTTAGGCCACTCTTTAAATATAGTTAATACTCCAGAATGAAAGACTGCTTCTGTTTTGTCAAAAATCGAGATATATGCAACAAGTAATATAATCCCACTGAGATACTAGTTATAAAGATGTTTTCTCCATGAGATACATGGCAAAAACTTTCTTCAGAAGGGTCAAGAATGCAACATGCATTTCATACTTCTTTTCTCACAAAATTTATAAGAAAAATTTCAAATTATATTTTTATGACACACAAACTACAACCAATGTGTGTGACCCATAAAGGTTTTTAGTTCATGTCAATAGAATGTTTGAGGGAAACTATTAAAACTGTTATTTAAGTGAGTGAGAAGGATGCTCCCTACAGATCTACTTTGAGTCCTTAAAAGAGTTTAGCAGTTTTTCCATTAAGTATTATTTTCCAAGTAAATTAAATAATAATAATGCCTAATTTATATGAAAGCCCTAAATCCCAGAAACATTCAACATTAAAAATCAAATACTTTGTCTCACACTGATTCAGTATTCAGCACTCATACGGGATTTAGCATCACAAAACAGAAATCTCACGATATCACCTGGATTCATGTCAAATATGTTCACAGCACTCATCTACATTTACACTTGCAAATTTCACATGATCAATGTTAAAAAAAAAAAAAAAAGAAGAGTTTGGCACATTTATCAATTCTTCAAAATGTCCCTGTAACTTAACACAACACTGTGCACAACGATGAGTCAACACCAATGTTAACCTGATTGGCAGCTGAACAAGGTGCTTTTGCTTGTAGCTTCACGGGTGTGATGCGCCTGGCCTGGGACGGAGGCACGTAAGGTGCAGTGCGGTAGTGCAATCACTGGAACACCAGAGGGTAGTCTGCCCACGCAGCTCAAGGCCTCAGGTTTCGACCTGCTCTTTCCACATTCTTGTACAGTTTCATTCCCGCTTGTGGACAATGCTGTTTTCAGAGAATCTGTACATTTGTTTCCTTAAGTGAAGTAAGACAGTCCCCCAGAAACCTCAGAGCGTGGCGAGGATCCTTGAGAAGGAGATGATTAATGTCAGCACGGTCTGTCCAACGCCCCACACCAGCGCTTCCAAGGGGGCCATGTTCTTCCCGGCCACTCGGTAAATGCCGGCCACGGCTGCGCCTGCACGGAAAGAGGGCAGGCAGGTAACACGTGCGCTCGTGCTGGGACACGCCGCGCGGCTGTAACTCAGGGTCTCCTGCCATCTCAGCCAAACAGGGTAAGTCATCCATTATTCTCGTTTTACAATTTTCTATGACTTGCCATGTGATTGGTAAAAGCTACCCTCTACCACACCACATTTACCCACAAAACTGGCAACAGGCTTTTATAGTCAACGAAAAATACGTATTTACAGCATATCCTGCTTACCTGACACCAAAAAATGTTCATAAAAATGAATCATTCGGTACTACAATCCCTCAGCTTTGGGGATAATTGGTCATATCCTCAAATTTTACAACTGGATAATGTTCTCCAATTTTTTGAAGATCATAGACTTTGTTATCAGAAATTATGTTTTGTTTGGGGTTTTTTGTCTTTTGTCTTTTCTAGGGCCGCACTCGTGGCATATGGAGGTTCCCAGGCTAGGGTGGAATCAGAGCTGTAGCCACCAGCCTGTACCAGAGCCAAAGCGAAGCGGGATTCGAGCCACATCTGCGACTTACACCACAGCTCATGGCAACGCCAGATCCTTAACCCACTGAGCAAGGCCAGGGATTGAACCTGCAACCTTGTGGTTCCTAGTCAGATGTGTTAACCACTGAGCCACGACGGAAACTCCTGTTATCAGAAATTATGTTAAACCTAAGAAATACTGTTTTTACTTTGGATTTACCCTACATTTCCATGACTATTTTCAATTTAAAAAATGACAAACTGGCCTCTATTTCTCCAACAGTAAGCTTTGAAAATGATCCCACAAGTGAAAAATCTAAGCTCAGGCTGCCTGGGAAGTACCAAATTTGTTAATTCAAACAAATTATAAAAGGTTAAGAGCATGGATTTTGGAGTACTAATTAGTAGCTGTGTTACTCTGAGCAGTCACTTAACCTCTCCGTGCTTTATTCCCTCCACTGTAAAATGGGTGGGTATGAAGATTAAGAGGTAATACTTGGAAAGTACTTTAAATAGTGTCTGATCTAAGTTTAAGTACTCCAAATTTTGGTTAGCAGTCATGGCAGTAGTAAATGGTAAAGGTTATCGCCAATCAGTGGTTCACCATTCAGTAAGTGGTGTGGACAACTGGTAGCCATTTGGAAGAAATAAATTTAGGTCCCTACTTCACACAATTCCTCAAAGTAAGTTTCAGATGGGTTAAAATACTAGATGTTATAAATAAATAAATTAAATAAATAAATAAATAAAATGGATTTCACTTTGGAAGGCTGAACTGTCTGAAGAAAACCTAACAAAACCACTAAATAAGCTATTTTTCTTCAAAATCTTTCGAGAAACATAGGATAAAATCTTCAAGCCTATAATGATGAGGGAAGAAACGTGAATAAAAAAGAAAGGAAAACCACTGTAAAACTCCGGAGTTTCCACAATCAAGGGAGACATTTACAGTGTTATACAGAAAACAAAACTAACTACAGTCTTCCAGTGGATAATCAAGAACCAATCTGTAAGTTACAACTTCCCTCCACAAGAAGCAGATCAAAGCAGTGCCCACTGCACTGCACCACCTCGCAGCCCAGAAGCACTAGTCAGAAAAGACTGTTCCGTGGAACTCCATCTCAGAGATCTGAAAGAAAACAATTTTGTGTGTCTAGTAAGTGAATTTGGAAATACTGCTATTAAATACTGAGCGGGTATGATGGAGTATTTAAATATATGTAGATCATAAAAATAACAACCAATTCCCAGGTACCATCATCCAAATGAAAACAACATTCCTATTTAATTTGAGGTTCCCAGGGACTCTCCCCAATCACGTCCCATTCCCTCCTGAATTTGCTTTTTATCATTCCTTTGCTTTTCTTCAGCTTTACCACCTGCCTGTATCCTAAAATACTTATTTTTTAAATAAATTATTTTTATATAAATTGATACGGTAAGTTTTTTGGAATTTTTGTCTATTATGTCTAAAAATTATTCATGTTGTATACAACTATCATACATTTCCACTGTTGTATAGAATCCACGTGTGAATAAACCACAACTTAATTAGCTAGTCTGCTGTGGATGACATTCGTTTCCACTCCTTAACGGTGACAAACCTGCTTCTGTGAATGTCCTTGTCACACGATCCCTGGCACACCCCCAAACAAGAGTTTATGTGAGTAAAAGTTGAATGTTATATACATTTTCAACTTTACTAGGTAATGCCACTTTTTTCCAAAGAAATTGTACCAATTTATATTCCAGTTACTCCATTTACTCAGAAGCAGCTGATATCTTTAAAAAACTTCTTTTGGCGTTCTCTTATGGTGCAGCAGGTTAAGGATCTGGCATTGTCACTGCAGTGGCTTGGGTCACTACTATGACATAGGTTCAATCCCTGGTCCATGAACTACCACATGCCATGGGTGTGGACAAAAAAGTGGATTCTTTTGTCAATCTGGTGGGTAAGAGATGTTACCTCTGTAATTAATTTGCATTTCCCTGATTTTTAATGTCATTGAGCTTTTCCTCACATATGCTTCACATGTGGCCATTAGGGTTTCTACTTCTGTGAAATGCTTGTCAAATTTTTTGTCCCTTTGTCTACTGGATAGCCATTTTCTTATTGGACTCATAGGATTTTTTAAAATACAGTTTGGATATTAATGTTTTTACTTTTCTATAAGCTAACAAATATCTTCCCCAGTGTGTGCTTTAGTTTTCACTCTCATTAAGGTGTATTTTGCTGAGCCATAGCCCATTGAAAGAGTATAAATACTGGGTCCTTATTTTCTTGGGGGAATAGAAGGCTATGATATGCAAGAGTGAAGAGGGCAGAAGTATAATAGGCGCTTGGAATAAATAACACTTGTTTGGAGCTGCCGCTATGAACAATGACAGAAGGTCTCAGTCGGAACGAAGGAAAGGTCCCCCCAGTATTAAGGTGTGGGACTCACTCGCACAGCCAACGAAGGGGAGAGAGCCACTCTGCTGACCGCAGTGGCAGGAGAGTAACAGATTTAAACTTGCAAGGACAAGAGTAACTAGGAGAGGAGTCACCAGTGTACAGAAGATGTCAATACACAGCAACATAAGTGCCCACAGAGAGCTGTACGAAGACAAAGTGATTTGCTCGCCCTCCATATTCCTGAGAGAGGGCAAGTATAAAGGTTAAGGCAGACTGAGTTCTAACAGTGTTGATTCTCGGTTTGTGCAGTTAGATCAGGGATCAGCCCATTATGATCCACAGGGCCAATCTGAACCCCCACAACATCCAAGCTAAGAATGATTTTTACGTTCTTAAATGGTTTTTTAAAAATTCAAAAAAAAAAAAATATTCCATGAAAATTATATGAGGGAATTCCCTTGTGGGTTATAGTGTCACTGCAACAGCCTGGATCACTGCTGTGGTGCATGTTCCATCCCCAGCCCGGGAACTTCCACATGCTGCAGGTGCAGCCAAAAAAAAAAAAAAAAAAGAAAAAAATTATATGAAATTCAAATTTTTTTTGTCTTTTGGGGGCCACACTCATGGCATATGGGGGTTCCCAGGCAAGGGATCATCAAATCAGAGCTATATCGGCCAGCCTACACCACAGCCAAAGCAACGTGAGATCCGAGCCATGTCTGTGACCTACACCACAGCTCACAGCAATGCCGGATCCTTAACCCAAGGAGCCAGACCAGGGATCTAACTCATGGATACTAGTTTGGCTCGTTAACTGCTGAGTCATGATGAGAACACCTTATTTATGGACACTGCTTATTTAGTGTCCATAAATAATGTTTTACTGACATGCAGCCATAGCCATTTCTGATAATGAACTCTCTTTGCCTTCCTAGGATAACATTCTGAAAGTAAATGAACCTGTACTTTTCTGTTCTTCTGTAGTTTTCATCTTGCTTAGCAACAGCATCACTGTGGGCCAGCAAATACGTTGTACACAGCTTTTAATCTTTCTACGGTCTGCAATAATTTGGATAAAAGCGGAACTACTTCTTGAAAATCTGTAAACCTCATTTGAGTCTGAACTTCTTTTTGGAAGGAGGGATCTTCAAAATTTCAATTGTTTAAAAATACTACATTATTCATATTTTCTATTTCCTCTTTTTGCCAATTTTGACAATTGATATTTAGGAATATACAGCTGTTTTACAGAACTGTTATTTTTATGGCCACACCTGCAGCCTATGGAAGTTCCCAGGCCAAGAATTGAATCTGAACTGCAGCTGCACCCTATTCCATAGCTACAGCAGTGCTGGACCCTTTTAACCCACTGTGCTGGCCAGGGTTCGAATCTGAACCTCCACAGTGACCCAAGCCATTGCAGTTGGATTTTTAACCCACTGCACCACAGTACAAACTCCAAAACTCTTATTTTCATAATTCTTTATTCTACCTTTATTATTGAATCTGTAGTTATTTCTTCTGTTTTGTACCATATTTCACTTTTCTGTCTTAACTATTCTAGAGTTAAGGCAGCAATCTATTTACCTTATTATCCTTCCAGAAAACCAGTTTCTTGCTCTGTTATTAATCTTTCATAAACCCAACTTAAAACTTAACAGCAGGAGTTCCTGTTGTGGCTCAGCAGGTCAAGGACCGAATGTTGTCTCTGTGAGGATGTGGATTCGATCTCTGACTTGTTCAGTGGGTTAAGGATCCAGGGTTGCCACAAGATGCAGTATAGGTTGCAGATGCGGCTCAGATCCAGTGTTGTGGCTGTGGCATAGGCCGCAGGTGCAGCTCTGATTTGATGCCTAGTGCAGGAACTCTTCACATGCTGCAGGTGCGACCATAAAAAGGAAAAAAAATAAAAAACAGCATTTTTCCATACCAATAAAACTAATAATGTAAACAAAAAAGGTACCATATACAACAACTATAACATAATAATTTAGGAATTAACTTAATCAAATATACAATCCTTCTATTGCGAAAAACATTCTTAAACTCTACCAGAAGACATAGAAGATGATCTGAACAAATGGAGATACATGTTCTTAAGTGGAATAGTTTAATATGACAATCTTCCTAAATTAACCTCTACATTCAGTCAGATCCCCATAAAAATCATAATCATACTTTTTGAGAAACTCAGTAGATGTATTTTAAAATTTACATGAAAAAGTAAAAGTCCACAAAATGGTTATGTTAACTTTGAGAAAGAAAACAAATGAGAGGGACCTTGCTTACTAGAGGTTAAGAAATACTACAAAACAATAAAGACAAAAAGTGAGGCATTTATGCAAGAATAGATTAAAAAGACTAACAAATCAGAACAGGGTTCAGAGGTAAGAACATACCTTAAGAATATACCTTAGGGGAGTTCCCGTTGTGGCTCAGTGGTTGGTGAACCAGACTAGCATCCATGAGGACGCGGGTTCGATCCCTGGCCTTGCTCAGTGGATTAAGGATCTGGCGTTGCTGTGAGCTGTGGTGTAGGTCGCAGATGCAGCTCAGATCCTGTGTTGGTATAGCTGTGGTGTAGGCCAACAGCTGCAGCTCCGATTTGCCCCCCAGCCTGGGTACTTCCATGTGCTGCCAGTGCAGCCCTAGAAAGACAAAAGACAAAAAAAAAAAAAAAAAAAGAATGTACCTTAAGAACATAGTACACAAAAAAGATGAATCAATGGATGGTTTTTTTTAGCGAATGGTGTGGCATAAACTGCTCTGCTCTATGGGAGGAAAAAAATACACCTGGAATCCTATCTAATTTCAAATACAAAGACAGACTTTAGACTAGAAGGTAAATTATGACCTGAATGTTAGACATCTGTTTTTGTAAATAAAGTTTTATTGGAAAAAGCCATGCCTATTCATTTACCTATGTCCATGGCTGCTTTTATGCCTTAATGGCAGGCCTGAATAGCTGTGACAGAGACATCAGGCATGCAACATTTAAAGTAGTTACTATCTGGCCTTTTGAGAAACTGTTTGGTCAGTCCTGCTTTAGATAAATTAGAGACCTTAATATAAAGGTAAAACTATACAATTAACAAGAGAAAATATATCAAAATATCTTTTGACCTTGGTGTAGGGGAGAACTTCTTAAATAAAACTCTAAATTATAAACCACAGGCAAAAAAAATCTCCTTAAGATGATTACATGAATAAGGATTTCTGTTTAATAAATAATATCATGGATTAAGGTACTGATAAAAGAGAAGTTATTTCCAAAGTTCAAAACCAACAAGAAATCAGTATCGCTAAGAAATAAGTAACAATAAAATGGAACAAGAACCCCAAAAGAAAAGCAGAAAATTTAAAGAAGCAGTTTGCAGAAAAAAGAAATCTAAATATACAATAAGAGGGAGTTCCCTTCGTGGCTCAGCAGTTAACAAACCCTACTAGTATCCATGAGGACGCAGGTTCGATCCCTGGCCTCGCTCAGTGGGTTAAGGATCCCGTGTTGCCATGAGCTGTGGTGTAAGCTGGCAGCTGTAGCTCTGATTTGACTCCTAGCCTGGGAACTTCCATATGCCTCGGGTACGGCCCTACAAAGCAAATATATATATGTAGTAAGAATAGAAAGAGAGGCTCAAATTCTTCAGTAATCAGAGAAATGCAAATTAAACGAACAAAGAGATGTCACATTACCTCTTTAGAATTGCTAAAATTGGACAGCAGTACAACGCCAAGCGATGGCATTATACAGAAAAACCAACGCCAGGAAGTAAAGCATCAGTACTATCAGTACTATCTAAAATGAAAAATCACTCTATTTTAGAAATAAAAATCTAAAAGGCAGTAAAATATAATGGATATTATCCATATTCAGTCAGCCATCATTTGCTGAGCTGAATATACAGCTATGATCATGCTAGCTCACAAAATGCATTAAGAAAATAAATGCAGCTACATATTCACATTGGTTATTTATTTATTTTCGTCTTTTTGCCTTTTCTGGGGCCGCTCCCGCGGCATATGGAGATTCCCAGGCTAGGGGTCTAATTAGAACCGTAGCCAACGGCCACAGCCACAGCCACAGCAACGCGGGATGCAAGCCACGTCTGCAACCTACACCACAGCTCACGGCAACACCAGATCCTTAACCCACTGAGCAAGGCCAGGGATCGAACCCGCAACCCCATGGTTCCTAGTCGGATTTGTTAACCACTGTGCCACAACAGGAACTCTGGTTAGTTTTCTTTAGTCGAGTATCTACAGGTCAGAAAATTAGCCAGAAGATGTTGATATGTTTTATTGTTAACCTAGATACAAATTTTTACTTGAAATTGTATCAGACATATTTGTAAGAATCTTTAAATATAACCCTGCAGTTTTAAAATCATTAGCTTATTTTATTCTTGACTGAATTGAAGGTAGATTATACAGGCACATCATTAGAGATAATGGAAGGAGAATCATGCTCTCTGTGAAGTTTTGCCATAATTTACACCAATAAACACACATATAATACACATACTACTTTTAACTTCTGTACAAGCTGTTCCTTCTTCCTTCCTCCTCTGTTCACGGTTCCACAATTATAGCAGTGGCCCACATCAAAAACATTAGCAGTCCCTTTCATGTCTCTTTGTATGCCACCACAGTGAATAACAATGAACTTTGATTTTTTCCCCTTTGCCATGGTCTGAACACCAGCTCCTTTTCCTCCCCACTGCCACTAGTCTCATGCAGATCAAGCCTCACATTCAGATTACAGTTAATGCCTCAATTCCTCTTCGTTTCCCTTTTCCTCCCTCCTTTCTTCTTTCTTTCCTCTGCCCTTCCTACTTCACTACATCCATCCATCTAACCAGTATTTCCTGAGTATCTGCTATGTTCCAGGTACTGTTTTATTGTTGGAGATACAGCAGGGATGAAAGACAAGGTCTCTGCTCTTTCACAGTTTTCTCCTGGTTCTTTCTTCACATATATTCCACATTCAGCTATAAGACAAATTTTCCTATCAAACTGCTTTGCCCCTTGCCAACCCCATTCAAAAATATCTGCTTGTTTTCCATGGCCTGTAGTGGAAAGTCCGAACTCTGGCTGGCTTTCCAAGATCCTTGAGGATCTGGCTCTATTCTCTTTCCAGCTGAATCTCCTACTACCCCACTCTGCACATCAGGTGTATCAGCTAAACCTGATTGCTTGTTTGAAACCCTACCTATGGCAAAATAAATGAGGTACCATATGAGAAAGTCATCGTTTGAATGCAGCAGCAGAAGCAACAACAAAAACCTAACACAAGGTGACACACAAATTCCACACAGTAAATCAAGAAAGGATGAGAAAAGAGACTACTATTTCCCACAACTACTCTGACTGTCTTACTGCCACAGGACACACGCAGAGACATGGGGACAGGGCTTTCCTCTCATGGCAGCAGGACGTGTTGCTCACTCTGGAAAAAGCTGACTGTGGGACACAATGGGAGGGAGGCCTTTGCACTGGAGAAGAAACGGACTTCCTCTCATCTCGGGGCTAAGAACCAGCTTAGAGAGGAATAAACATTAGCTCAAAGTTGTGAAACAGATCCAGGGGTGGCAGTGAGCTGCCCTAACCTTACGGAAGCAGGCTGGAGTGAACAGCAACAGAAGCTCTACTGTTCACCAGCAGTGACTGGACCGATAGCTACAGAGAGAAGCAGCCAGTGTCAAGCTAAACCACATGAGGGAAGCAGCTGAGGCCCCTCCAGGCTCAGCAGAATGCATCTAAGTTCTGGCTCAACTAGCACAGCAGAACCCATGGCTGGAGCTGGGGCCTAAGTACAGTGGTGAGAAGAGAAGGCTGGGGGAGTGGACTGGAGGACACACATGAGGCAGGAAAACTTAGCAACAGCTAGAGGACACTGGAAAGTGGCTGATTTCTAGTAGGCTGGGGGAGATTCATGTAATAATAATTTATGTTTAAGAAGGAAGTGCACTCTTATTGTCAATTAATCTATGACAAAGGAGGCAAGACTACACAATGGAGAAAAGACAGTCCCTGCAATAATTGCTGTTGGGAAAACTGGACAGATACACGTAAAGAATGGAATTAGAACCTTCTCTTACATCATATACAAAAATAAACTCAGGAGTTTCCATTGTGACTCAGCAGAAATGAATCTGCCTAGCATCCATGAGGACGCAAGTTCTATCCCTGGCCTCGCTCAGTGGGTTAAGGAGCCGGTGTTGCCATGAGCTGTGGTATAGGTCGCAGACATGGCTCGAATCTCACATTGCTGTGGCTGTGGGTAGGCCAGCGCTACAGCTCCATTTCAACCCCTAGCCTGGGAACTTCCATATGCCGCAGGTTCAGCCCTAAAAAGACAAAAAATAAATTAAAAAAAAAAAAACACCTCAAAATGGATTAAAGACCTAAATATAACACTGGATACTATAAAACTCCTAGAGGACAACACAGGCAGGACACTTTGACATAAACTGCAACAATATTTTTTTGGCGCCATCTCCTACAGTAATACAAACAAAAGCAAAAATAAACAAATGGTACCTAGTTAAACTTAAAAGCTTTTGAACAGCAAAGGAAACCATGAACAAAATGAAAAGACAACCTACAGAATGAGAGAAAACATTTGCAAAAGATGCCACTGACAAGGGATTTATTTCCAAAATTCACAAATAGCTCATATAGCTCAGTATCGAAAAAACAAACAACCCAATCAAAAAATGGGCAGAAGACTAAAATATAAAATTTCTCCAAAGATGACATACGGATGGCCAACAAGCACATGAAAAGATGCTCAACATCACTAATTATCAGAGAAATGCAAAACAAAACTATCATGATGTATCGCCCTCACACCAATCAGAGTGGCCATCAGCAAAAAGTCTATAAATAGCAAATGCTGAAGAGGGTGTGGCAAAAGGGAACCCTCCTACCCTGCTGGTGGGAAAGTAAACTGGTGCAGCCACTATGGAGAACAGTATGGAGGCTCCTTCAAATCTAAAAAACAGAGTTACCATATGACCCAGAAATCCCACTCCTGGGCATGTATCTCTCATTCGAAAAGATACATGCACCTCAACGTTTGCAGCAGCACTATTTGCAATAGGATACACACACACAATGGAATGCTATTCACACATCAAAAGAATGAAATGCCATTTTCAGCAACATGGATGGGATTAGAGATTATCATACTATGTGAAGTCAGACAAAGACAAATACCATATAATATCACTCATATGTAGAAACTAAAGAAATTTATACAAATGAACTTATTTACAAAAACAGGAACAGATTCACAGGCAAACACAGAAAACAAACATGGTTACCAAAGAGGAAAGGGGGGACAAATCAGGAATTTTTTTTTCTTTTTTTATGGCCACACCTGCAGCACATGGAAGTTCTCAGGAAAGGGGTCAAACTGGAGCTGCAGCTGTCGGCCTACCCAACGCAGCCGGAGCAACAGGATCTGAGCAGGATCTGAGCCTTAACCCACTGAGCAAGGCTAGGGATCAAACCCGCATTTTCATGTTACCACTGCACCATAACAGGAACTCCTGGAATTTGGGATTAACAGATAACACACTACTATATGGAAAACAGATAAACAGCAAGGACCTACTGTATAGCAAAGATAACTATATTCAATATCTTGTAATAATCTATAATGGGAAGGAATCTGAAAAGGAATACAAATACATAGAATTTAAGAGGGGAAAAACATATTAATTGCCACTTCTAAATCTCCAATTATTCTGAAACTATAAATAAATCTGTCCTAAAATTTAAGTGATGAAAAATTAAGACTATGTGAAATAAGAAGGACCAAGACCTTAAAATATTATAAGTATGTCAAAATTAGAATTTATTCCATTTTCCTGGCTTTGAAGAAGGCAAATTATCTACAATATATTTATAAGATATTTTTAAAGAAGAATGAAGTGCACTTTTATCTTGATGTCACGGGCAGGTGACATCAAGGACCTAAGGGCGATACTTTCACTTGTCAATGGCAGTTATCACTGCCGTACTTGTATACTTACCTCTCCCCACAGCGAGGTCCTTCAAAGCAGAGACTCCGTCTGCCGTAAGATACATTCCCCCATGAGCTACTCTGCCCCTGCCAACTTTTCAGTTTTTCTATTCCCCCCAAACGCTGCATGCGTATTAATAGGGCAGAAGTACAAAAACGATCTGTTCAATAAATAAATGATAAAAATAAAAAATGATCTGTTCAACAAATAAAGGAGAGATGAAGCATGGTTAGTGCTGACAACTATTCTCTGTGAAACATGACGTTGTTACATTTACAATAAGAGTAAAGTTACCAAAACTGTGAGTGCATATAAAATTACGTCCTTAGAGCAAACAAAACCAACTTACTAGTGATCATGGCTCCGGTCACAGAAGCTAGAAACCCAACGCTGACGGCAATGACAGAGATGACTCTCCCCTGCCTGTGCCTCTGCAGCATCACAAACATCAACACTCCCGCAGCACCATGGACAAACAGAGAGGAGAAGAGAGCCCAGAGGAAGATCCAGTACCACATCTCTGAAAGGGAAAGCAAAGCGTTAAGAATCCTGCTGAAAAACATCTTGGAAAATCCAGGTAAACAAACAGTGAGCACCCATGGTCCAGAGGAAGTTAAATGAGATAAAAGATAAAAATACGCCTAATGCAGTACTGGATACATAGCACTAAGTACTAAGTAAATGCAGTACTAAGTACATTTTAATTGTCATCATCGGGGAAATAATTCCTCCCATGACTTTAGAAGGTCAAGCCCACCCTCTCATTTCCTGTGTCTCCAACATATAGCTGTAACCCGTAAATTTCTAATAAACCCTATGTTTGCAAAGTTCTTAAATTATATCAGTTAACTAACTGCTATTTGATATATAATTTTGTATATAATTTTCTACACTAAGCAAGTGTCCATTTTAAAAACCTATCCTTTCATTCAAATAATTCCAGAAATAAGTCAATGATTTATCTTTTATGATTTTAAGAATTTCAGGCCATTTCCCTCTTGGGTCTCAAACCTATATACTAAAAAATCAGTCAGAATTTTTTATAATTCTTTGTCTCAGGTCATTTAATAGTCCTTATCCAGAATTCTTCAAGCTCTATTGCTCTTTCTTCAACATATCCTCAATTACTGTACACTGAAGCCTGGTTTACTGACAGTGGCTGAGAACGCCTTTCACTCTCTCTAGCATCCACTCCTGTTCTTTCTGGCCACCTGCCCCTCCGTGAATGCACATAGTTCCTATAGACACTGCCTGTCTTTGCACTGACTCCATCTCCCTGGCCATGCCTCTGGTGAGGTACAGCAAGGCAGGCTACTGATCCAAACTGAGCCAATCTCGCCCTTCTCCTGGGAATTCTGAGCTGGGACCAACTGAGCACCTCAGTCTCTGGGTGGCTGATGCTGAAAGGCTCAGAATTTGTGAACAGCCATTTCATCATCATGTGATCAAAGCCATGATGATACAGACTTAAAGAAAAATAGATCCACTGGAGTTCCGTGGTGGCCTAGTGGTTAAGGATTTAGCATTGTCACTGCTGTAGCTCCTGAGCCACATCCATCCCAGGCCCAGGAACTTCCATATGCAGTGGGTGTGGCCAAAAAAAAAAAAAAATCCATCAACAAGAGACAACCAAGTCCTTTATTCCAGTGATAACAAAAAGCCCTGCCACAGTAATGCCCTTAGACTCAATGGAGCAAAATTTCCTTGTAATAAAATCCTTTTTAATTAGCCCGGGTAATGTTTCTATAACTTATAGCTGAAAGAACTGGCTCCAAAATGTTTATAGGTAACTTTGAAGATCACCCTTGGTATGCAAACATTTTATAATGCAAAATATCTCATCTGCTATTTGTTCCAATATTCACTCTCTATCTAATGGAAAAGAAAGGTAATAAACCAGTTATGAATAAAGAAAAAAAAATGGATGAATTAAAATGTATTTATCGAACATCACTGAAGTGTAGCTTCATACTGTTGATGGGAATGTAAAACAGTGCAGCAGCTGTGGGAAACAGTGTGGCAGTTCTTCAAACATTAAAAAAAATACCACGTGATCCAGTAATTCCCAAAGAATTCCAAGCAAGATCATGAAGAGATATTTGCATAACCATGTTCACAGCAGCTTTAATCTCAACACCCAAAGGTGGAAGCAACTCAGGTGTCTGCTCAAGTGATGAATTAATAAGCAATATGATTTCTATGTACAATGGAATATTATTCACTGGAAGAAAAATCTGTCACATGCTACAACATGTATGAATCCTGAGGATATTATGCTAAGTAAAATAAAAGCCAGTCACAAAAAGGCAAATACAAACAAATTCCACTTACATAAGGTAGCCACCGCAGTCAAATGAATAGAAACATAAAACAGAATGGTGGTTGCCAGGGCCTGGGGGGACAGGGAAATGGGGGGCTTCTTACTTCAGAATGGGTTCAAACAATAGGGATGTTTGTGGCGATGGAACTTCTGTATCTTGACTGCTAGTGGATACCTTTCCAAGTGATAAAAGTGTATAGAGGTAAATACACACACACGAACACAGGTATACAAGTAAAACCAGTGAAACCTAAAAAAGGTTGGGGGTTTGTATCAATGTCGATATGCTGGTTTTGATACCCTACAGTGGTTTTCCATGCTGCCCCTACTGGGGAAACGGGGTTAAGGGCATGTGGGTTCTCGGTTACTTTTCACGTGTTGTTATTTCTCACGTATTATGCGTGTGAATCTACAATTACCTCAAAATTAAAGGTTTAATTTTTTGAAAGGGAAGATATACAGAAAATTTATTTTAAAAAATCAGTTTCACCCTGTGAAATTCTTAAAAACTGACACAAATTGAATGGAGTTATAATTTGAAATGATTTCAAGGAAGAGACATCTGATATATTTTCCCACATGTGTTAAAGTGCCCACCTGCTGCTCAATGGCATAAGAGAGAGAGGCTGGTGACTAAGGAAAAACAAAGTTTGCCTTTTAGAGGTTTTTCTCTTCCAGCTTTCAGAGAAATAGTGCTTTCTTGATGTCACTCCCAAACAAATGGCTTCAATTTATAATAAATGTATCAAAGACAAAAAGGTTTAACTTGCCCAGAAGATATTTATATTTTAAAAGATATAATTTTCCAGAGTGAATATAACAAAGTGAGAATATAAGGGAATAATAGTGTGTGTGGGGGGGGGATTTTCATCAAGGGAGCTTCTGAGATGAGAAAAGGCTCTGTAACAGGCACCTACTCTTGACAATAGGAGCCAGTCACTTGCCTTGATCCCCAAGCCTGCTTCTCAGCAGAGCTACCCCCATAACACTTTTCTCTGTGGTCCCTGTAATACAGGTAGAGTAAAAATTTTCTTGACTATAGGTAATACTATGAAGGAGAGATTATTTTACATTATCAGTAATGTTGTTTGCTTATTGATTATGTAGCTATTGACCTCAACAATAAATCTCCCTAATAATTAGGATAAGTAAATTTTAAGTCTAATGTTTTATAAATCCCCAAGATATCAAAGAATGATACAACTGAAACAGAATCTCAAAAAGTCCTCTAATAACCAGTCCAGAGTTAACCCTCAACCAGACTGAGCATAAACAAAATACCCACACCCAAATTTATCATTTTTTTAATCACACTATTTATTATGGGGAAAAATGAATGTTGCTAAGAATATCTACAATTAATTTAGGTTTAATGTTGTTATTTTAAATTACCTGACAGGTCAACACAACCCTGGCAGTGAATAGGGCCTCTGAAGAGCTGCATCTACTCTGGATAAACAAATTTATCTAAGGTCGGACTCACTACTGCCAAATGTGGTACACCTGGAAAACTGCAGGACCCTAAAGCAGAGCAAACACCTACACCCTAGAGCCTCAGAGGAAGAACAGGTGCTAAGAACAGAAGAAGAAATCACACTTTTCTTAACCTGTGCAGGCTGAATGGCTAAGGTGAACACCCAGAGGCTCAGTTCTCTCTTTCTGCCCATATCCCATCTAATCAAAGCTTCTAGCAACTGAGCAACAATAAGAGGAGGGAGACTTTGAGCAAAACTCAAAAGGAAAATTTAAAAACATTGTACAAAACAGAAACTTTGAAACAAGCCATCCAACCACCGTGATTCCCGAAAGGAGATTCTCCCATCTTCCTGGGCATATCTCATAACCCATCTCATTATTTTTCCCCATTCAAGGTTGTCCATAATCTCCGTCTTAAACTCATTTTGTCTCAACTGTTGCAGTGCGTTTGTTTACTTTTAGTGGGGTAAGAGGCAGGGGAGTTGTGATCTGTTCCAGCCTCCAAACAATACTAGAAAAAATAGCCCTGCTCCCAAGCTGTACCTCTCATCAGCCGTGGTTGCTGAGTCACTAAAAATTATCTTCTATGTATTTGTTTTCAATCCTTGGACAAAATTACTTGTGGAAAATTAATTTTTCTAGATATCTAGAATATATTAACTAAGTAAAAACAAGTCAAAGAATAGTACATATTATATGATCCTATTTGTTTTAAAAATTATAGGAACAGAGAAACATAAACAAGAAACAATGGCTAGCTTTTAAAGATAAGATAGGAGATGGGCCATTTTATTTTATATATTCTTTACTGATTATTTTTTAGCAACCAGCCTATTTTTTTCACATATTACTGCAGATACACTGTCTTTAAAAAATAGTTTTTCATTCTAGAATTCATCAAAGGAAAAGAGGTTCTATGAGGCCAATGCTTCTCATCCAGACTGCTCACAAGAATTACCCAGAGAGCAACTAAAACAATCCTTAGAGGGGGGACCTAAACAAGCATATTTTCATCAACTCTCCAGATAACCATGACATGCGATAAAGATGCATGTCCAGGCTAATCCTCCAGGCTGAGGTTACATAACAGGTACCGACTAAAAAATCCAAGGTCATAAACACAAAACCTCCCTCACTAGACAAACACTAAATATATTTTTAATCACCTACAGCATATCTAATGCTTCCGATAAATTAATTAGCAAGTAGATACTGAATACTTACATGTACTCAACATATTCTAGCCTCACACTGAAAATAACATACCAGTAAGACTAATTTTGGGGGGCTGTTCATAATTTGTCTTTATAGAAATGGTCCTCACTATATATTTAAGTAATCTTTGTTCAAATTTGGTTATCTAAAGCTTTTTTCTCATTCCAGCAAATCTAAGGTGTGGCGATCACTCCCCTTAGTTTCTGATACCAGGGACTTGTCAATTTGGGGAATGTGTCCTACTTAGGGAGCCTATTAATAAGACTCTCAGGGAGATGATGAATTTCTAATTTGCAAAAAATTCCCAAATCAGGGATTGGCAAAGCATGGTCCATGAGTCCTATCTGCCAGCACCTTTTTCTGTATAGTCTATAAGCTAAGAATGGTTTTTACATTTTGAAATGGTTTGGAAAAAAAAAAAAAAGAGGAACAATATTTCACAATCCAGAAGTACACAGAATTCAAATTTCAGTGTCCATAAAGTTTTACTGGAACACAGTCACACTCATTCATATTGCTGATTGCTACATTCATACCACAATGGGAGAGCTGAATAATTATGACAGAGCTGCATGGCCTGCAAAGCTGAATATATTGCCCGCAGTTACTATATGCTGAGTATGTGGAATACTGGTCCTTTACAGAAGATGCTTGCTGACTCATGGTCTTGATGATTTTGACGAATGTTCAGGGGGCCGGGCAGTTGCCCCACACATCACTGAAGATTACAGTCATGGAACTTTCACACATTATCAAGACTTGACACTTTGGTGTCAATGGTATGGCACTTGGGTTATCAATGATGTGTCAATGGCATATATTCTAATATGCAGGTTCTTCAGGGCACAGCATGCAGTGGACACCGTGGGGCAAAGGGAGGAATGTCAAGAACAATCTCAAGGGAATTCGTTGCCACCTAAATTTTTAAAAATAAATAGAATTTAACCTAATGATAAACATACTGGAGAAGGAATGAGGGTGAGGAAAGGGGAGTGGGGCACTTTAAGCTAATGGTTCCCAGCTCTATGTTGGAGTTACTGGAAGAGCCTAAAGGAAATAGCACCCTCAGAAATTCTGAACTTTTTTAAGTGCCCCAGGTGATTCTTCCACACAGACAAGAATGATAAACTGCTCTAAGACAAAATGATCTAATCATGGAATTATGTACAGTGGAGAATGTGCAATTGCAAAAGCCCTGGTTTTATTAAGGCCAAGAAATATAGAGAGAAGAGGCTGCAGTTGACAGAGGTGTGCTGGAGCCGGAGCACCTCTGTCGGGGAGGGGAGGCTGCTCAGAGACCCTAAAGATGCAGATTTTATCCTGAAGGTTGAAGGCTATCAGGAGTCAATGGAAGTCTTTAAATAAGGAAGTGACTCAATCACATTTACCTTTAAAAAAAAATCAATTATCCTGGTAGATATGGGAAAGTGGGACTGGAAGGAGATGAGAGATTATCAGAATATTTAAAGAGTCCAAAGGGAAACTGAGGCCTGGACTTAGGCACTGGCCTCAGGATTGAAAAGAATTTGAAATATTTAGGATTTGCTGATGGCCTGGATGATGGAGGTGAGGGAGATGTGATGTCTGGCCCCCAGATTTCTGCCATGGGCACCTGAAAAGATGACAATGCTGTGAGGTTTGGAAACATGGAAACACGTTCAGCACATCTGCAGTACTCCTCAAACGCTGCTGAGAGGCAGGGAGAAAAGAAGCTAAAAGCAAGAAAATGTCAAGTAGAAAAATGTGAAGATTACCTATACATTGATATTATGGACCCTGTTAAAAAGCAGTTAATCCCAAGTTTGTAGTGTCTCCAATTTCTTTAAATGGTGAATTGTCAGATTTCGAGTCTGTGATTACTATAACAATTGTTATTACATATAAACTTGAATTAAATTTAGGATATAGAAAATTATAAAGAATGTCACCCTCACCCGAACAATGAGAAAAAGATATAACTTTTCTCTAGTCCATCAGTCAGGTGACATTGCAAGATAACAGAGTAACCTGAATTCCAAAGAGGGACAAGACTCTCCTAGGAGAAAGCCAACATCCACACGGTGTCCCCTGTGGCAAAGCATAGGGTCAAGAAACGGGGACCACAGAAGTGGGTGAGAAGAAATTAGCTAGAACTGTAACGGACTGTAAAGCTCAAGTGTGGGCAGGGAACCTGTCAGCCTGGAGCAAGGGACACAAGGCGAGTGCACTCACTAGCAAGGTCTTTTCCACAAGCCTCTCCTGGACACTCCCTAGAAAGACGGGGTCCTGAGCAGGAGAATGGACAGAGCCACCCGCTGATGTGTGTCAGCCTGCGAAGGTCAGCTGTGGCTGCTAAGGGAAACACAGACAACCCTGCCTGCTTCCTGCAACCCTCCTCCTATTCAATACAGGCCTTAACCATTGCAGGAAGGCAGCAAATCCCGTCCCCTGGAGCTCTAGGTTGGGGAAAAGTAGAAAGAAAAATCCTCTACCCCTGGGGAGGGTCAGAAGCCACATAAGCCCCAGGATCCTATTCTAGGCAAGGCTGGTTACTGGAGGGAAGGAAACTCGTCCCCAAGGCCCATCACAGATATGGGGAGAGTGTGGTTCAGATACCCCACTACCCAGAGCTTGCCTAAGACTAAAACTAGACCAGGACGATGGAGAAACTGCCCTCCCCTACTGTGAGCCAAAACCAAGGAATAAGCCACAGAAGTGTGTGGCTTCAGGAAGGCAGGTGTGTGGAAAGACACCCCTTTCCTGTCACAGGCCTGCAGAGGTGCCTAAAAGCTGACAACACAGCACTAACACTGAGAACAACGCTGCAGCCCCCAGTGCCCACCCTAAGTACAAGGCAACAGCAGCACATCCTAGAGAATTTGAAGCCTGTGGTGCACTGGAGGTAACAAAACAAGAAAACTCAAACTCAGCTCACTCCTGAGTATACTAAATCAGCCTTCACCCTACTGGTCTAGCAGAAGAAGCCCATTCCAGGCATAAATATTATGTGACTCAGTCCTTTCTGTTAAACATACAACAAGGTGCTGAATTCAATAAAAAAAATAAATAAAATGAGATGCTTTCAAAATCAGGAAAAACAATTCACTGTCAAAAAATAAAGTGATCAGACTCAGAGATGACCCAGATTTTAGAAAAACCAGACAGGGACTTTAAAATAACTATAATGAACACATGTTAAAAACTCTCATGAAAAAGGTGGACAACTCAAATGAACAGATGGTGCATTTCAGCAGAGAGATGGAAAGTCAGAGAAAAAGTCAAAAGGAAATGCTTAAAAAATAACAAAAAGGAAAAATAAGAAACCCCTGAAATTTCTGACATCAGAAATGAAGACTTCCTTTAATGGGCTCATCAGTAGACCTGACATAGTTAAGCAAAGAATCAGTGAACTTAAAGGAGGACCAATAGAAATTATTCAAATTGAAATATAAGATAAAAAACAGTAGGGGAAAAAAGGAATAGGAGGGAAAAGAGTTACCATCCAAGAGGTATGGAACAATTTCAAATGGTTTACCGTACATGTAATTGGAGTCCCACAAAGAGAGAGAGTGGAGAAGAAAACTCAAACTCGACTATTTGGAGACAGTGGCTGAAAATTTCTAAAACTATGAAAGATATCAAACCACAAATTAAAGACTCCTAGAGAATCCTAAGCAAGAAAAAGACCCCACCAAAGAACTAAAAAAAAAACAAAAGAAAAATAAACCATATATATACACCTGTATACATATGCCATATATACCTATATACATATGCCATATATATATATCCATATACACCAAAGTGAAATGATTAAAAAACAAAGGAGAAATATCGAGGAAGAAATAAGGGGAAAGGGAAAAAAAGAGGAAAAAAGACATATTAGGTACAGAGGGACAAAGAAAAAAGTACAGCAAACTTCTCATCAGAAACAAACCAGAAGGCAATAGGAATAACACTTTAAAAGACTGAAAGAAAAAAAAAAAAACTGCAAAGCCCAGAACCTATATTTAGGTGAAATGAAGATTTTATCCAGAAAGAAAAAAATGAGGAATTCACTGCCAGCAGATCTGTGTTACAGGACATACTAAAGGCAGCTCTCCAGACAGGAGTGTAATACTAGATGGAAACTTAACTCTCCACAAAGAAAGCTAAAATGAAGCTAAACATAACACACTTTTTTTTTTTTTCTTTTGGCTGCACCCACAGCATATGAAGTTCCTGGGCCAAGGATGAAAGATAAGCCACAGCTGTGACCTACACCACAGCTGCAGCAATGCAGAATCCCTAATCCACTGGGCCAGGCCAGGGATGGAACCTGTGCCTCGGCAGTGACCCAAGCCACTGCAGAGACAATGCTGAATCTTTAATCCACTACAACAGAATGGGAACTCCTTTTCTTATGTTTAATAACTCTAAATATTTTAACCAAATTTAAAAGTAAGTTGCTGTATTTGGTCACTTGAAGCCTTATTTAATAAGAGGAGGAGTTAAAGCTACCGTAGATATTTAAAGGCTGTTTGCTTCCACTTCTTAAAAGAGAGCAAAAACATTATTTTCTAAATTTAACTGTGACACCTTCAAGAGCTGTTTTAATATACTGCCTCTCTCAAAGCTTATGGCAATACTGATTATTACCCACTTAAACTAAATTACCCTTTACCAGCTAATTATATAATTTCAAACAGTAAATTACAGTACTCATCATTGAATAGAAAAAAAAGATTCTTAGAAAAACAAGTTTTTAATTTAAAACAATCAGAATATCATTTGCTGTTTAAAAAAATCAGGTTAAGTCTATTTAAAATAGTTCAAAAATTGCTCTATATTTAAGCCACAGTAGTATTTTTCTAAAAGATGCCATTCAATTTGTTCTCCCTCGTAAGTGATTACTCAGTTATAAATGTATAAGGATTAAATGTCAAAATCTGAATCTATTATGAAATTCTAACAGAGCAATATACAATAGTTTTGTCATTAGTTGTATGCTCTTAAGCATCTTAAATTATACACATCCTACCAAAAAATGTCAGCATCAACATATTTTTTTGAAACAGTCATACACCTGAAAAAAAAAATCTTTTCAGTGACTGATAAAATGTTTTACAATCTCATGATACAGTATTTTCAAGGGACATTTACACTGAATCTTGAAAAATGAACTCATTGCACCCATAAGCATAACTTACAATGAAACTCCCAATATAACAAATTCCTAAAATTAAATCTAAATAAGAGACCAAATGAATACCCGATCAGAAAATAAAATCACGACCAGGAAAACAAGTCACGCACAAGCACGGTGAGGGCAGCCACACCCTGGATGTGATGACAGGAACCATGAGGAAGCAGTTATGTCCCATTGGGGTTAAAGGACAAACAAAAACATAGATACTTTCAGAACTGGAAGGGATCTTCAGGTATTAAATCCACAGCTTCCTAAACCAAGTTTTAAGAAAGCCTAAATCTAAGATTATTAAACGGTCTTCAGAGAACAAAGATTTTCTAGGAACTAAACCTGATCCTGCGAATTAGTATGTTAAAGGTCTGAAGCCCCATTTTGAAAAGAAAACCTCTTAATTTTAAAGATTAAAAAAAAAATCTATACGCAAATGGGTAAATGTTTTTCCTAACTCATACTAAAATCTCTAAACTTTCTTATTAAAAATTTCAGATCAGCTTTCCTTTACATCAATATGAAAATTGTTGGCACTGGATTGTCTTGTAGATGAGGAAACCAAGGCCTGGTAAATATGTGGCCTTTCTAAGCCCAAGAACTAATTAATACCATTCAAGGATAAACCTCAGTTTCTTGACTCATAAACTCAAGGGTCCTACTGCTTCTTTGGACTCTTCATTTACATACAGAAATCTAGCAATTTATCCCAGTGAGGGGAAGTTCCAATATCTGTGCATTATATAAGTATTTATATAAATATTGTTAATGGTTAGTTCTCCCATATACTTTAGACTAAATATAATTAAACTGTTTAAATCCTACCATTTAATAGGATTTTTTTCTTTATAGCTAATAGCTCATATAAATAAAGAAAACATTATTAAAAGATAAATTCTAATGTGACCTTCTAATGTTAAAAGACAGCCACTTTAAAAAACTAGGTTATAGTATCCTCTTGGAAATAAATGAGTCATTACATACTGAACACTCCATATTAACATATATCACAACACAGTTACAAATCAATCACAAAAAAAAGATTATTTAAAAAAAAAATCCAGTGTTCCCAATCTTTGAGCTCTCAATAATAAAATCACCTTAAGAGCTAGTGAGAAATGTACCTTCCTAAGCCTTGTTCTCAAGGATCCTAACTCCACAGCTATGGCCTGGGGCTGGGCATTGTGCCTTTAACCAGCCCTAGGTGATTCTGTAGCAAGATATGGGAACCATGTTGGGTTAAAGTAATTCATGGTAGAAGATCAGATATGGGGAGCATTTTTTAATGAAAACATATTAGCTGCACACAGATTTTTAAGAGCAATGTCACACTTTTTTTTTTCTTTGCTTTTTAGGGCCCCACCCACAGCATATGTAGGTTTCCAGGCTAGGGGTCCAATTGGAGCTGTAGCTGCTGGCCTACACCACAGCCACAGCAAGGCCAGATCTGAACTACATCTGAGACCTTCACCACAGCTCAGGGCAACATCAGATCCTTAACCCACTGATCGGGACCAGGGATTGAACCTGCAACCTTATGGTTCCTAGTCGGATTCGTTTCTGCTGCGCCATGACAGGAACTCCTATACTTTTAAATTAACCAAGTCCTAGCAGCATTTCTGAACCATCTTAAGAGCAGATCACCTCTCCTCTCTAGCCGCCACCCCATCAACAGGTTCTTTCTCTACTCTCCACCTCTTCTGCTGTCTTCAAACTCCCATTACCTGGTTCTCCCTGAACTCAAATAGCTACCTACGTACTGCTTAGCCTGAAGGTTGGTTAGCATTTCTAGACCAGGAACTCCCTGGACAGTAACTGATATTTTCATTTTTGTTTATCAGTGTTTACTAGAGAGACTGGCAAAAAATACCCAACAAGATTAACCCTTGATGCTTTTTAGTATAATTCCTCTATATACATTTAATAAAACAACAAATTATATGGCCATTTCAATTATAAGAAGTGAGATGCATGCAAAATGCTTTGCACAGTGTCTGACATATAGTAAGTGTTCAATAAATATAGCTATTATTAGAATTATTCATCTGGATCCAAGGTGAGTTCAATATGCTATACTCTGCAGGCTCTCCTCTCACCATTCATCATTCTTAATTCCAATTTCCTTCCTGGTTCCAATTTCTCCTCATCTCTGCCTCATCCTTCCTTTTCTGTTTAGGCTTACTTTCTACAGGAAAAATATTTCTAGTTATTCTAACTCCTCTTCATGAATTATCTTATTTTTCCGGTCCTTCCTTCCAATCACTGAACAAAGCAAAGATAAAGACATTTATATTCTGGTAGTTATTTAAGAGTCAGAGTCATAGCTGACACAGTCCCAAGACTTATCTGAAAATTGCTTTAGGTTTAAGCAACGTCATCTGGACCTTGGACCTGGTACTGTCAGAGGATATGGATGCATGACTCGAAGATAATGAGAACTGAAAACGACAGTTCTAATTTTTGAAAAATTACAGTGGCTACATTCTTGATAAGATATACAGATAAGTCTTCCAAATGGCAAAATCCTATAAAGTTCAAATCATACCAGCATTTGGGTCAGTACTACAAAAACATAGGGGATTTTTCATAGATTTCTGGCACAAATATTGAAAAGCAGCACACTGTCTTTAAGGCTACATTTACAAAACATAAATATCTGTAAGTGGACATCTGGAATACTTTTATCTACGTAAGTTCACCTCCTATAAAAGAACATTTAGGAAGAGGAACTTCATCTCGCAGGACACTAGACTAATGGGTCCTGGAACATGGCAACACTGAGAGCAGTTTGGGAGCACCACCAAAGGAAGGGACTAGCATGAAGTGAGAACAATTGCAAGGATGCACAGTAGGTACCAAGTTTTCCTCTTTTTTTTTTTTTTTCCTGGGGCTGATAATCACTATTAACACTAACGTGGCAATAATATGTATGTATATAGTAAAAAATAAATGAGAACGTACATATTTTATACACACACGTTTGACCTACATTCTAGTTTGAATTCCCGATGTTTATATCAACAGAGAGAGGGGAGCACCTACCCCCACATGCGCTGCTGACACTGAGAAAAGAGATGCACTTGAAGCCAGCTTTGGCCTTTTTTCCCAGGGACCAATTATTCCTTCTCCAACACCAGCTCTTGTGTTTATCCAGAGGTTTAGGGATCCTGCCTCCTTCTAAGTAAAAAATTCTTCTCTAAACTCCTAGCAACCAAATTTGGGTCAGAACACAAAATTAGGAGTCAAAGTAGTTGAAGAAAATAAAAAAGCAAAAGAATACATTTCACTGTAGATAATCTTTTTAAAGTCAGGTTAGCCATAAAAATGAGAGTATATCCATACTGACTCTACTTTTAGGTTGTGGTGGGAAGGAGGGATTTAGGACACACTTAGAGAAAGAAAAACTACTTGAGAAGGAGGGAAGCCACTTATCGCTCTAGTTGAGTGGGCAGAAGCAGCATACAACCTATACACAGTTAAGACAATTTATCAATCTTGAGAATCACACACTTTGGACAGTGACAGATACAGAAGCGAGCTTGCTTATTGGCAACGGTTATTAACCGACAAAGATGGGGTCTCCAGGCGTTAATCTCTGCATGGAACCCCCATACTACTGTTTTCCTGGAAGGAAAAAAAATAGATTTGACTTTGGTAGGACTTCTAGAATTAGATATAGAATAAATATGAATCATTAACTTCTACATAGGCAATGGCAACTTAAAACTTTAGAAAGCATCATCAATATTATCACTGTTCAATTAATACCTTACATTTTCCAGTCTCTTTTATTTCTGGACAAAAACTTGTTCCATTCACACATTCTTGGGCTCATTTGGGGCAAAGAGTATGAGGTTATTCTTAAGTGCCTTAAGATCTATCATCTATCAGACCTGAGTTAAGAAACGATGTGGAATAAATGCAAAAGGCACAGACCGGACTGTCAGTGAACACCAGTTCTAGTCCTGCCTCTGTCATTAAATGGCTGTTTGATCTCAGGTGTATGTATATTTCAATCTTGCTAAAATGAGGCAAACTAAGATGCTAAGCTAATAGTTTCATTATTACTTTTAAAAAATCTATTTCCATCAAAGTAATAAGTACACAAGACTACTTTCTAAAGATTGGTCTCTAAGATAAAAAGGTCAGTACAAAAATTCTGCTTCACCTCTGGGATAAGATATAGACAGAAGAATAAATCATACCTGTTAGTTTGTATAAAGGAAAAAAAATAAGAGATGAGAGTACATTCCCCTTCTATTTGCTTTTTAATTAACCAGAATTTCTGTTAATCAGATTTCTGCAAATCTCTCAGTCACTTCTTAAATCTAAATCATTCTGGTTCTTCACTATGCTTCTTTCTATACCCGGTTTCATTTCCAAGTTTATGATGATGACAAAAATGCCTTCTGATTTAAAATGTGTTATCAAAATTTGGAAAAAAAGTCATAGTTTTTCACTTATTAGCTTCCAGATCTAAGCAAGTTACTCTTTGCTTCAATGTCCGAATCTGTATAATAAGGATAAACACTAACACTTCTCAAGGGGGTTAAAAAGATTAAATAAAATACATGAAAGAACAGTAACCAGCACAAAAAAAGCATTTGTGTGTTTTAAAGGTATGACATTTGTCGGAGTTCCCGTCATGGCGCAGTGGTTAATGAATCCGATTAGGAACCATGAGGTTGCGGGTTCGATCCCTGGCCTTGCTCAGTGGGTTAGGGATCCGGCGATGCTGTGAGTTGTGGTGTAGGTCGCAGACGTGGCTCGGATCCTGTGTTGCTGTGGCTCTGGCGTAGGCCGGCGGCTACAGCTCCAATTAGACCCCCACCCTGGGAACCTCCATATGCCACAGGAGCGGCCCTAGAAAAGGCAAAAAAGACAAAAAAAAAGGTATGACAATTGTTTATAAAAGCTGCTTAAACACCTCATTCCATTAATTAACAGACTATTCACTCCAAAAGATGTAGCTGAAAAATAAGGCAACTAGAATGTTTTAATCATGCAATTTTTAGGTACTGTTTTAAAAGTTCAATTAAATAAACATGCACTGAGCATATATACCATGTGTCAGGTACAATATGCTACAGTTGTGATTACAATGATCCCACCTTCAAAAAGCTTACAGTCTATAAGATACCAATAAAAATTATAATGTAATTGAAAATATAACAATAAAAGCATTACAATGAGCAGAAGTAGCAGGGTGAAGCAAGTAATTTATTCAGTTTGAAAAGGATAAAGCAATAGCTAAAGCAGCTTGTTAAGGGAGAAAGTATTCTGCAGGCAGAGGGACACCGGGGTTG
Organism: Phacochoerus africanus; assembly: GCF_016906955.1. NCBI lineage: Eukaryota > Metazoa > Chordata > Mammalia > Artiodactyla > Suidae > Phacochoerus > Phacochoerus africanus. The sequence goes on along the minus strand of NC_062552.1, from coordinate 8,129,123 downwards.
CTAGGCTTGCTTAGCCACTTCAGGCTCTGTGATGTGGGTCGACTTTCCTCTCGGAACTTTTTTATAAATCCACTTTGAAGAGTTATTCTGAAGATTAGAAATACCATGACACACCGGACGTTCACTACGTAGGACTTGATTTGTTTTAGAAATCGTGTGTTTGTTTTTTAACAGGCTAAGTTATAAATGGCACCATAGGCAGCATCTCTTAATTAATGATTAAGCTACACATGGGATCCTGACGCTCACCAGCAAAGAGAGGGCCATAATGACCCACATGGGAAGGTTACCACTTAAGAGACTCCGCTTTTCAGAAGGGATGTGGTTCCCACCTTGTGGTACACTCACTGTCTGGTGAAGCATTATTTCTAATCTATTTTTCTCTATCTTTTACAGAATTCTACATACTCAGACACTACTTATTTCCTAGAAGAGGTTCCCATGCTCCTCAGTCCCACCTCAGTCCTAGTGTTGGATGTTCAGCATATCCTTGATAAAATGGCAAAGCCCAATGAGCAACCGATGATTTTTAAGATTATATTGGGAGATAATGAGAACTAACCCTAGGTTGAAACTACTATTGTTAACCTAATGGTTGATCTATGGGAACTAGAAGCCACTCCAATGATTTACAGTCTTAAAGCAAATGTTTTAAATACTGTTCAGTCTGACTAGGAGGTAAGCTACATTTACATTTACCCACGTTTCACAAAGCCAACTTTCTCTAAAGACCCACTGATGAGCCAAGACAGTCACTAAATGATCCAAGTGCATAATCTTAAGTCCTTATTTTTCATTTTACTCCAATAAACACAACTGATACAACACTTAAAATATTAACAGTGGATGAATACAAGGAAAGCCGTAAGTAAGATAAAGGAGTCTATCGCAGAACTCAGCTGAATGATGAAATGGTCTTTATGTCAATATAGGTTTTAAGAACTAAAAATATGTTCCTTACTTGCAACCCTCCTGTAAGGTCAGGTTTGCTCCAAGTTAAATAACCACAGATTAAAAGTGAGGATACCATGAATCAGTGCAGAATCCAAGTTAATTTTATAGTTTCCACATCCAAGGCAACCAGCATCTTTAAAGTCAACTTGGTGGTACATAATCTCCCCAGTTTTCCTCTATGAATATCTGAATTTCATATAATACCAGAATTTATAATATGTCATATCCTATCAAGATAGATTATGCTTGTAAAATACACTTCATAGTCTTAACCAGTTTGACATAATGCATTTTGAAATACTAAAGTTCTATCAAAATTTGCTGTCCTATACGTCTTTTTAAGGTTTTAGGTTTTTTGTTTGCTTTTCACTGAGAAGCAGGCACTGAGAAGTCATCAAATTTCAATTGAAATCACTTTCTTGTAGACACTAATATTTAGAGAGTATTTTTTAAATTCAGAACTCTGGATAATCTAAGCATAATACAAGAATCTCTGCACGAATCAAACCAGAAATTTCTTCACAAAGCGGACCTACAAATTTGATTAAAAGGTATGAGTATTATTGCTCACTTCTACAACTAGAAAATGACGCTAATTGTTATAATGTAGTTAAGTCTAATTTCCTCCTGATAGCCTTGACATATGAAGAGGAATACACAAAATTATCAAATGTCACAGAAGCAGCGGCTTAGAGGCCAGAGGGAGAGAGACAGACAAAAGGAAAGAGGAGAGGGGGGAGATACATGGTTAAAGCAAAAAGTGCTCAGAATGCACTAGACCTGGGTCCAGCCTGTGACCTACTATAATGAGTCATTGATATCATCAAAAAAAAAAAAAAAATTTAACAGTTGACGCAAACTGATCGTTGTGAGCAGGGAATTTAAGTCCTACATTCGATTTAAAATTTGCCAGAAAGAAAAAGAGCTAAACCAGAAAAAGATCGAAAGAGCAAGAAGTGGGGTGTGTGCGTTGGGGTGGAGGGATAATTGAAGGCTAACAGTCCTCAAGTCTCAGCACTAACTCAATTCCGTGCGTACTACGGAGGCAGGGGGGTCGCGGACCCTCCCCATGCAGGGAGCGGAGGGGGCCGTCGCGGATTCTCCCCTGGGAACTCTAGAGCCTCAGGGGGAAAGGGGGACCCTGGTTGGCGCCCCCGAAACAGCCGGATCCAATTAACAACATCCTCGCCAGGGGTCGGTACCGCGAACTGCCTAGCGAGCTCACGGGGGTGGGGCGGCGAGGAGCACTTCCCCTCCACCGGAGGGAGAATAGAGGCAAGGGGCGGCACCGCATCCCGGACCCCATCCCGGGCGCATCAATTACCCGTGAGGTTCCTCAGCACCGTCCCGTGGGCCCAGAGGCTCAGGACCTGCTGCACCGACAGGTTGATCATGGAGTGATCGCCCCCCTCCGCCTTCATCTTCCCCGAAGGGCGCCCGCCGCCCTCTCCTCGGGCACCGGGCGGCGGCGGCGGCGGCTGCGAGGCTACGGGGGCGGCGGCGTGTGCGCGGCTCCTCCAGGCCGCCGCCGCCGGGGGAGGCTTCGGGGCTCCGGGCTGGGCGCTGCTGCTGCCGCCGATGGGCCTCCGGAGGGGGGTCGCTCAGCGCGTCTCCCAGGCAGCCCCCTCCCCGCCGGGGAGACATTGAGGACGGCGGACGGGGGAGGGGAGGGGGCCGGGCGCTCTCCCGGCGCGGCCTCCGAGCGAGGACTCGGGGCGGTGGAGGCCGCTGTCGCTCCCTCTCAGGGGCAGCACGGCGCCGCTGGGGCCAGTCTGGTGAAGAGGCCGAGGTCACGCCGGGAGGCCCGGGGTGATGGGCAGTCGGCAGGTGCAGCCCCCGATGGAGCCCCGCTCATCACCACCAGAGCAAGAGAAGATCCGGGACGGGACTCCGAGAAGACTGCGGCGGCGGCGGCGGCCGCCGCGGGGGCACCTGCCGCCAGCCTGCCCACCCTCCGACCGCCGACACTCGAGGAACCGCCCCCTCCACCCGCGGCCGCCAGCGGGCCGCTCGTGCGCGCGCGCACGGGCCCCCACTTCCCCCGCCCTCCCCGGGGCCGCTGCGCATGCTCACTCTCCCCCTTCCCCTCCCGCGACCCGTCGCCCTCCGACAGCCGGCCGGCTTCAGAGCCCTCCTCCTCCCCCTCCTCCTCCCCGTCCTGGCGCGCGCGAGCTCGCGTGGCTGCTGGTGCCGAGCGTCGGCCCGCAGTGGGGCGGAGGGAAGCTCGGCCTACGTCACTAGCGCCACCGCCGAGCCTCGCTGCTGATTGGGTGCTCCAAGGGAACCACCTCCACGCCCTCCCTCCTGCCCCGCCCTCAGCCCCGGGCGCGCGCCCTGGGAGCGCTGGGAGCGGTGGGTACGCCCGAGCAGCGCGTTGCTGAAACTCCAGGCTGAGCGGCAACCCTGACGCAACGAGTTAGCAAAATCCGTCAGCTGGTTTCTGTGACAGTTCGCATCTTTGGCTCCGAACGAAATCCTTTGGATAAAGAGGTTTGAGTACAACTTTTTTCGAAAGTGAAATTTAAACCCAACGTTTTAGGCTTATCAGTTTGCGAGCTGTTGAGGTTTTTTCGGGTTTTGTTTTGTTTTTTTTTGTTTTTGTTTTTGTTTTTTGAGTGAGTCAGGAGCCCTGGGTAGGATAGGTCACTACTTGTGAAAGCCATTAACAGAAACAGACCATGTCCATCCTTTGTCCAATCCTTCCCACACCAGGAACTTGGGCCTCGAGTGGTTCCAGCATCTGAAATTACCTGTAGACACACGGCTGGGCAGGTGTCCTACACCCCAGTGCCATCCCGGGTCTGGCTCTTTTTATCAAAATGTAAAAGTCTCCGTTATTTCTTTTCCTCCCTCCAACGTAAACTAGGTCTCGTACCATGGTTTTTGCTCCCTTTCTTCATGTCCACCGTTAGCCCGACGAGCTGTCCAAAATACTGAAACTCCTTGAAATTTGGAACCTTTTATCTTAAAAAAATAAGACTGCAAGTCCTGGTAATAGCAAAATATGCACTGGTCAGCCCCCGCCCCTCACCCCCGTCCTTTTTCAATCCCTTTACCATCTGAAAAGAAAGTCTGCAAAGGGTGCTGAAGTTCCTGCTGTAGCAAAATCATCAGCTATATTTGGCAAAACGTAGAAGGGTTGAATCACTTGTAAAACGGTGTTCTTGGCGACGACTTTAAAAAGAATTATATATACGCATTTATACATGTGTGTATTTACATGTATGTATGTGTCGACTGAAAAAAACGTGCAGTGGAAGTGTCCTGAGTTAAGTTTTATTAGGGGCAAAAAGGAGGACTAGAGCCCGGGAGGCAGCCTCTGGGATGGCTCTGAGGAACTGCTCCCAAGAGGTGAGGGCGGAGGCCAGCATCTCTGTGATTTTGCTGGAGGGGCTGCATGGGCTCAGGCGCACGTTTGGGCAGAGGGTTACTGCTTGGTCACAAGATTGCTGCTGGTCAGGAGGAGCAGCTGTCTTTGTTAATTATTTTAGTGCTTTTCTAGATGGAAGATGCAAGAGGCTGGGGGGGGGGTCATAAAATCTCCTAAAAATATCTAACTATCCGAGGGCCTGTTCTGCCAGTTTATTCCCAAAGGACAGAGTGCCTCATTCCTGATCTCCACCCAGAACTTCTTTCAGGGCGTGTGGAAGGTCAGCGGCTGCGGTGGCTGGTGATTTCATTCTTACAGAACCAGATGGCAAGAGATGTTTTTTTCATTGGCACATGTATTGTCTGTTTGATGTCACAGCACAAGAGAAAAAGGAAAATTTGGCATCATTAATAGGAACGGAGCCAAAACTCGAAATGTGGTGGTGTTTATTCTTATTATTGCTCACTATTATTTGAAACAGGGTCGCATACTTTTAATGTATTCAGAACCTGGGACAGTGCCTAGCACGTGGTGTTCAACAAATATTTGCTGAAAGAATCATTGAATCAACGTCATAGAAAGGTCATCATTTTTATTGTTTCACATAAAGTTTTTTTTAATGGAACTTAAGTGTTGATTTTAAGAAATGAGAAAGTAAGACACAGCAAGGAAGCCCCAAAACTATAATGCACTTGATAAGCAGACAGTTTTTCCCCTGCTTTTCAGTTCAGTTCAGTTTATTTATTTGGCGTCTGTTATCGGTGATAATGTTCTATGCTAGACCTTATCTATAGGATTTGGAGATTCATAAGGTCTCTACCCTTTAGACTGACACCTTCCATTTAACTTGTGCTCGCCCTGGTAAAGCTCATGATACCCATCACGATAAAGCAGAGAAACAACATGTGTCTTATTTCATCTCCCCAGTAAGATATGGCACCCCTAGGGTGTCAGGCCCCCATTATGGGGCTGCTGAGGGATCTAGGCCTGCCCAGAAAAGGGCAGAGAGCTGCTCTGTATTGGCAGTGGGATGTGACCTCCATCGAGTCGTAGAGGGTCTAACATGAAAGGACAGACAGGTACATTTTCCACCTTATTCTGTGCCCTCCCTCCACTCCTGCCTACAAACCACCTACCTTCCAGATTCTGCTACCTACTGCTCCCACCCCCATGTAGGTCCTTGTTTATTATCCTGTCTTCAAAAGAAAGAAAACATGGCATTTGAACTCAAGAATTTACACTTTGAAGCCTGAAAGTGAGTATAAAGAAAAAGACTGTTAAAATCACACACACACACACACACACACACACACACCACCCCACCCCACCCCACCCTGCATTTGGCAACATAGGAAACTCAGTTTTGCTCCCAAATACCAGTGTCTAAAAATCACCCTGCATCCAATCGGGTTATATTATGGCTGAAAAACCAAATATAAAATGCATACAATAGTGTGTTGATTAAATGCTGCCTGCAGATTCATGATACACAATCCACACTAAATTCAGTTCTGAAAGTATTTAATTGTTGCGCTAAACATCATATGCTAAGAACAAAATGGTAAAAATGGTATTTTACTGTGTTTTTAGTTGCGATTTTCTGATTTTAAGTGAGGTTGCACATTTTTTTTTCAATGTTTGTAGCCACATGGATTACCTTTTATAAGAACTTTTGGCCATTTTTCTTTTGGGTAATTTATCTTTTAAAAATTTAGGTGTAGGAGCTTTAAAATACTTAGCAAATAAACCGTTTGTGATATGTATTGTATAAATCTTTTCTAGTTTGTCAGTAACCTTCTAGCTTTAACAAAACTTTTTGGTCATGTAGAAATTTCTGTTTATATTGTTAGCCTTTTCTTTTTTGGTACCTAAATCATCTATCATGCTTTAAGATGTCTTGCCTTCTCTCAGATTTAGTTTTTTTTTTAAGACTCATGTAGTTTCCAAACATTTAATGGGTGTTTTTGTTTACTGTTTTGGTCCACTTGGAATTTTTTTTAATGTAAAGAGTTTAGTAGAGATCCAGTTTCGTTCTTCCAAATGGCAACTGAGCTGTCCCCAAACATTTTCCCACTGACCTAAAATACCAGCTACATTATCTACAAAATTTCTATATATACTTGGATTTATTTCTGTTCCATCTATCTGTTCATGTGTCAGCACTATACTATTTTTATTTTCTTTAACTGTCCAGTATGCTTCCATTTCTGCTAAGATAGGTCTCCCTTTTTCATTCATTTTCAGTTTTTTCTGATTAGTTTTGAATTTGTATTGCTCAAGAGGAGCTTTAAAATCAGCTTCCTAATTCTAAAAATATTACTGGTTTATTTTAATTGATATTGTGTTACAGTGTAGGGGATATTGAGAAATGTTCATGCCTTATTAAGAAATTTGATATTGAAAAGTTGTTGAAGACATAGGTTTTTAGCCTCTGTGGATATGACCACGTGATTCTTCCTTTGGTTCTGTGTATATGGGAATTAAATTAACATATTTCCTAATACATTTTCTTTTTTTTTTTTTTTTTGGTCTTTTTGCTATTTCTTGGGCCGCTCCTGCGGCATATGGAGGTTCCCAGGCTAGGGGTTGAATCGGAGCTGTAGCCACTGGCCTACACCAGAGCCACGGCAACGCGGGATCCGAGCTGTGTCTGCAACCTACACCACAGCTCACGGCAACGCCGGATCATTAACCCACTGAGCAAGGGCAGGGACCGCACCCGCAACCTCATGGTTCCTAGTCGGATTCGTTAACCACTGCACCACGACGGGAACTCCTCCTAATACATTTTCTTTGAGTTCCTAGAGTTAATGCCACTTGGTCATGATCCCTCATTCTTTTAATATGCTCTTTAATTCCACATCTTTGCCTTTTGTTAGACTTGTATCATCAGTATTTTGAGACAATATTGATCTGTACTTTTTAGAGTCAGGTTTAATTTAGTTTTGTGGGGTTTATTTTTAATTTTTTGCTAATTAATATTGTGTTGGCTTTATACAAAATATTTAGATGCTTTCTTTATTTGGACTTTTCTTTTCCTTAAGTGTTTGAATATGAAATTCAACTGTAAAACTGCTGCCCATGCTTTACGAAGCAGTTCTTTGTCAGTTTTTTCTATGTAGCGTTTTTTGTTTTTTTTTTTTCTTATGGCAATTGGTCCATTTAGGTATTTTTTTCTCTTCTTGGTTTCTTTTTGTAATTTTTCATTTGACCTATTTTTATCTGATACAATTTTTTAAAATAATTTACAATGTTACTGCTTCTTGTAAATCTTTTAATGTCTCTAACACATTGCTTATTTTGTGAATTTGCACATTCTCTAATTTTTAATTATATTTGCTAGTCGTGTTACTTGTTTCCCAATTAACTAGCTCTTAGATATATTTATTGGTTCTCCATGTTTCTATATGTTAATTCACTCTTTTCCTTGTATCATTATCAGTTTCTTCTGCTTTTCTTTGGGTTGTTATATTATAGTCTGTAACTTTTAAGTAGCTGCTTGATTCATTTATTTTTATGTTTTCTTATTTCTTAATATAAGTATTTAAGCTTGAATTTGCACTAAGCATTGCTTTAGATGTATCCTATAGCTTTTGATATATAGAGTTCTAGGAACATTTTCTATTGTTATCATCTAGAAATCCTGCCATTTTAATTTTGATTTTAAGTTGTTTTAAAAGATTCTTTTTTAACTTTCAGTTTTCAAGGGGAGGAGGTTCTCCGTTTGTTAGCAATTAGTAGTTTAATTACAGTGTAGTCAAAGATGTTATCTATACCATTTCCACATTGGGGGACTTGTTGATGTTTTCTTTGTGGCCTAGTATATGGTTAATTTGGGGAAATGAACGCACACACCAAAAAAGAAAGTGTACTCTTTGCTTTCAGGGAATACTGTGGTATATATGAATAAAATATGCCATACTTACATGTTACCGAAGGTCTTCTATAATATTATTTTTGTCCACTAGGTCTGCCATAGGCTCTACTTTTGGCCTCATGAACCCATGCCTCATAACAAAGAAACTTAAAAGCTCATTGGTTTAAACAGATCTTATTTCTTGCCGGTGTTGCATGAGATCTGCAGTTTGGTCACGATTCCCCTGGGATCTGCCTAGTTGGGTTCAGCCCAGCTCCATAGGTCTTCTCACTTCAGATGCAGGGCTGAAGAGGTAGCCACTTTCTGGGTTCATGCTTATTTTTCATGGTACAGGGAAGGAGCCAGGGCCACCACTGCAGCACTTGCCTTTGAATGCAAAATTTAAGAGACTCCAAAAAACTCTGATCAGGATAAATCATATTCTAATGCAATATTTTTAAAAATCAAAATTAACACAAAGATTCACGATGAAAAAGTAATCAAAAGTTTTCAATAAAAACAGAATGTAACCCTGTGTGCTTCATGACCCTGCCTCAGCCACGTCACCTTGATCCAGGTCCTGGTAGGTACAAGAGCAGCAGGGCCAAATGATGCAGGTGCATTTAAAGTTTATGCTCAGATATGGCCCATGTCACATATGCTCACATTCCTTTGGCCAGAGCACGCTGCATGGTCAAAATAGGGAAGGATAGCAAGGGGGAGGTGGGTGGAAGCAACAAATGATTTGAACATGTAATGCAGTCTAACACAAGTTAAGGGAGGTCAGTCTCCTACAAACAATGTATTTGTGCCTATTCTTTTTTTTTTTTTTTTGGTTTGTTTGGGGTTTAGGAGCTTTGATTCTGTATGTTTTGATGACTAGATATTCAAGTGTGTTAGATTTCATTATGATTTTACTTTTTAATTAAAAATGTCTTAGTGTGTATTATCGAGTACTTTTTAAGTTTAATCTTGTCTAAGATAAAGATCATAACTCTAGAAGAAATATTAACTTTCTTTTGGCTTGCATTTGCCAAGTGTATCTTGGGCCTTGCTTTTCAACCCTTCTGAATCACTTCATCTTAGGGGTTCTCTTGCTGAGTTTAACTTTGTGATCCAATATGAGATTCCTATTTTAATAGAAGAATTTAGCCTTGTTGATATAATAGGTATATGGTAGTGGTTGTATCAACGTTATAGTATTCCTTTTATTTTTGTTGCTTCTTTTAAAAAAAGTAATTGATGTGGTTTGTATTTCTTTTGCTTTGTTTATGTGTTCCTTACAATTTAAAAGAGTTGGTTCTGTGTTTTTCAGGATAATCTCTCACCAACATTGTTACACACTTCATCTTGTTTAGAGTGTATGTAGACCCACTGTATGTGATCATAAAAATTATGTATACATCTCCTTTTTGCCATCGGATTCTTCCCCATTAGGTTATAGTAGATTATATGTTTTTTTTTTTTTAATTCTTTATACCTCTATTGCTAAACTACCTGGGTCTAATCCCAGTTTTACTGCTTTTCCAGATGCAAACATTTAACATTAGGCAAATTACTTAACCTCTCCAATCTTCAGTTTCCTCATCTGTAAAATGGGAAACACATGCATTTCGTATGCATTTCGTGTTCATTAGAATGCTTCCTTGTGCTAATGTGAGAATAACTGTAGAAAATGGCATCTGGAGCTATAAATGCTCAATAAATGCTAGCTTTTGTAATTGTTTCACTTAAATATTAATATATGTTTGAAACTTATGGGAATGCCAACTTTCTAAAGAACAAGCCAAAAGGACTTGTGAAGGATTCGCCTGGTGGTCAGGCACTACATCTCTTTTCCTGCTGGTTTTGTTTAATGTAGTACAGGGACATGGCTGGAAACTCCCATCCTATGACCTGTGCTCAGTGAAAAGCCCTCCCCGCTGCCGAGGTTCCCTGACTGCTGAATGCTCCTCGGGCAACTGCCATTATTAGCCTTTGTGTGGCCTCGTCCTGAATTTTAGCCACTCTGACTATCTTTTCAACCCCAGCTCGGCGTATTTACACTTCCTCCCCTTCTCTCTTTCCCTCACAACTTCTGTTGGTTACATAATATTACTTCATCGTTGACGTTAAGAACGCCTGTGGAAACCACCATAGTCCTTGAAGTCTTTGGCTTTTCCTTCTGCTTTACACCTGAATGAAAGTTTGTGCAAGTATAAAATTAATGCTGGGGTCCGGGTGAAGCTTAAATGGAGTAAACCTCCTTCACTCGGAGTCTTCTATGGACTGTAGCTCCTGCACTTAAACGGCAGGGGAGACTTCGAAAATTAACAAGTCCCAGAGAGATTGGAGAGGATGATGAGAATTTGAAATGCTACAAAATTTCAAATTTTGGCTCAGTGGCTAACGAACCTCGCTAGTATCCATGAGGACGCAGGTTCAATCCCTGGCCTTGTTCAGTGGGTTAAGGATCCGGCGTTGCCAGGAGCTGTGGTGTAGGTGGCAGACGCGGCTCGGATCTTGCATTACTGTGGCTGTGGTGTAGGCAAGCAGCTACAGCTCGATTGGACCCCTAGCCTGGGAACCTCCATATGCTACAGGTGTGGCCCTAAATAGACAAAAGACAAAAAGAAAAAAAAAAAAAGAAATGCCACAAAACATACCATGAGTTTCCTGTATTTTCTCCTCTGGCATCCCCTGGCCTAGGCTCAGGATAGCACAGAACCTGGACATCGACCAGTCACTAATAAAGATTCCTCCAGAGATCCTCTTGTTTCTCTGGAGAGCAGGGCAAGAGTCTCCCAACACTCAGAGAGAGTGACAGAAGTAGTCTGTTTTCTTTTCTCTTTTCTTTGTGCTTTTAGTCCCAGCCTCCAAGGAATCCTGTAACTGTGGCAGCAGCAACAGCAGTCCATAGAGGTCTGGCTGCAGGAGGCTAAAAACCTGTGGGTGTTTCTTCTGTGGTTGAAGAAGCTTTGGTTCCAAGAGGATTGGACCAACCCTGTTGCTTTTTTGCTCTTTGTTCTTCTGCTGTGTGACAGGTGCAACCATGGGAAGTATGATAGAAAGCGGGTTAAATAAAGCTCCACGCTTTGGCCAAAGGCCTGAAAAGGGAAACCCCCAGGAACAAAAAATCATTGGGGAAATCACAGGAAAGGAAGAGCTTATGGACGGCAACCACATAAAGTTGTTAATGAACTTCTAGACTTCTGCCGAGTTGTGCATTCATGGCTCTGACCCTTAACAGCGTGCAGTAGACTTGGAGAACTGAAATAAGGAGAGATGCTATGGGCTCTGCTTCTGTCCCCCTAAAATGCATATATTAAAGCCCTAATCCCAATGTGATGCTATTTGGAGATAGGGCCTTTGGGAGGTAATTAGGTCATGAGGGTGGAGACTTCATGAATAGAATTAGTGCCCTTATAAGAAAAGGCACAATACAAATGATCTCCTTCAGCCATGTGAGGACATCTAGCCGTGAACCTTAAGCAGATGTAGAATCTTTTTGGCACCTTGAGCTTGGACTTCACAACCTCTAGAACGCTGAACTGTTTGTTGTTTAAGCTACCCAACCTATGACATTTATTATAGCAGCCCTTGCTACTAAAATGCACTACTGTCCAGGTAGCAGACTGGCACCTTGGTGGTATCCCCATGGGAAGGCTCCAAGTAGCACTACAAAGGACTTCAACTACCACCCACAGAAGCTGGTCTGAACTTGTGACCAGAACCAGACCACATTGATTGCTTACTTTTAAAAATGTCAATATTCTCTATAAAATTTAAATAAAGTACAGAGTCTCAAATATTAAAAATGTCTAGGAAACAATCCAAAATCACTGGACATATGAGAAGCCAGGAAAATTTCAATTCTCATGAGAAAAGACAATCAACAGATGTCAACCCCAAGAAGACACAGATGTTAGAATTATCTGACAAAGACTTTCAGAGCAGCTTTTATGAAGTGTTCAAGCAACCAAGAGCAAACAATCTCAACAAAAAAATGGGAAGTTATAAAAAAGAGCTAAGGGGAAATTTCAGGACTGAGAAATACAGTAACATCCATCATTTGTAACAAAGGTTCCGCTCTGGTGTGGGGTGTTGACAGGGGGGAGGCTGTGGTCTCTGGGCAAAAGGAGCATATAGGAACTCTACACTTTCTGCTCAATTTTGCTGTGAACCTAAAACTGCCCCCCAAAATAAAGTCGATTAAAAATACATATTTCAAAAATACATTAATCAAAATTAAGAATTCACTGGGTGGGTTTAACAGCAGAAAGTTTATAGCAAATGTATTCATAAACCCTCAAGACTGGAAACAGCACAAATGTCTTTCAGTAGGTGAATGGATGAGCCAATTGTACCATGTAATACGTAGAAACCATATGATCAAATACTGCTCAGTAATAAGCAATTAAAAAAAAACCCATCGGTACACGCAACAACTTGGGTGATGCTTAAAGGCATTAAGGCAATTACGTGAGTGGAAAAAAAAGCTGGTCTCCAAAGCTTCTGTGTTGTACGATTCCATGCATATGACATTCTTCCAAAGACGGAACTGTAGTGACTGAAAACTGATTCGTTTTCCAGAGTTGGGGTGAAGGGAGGGTTTGACTGAAAAGGGACAGCTCAGGGAGCTTGGGAGGGGGCTGATAGTATTGTTCTGTATTTTCATTGTGGTGGTGCTTACATGAATCTATGTATGCATTAAAAGTTAAGAATTGTACATCAAAAAGTTTAACTTGAGTGAAGATAAAATATATTTTTATAATCAATGAACTACATTTTTCTTCACTGAGGCGTTTTCAGATATTTCTCTATTGTCCTGGAATCAACGGTGGCTAAGAGTGGTTGACGTTCTTGTTTTTATAGATACCTCATATTTTTGCTGGGGTGCCCAAAGAATTATTTTCTTATGTGCGAAGTTCAGTCATTTTACCAGGTTGCATCTCAGAGCTGATCATTTTGAATCAGTATTTTCCCAAGACATGTTATAAGTTTAAGTCTTTCCGTCTGAAAAGGAGGCTTGGCTCTTGTTCCCTGGAATCACCCCATTCACAGAGTTCCCAACAAGAAATGGCTGGATTTGCCTCTCAGTATGTGTCACGACTTTGCAGAACTGAGAACGCCTGGCTATATCTGAGATCTGCATTCTCAGACATGAGTTTCTGTAGTCCTCCCTGCCCTGCTGGAAATTCCCTTGCTTTGGCTGCTCTAACTCCTGGATCAGTGTGCAGAGCTACCGGGTTCTCCAGTTGCTCAAAGAGGTCTGCATTGCTGTTTATCAACCTCCTGGCGCCAGGGTGAATTTCAGTAATAACAGAGGGCAGAGCTGTCGTCATTTTAGCATCTCCTTGACTCCGGGGAGCCTTTTTGGTCTCTTGAGGCTTTCAACTGATGGGATGAGGCCCACCCACATGAAGAAGAGCAACCTGTTGTACTCCGTCAACTGAACCAAATATTAGTGTCATCCATACACACCCTCAGGGAAACATCCAGAATAATGTTTGACCAAGTATCTGGGCACCCCATGGCCCAGCCAAGTTGACACATAAAATTAGCCATCACAGAAGGGTAACCCAGGATGTTCAGGAGTTTTGAAAACACCGTGGTTATGTAATATGCTCAACAGGAGACGTAGCCCTCAAGTTATTTGAAGAGCCTAAAATGAAAAGTAGAATTGTTTTACTTAAAAGCTATCATTTATTTAACGCTTTCCATCTTCCGTGTACTAGACTGTAATCCTCACAACATCCATTTAAGTTGAGGCTGTGAGGGAACTGGCTCTGAGCCAGTGTCCTGTCAAGGTCACCTAGCCGCATGCTGCCTGACTCCAGATCCCCTGTGCTTAACTGCCAGTCCCCCACTGTCCCCTTGTTTTCGTAAGACTGCAGGGGCTTGAAACTTAACAAAGTCAACGGTCAAGTCATAGCTGCTTGTTGAATGGATGTTATGATGGAGACGTTAGCTGTTCACCAGAACCTCCTCTCTCCCTCCTGGGCACACAGCCAGATCGGTTTCTGAGCCTCCCTTGTTAGGTGTGACCACGGAGCGGACCCGCGTGTGATGTGCGCCACTTCAGACTGGGTGTGTGAAGACCTCCCGTACCTGTTCCTTCGTGCTCTCTCACTTTTCTGACCAGTCGGGTGGTGATACCCAAGTACCCTGGAATGCTCACGTTGAAGGCTTCAAAGCTGCTGTCAGCCAAAGTCTGGAACCCACTTGGAATTTACTCTGCGTTGAGCTATTGTGTTTGGGGACTTTTGTTTCAGCCCTTCGGCTAATCTAATTAATATTCCAATACTGCTCTGAGAGTATTATTTCGTACTTAATGTTTCCAGTGATCCTATTTCCTGGAGGTCTGTTGGCAAATTCGTTTAATAATCAAATCTTAGTGTCCAAATTATCCGTCAGGCCCAAAGAATTCGAGTGGATCTTGTTTACCCACACAGTCCTGCTAACCAGGCAGAAGTTTCCTGGGGAGCTCATCCAGACCATCCTCCTTCACTCATCCTGACCGACCATCTAATATTTTTGGCCATATACAAAATGAGTATTACCTCACTACTCTACTCCCTCTTAAAATTCTATCCAATTAAGTTACTTTAATCAATCCATCATATATTGACTTCAACTGGAAATATCTTGTTGCATTAAAAAATTAAAATCTGGAGTTCCCATCGTGGCGCAGTGGTTAACGAATCCAACTAGGAACCATGAGCTTGCGAGTTGGATCCCTGGCCTTGCTCGGTGGGTTAAGGATCTGGCGTTGCTGTGAGCTGTGGTGTAGGTTGTAGACGCGGCTCAGATCCCGCGTTGCTGTGGTTGTGGCCTAGGCCGGTGGCTACAGCTCCGATTCAACCCCTAGCCTGGGAACCTCCATATGCCGCAGGTGCGGCCCTAGAAAAGGCAAAAAGACAAAAAAAAATTTTTAAATCTAAATGTAAATTTTTCCCCTGGCCACTTTTTATGCCATCCTAGATACTGTAACATTTTCAAGCTCGTATAGGAAATATCTGAGGTAACTAGAAATATAACAAGAGCATCTAGCCCATTGTAAAAGTATGAGTATAAACCGAAGTTTATCATTTTCATGATTTTTCTTTCATTATGCTAATCATATGTGTTAAGAAGTAGAAAACATTCTTCAACAACTTGAAGATCCTTGCATTGGTTTAAGAGAATAAAACATTTATTAGAAACAATAAGACAGTGAGAGTATACACTAATATTATATAATTATATATACATGTATATTATGTGTGTTGTGTGTACATGTGTGATATGTGTTTTTATACTCTAACATTATATAATTATATACATATACATTACTGTGTTGTGTGTCCACATGTAATGCGTTATACATACTTATTATATGTAATATTATAGTAATATGTATAATAACATAACACAGGTATTATATATTATAGGAATAATATATATTTTATATCTTAAATAATATAGTCATGTACTTAGTAAATATATTCTACATATACACACACAGTGTAATTATATAGTCAGTTATAGACATATATACAACATACATATATTCCATATATATATTTCATAAACGCTGAGGGAATTATAAGGGGAGGATAGAATGAATCAGAGCCTTCCTCATAGCCAAGGTCATGTGACCCAATTCCAAATTCGAGAAAAGGTTGTATCAACTAGGGCACTCAGCTTCCTCTCTTAGTTCCTCCATCACTCCTGATGACCAAAGGAGTGGAAGATTGTGTCTTAATATCAAATTAACAGACAGCAATTGAGCAAGGAGTGAGTTGGGCAATGGTTGATCAGATACCATCTCTCAGCATTAAGCCAAGAGTTCTGTGTAACCAACAAGTTGCACAACAAAATGCAACTTCCTCTCTGCAACCAGGTTGCAGTT
Source organism: Phacochoerus africanus (assembly GCF_016906955.1). Lineage (NCBI taxonomy): Eukaryota > Metazoa > Chordata > Mammalia > Artiodactyla > Suidae > Phacochoerus > Phacochoerus africanus. Next base: position 8,113,070 of record NC_062552.1, on the reverse strand, counting down.
CTTGCTTCTCAGAGTCTGGCCTCCAAGGCATCCTCCTCTTTTATTTCACCCTCTTTATATTTGTCCTGGATTTCCAAGCTCAATTAAAGTGCAAGGTAGTATTTCAGTGTGAAATATGATGCACAAAATATAGTAGAAGGGTGAATAAAGAATTTAATTTAGTTCAGGGTGAAGATTAGGTAATGAAAAATTTGTGGTTCACACATACTAAGAGGCCCACTTAAAAAGATCTCATTTTAAGCAAAGTGACTTTTGTTAATGATCTCTTTTTTTTTTCTCCCTGTCTGGAAATTCTGGGAAAGTTAAAGTGAGGATAAATTAAAAATGACCCTTTTTCCCTTTGCTTGTCCTTCTTCCTTTCTGAAAATCTGGACATGATGTGAATAGATTATTAAGCATTTTGAAATTATTGTTTATTCATTCCTATTCTATTTAAGCCTTTGAAAAACAAGGCCATTTTCTTCTCATGCATACTGAGATATAAGATATGAGAAGGAAAAAAATAAATGTACTTATTTAGAAATTGCTGAGTGGACCTTGTTTGGAAGTTTACCAGTAAAAATTCCATCACTGCTTCAGTGAGAACCAGTTAGGGCTTAACTTTTTAAGTATCTGAGAAAAGATTGATGTTTAATATGTACTTTAAAAACTTTTATTAAAAGGCTTGCCTTGTTTGAATTCATCTGCATTTATGCCAACAAGATTGATACTGTATTTGAAATCAGAATGTTTTCTTTCACGTTTGGTATTTAAGACTACTTTGATAAATATTTGGCATGGTTTTAAAAAATACTATCAATGGTATTTTGTAATGCTAAAAATAGCATCAGTGGTGCCAATGTTTATAATTTAAGGGTGGGTTTGACATTTGGAAATATAAGTTTCTTGGTAACATGTCAGTTGAGTGACCACCTTGATCTTTTGATCAAAAACGAAATGTGTCATAAGTCGTGAAACTTTTGTCTGTGTAGTTTGGAACCTCCTGGTTTAGAAAATTAAAATATATTTGAAGTGGGAGTTCCTGTCGTGGCGCAGTGGTTAACGAATCCGACTAGGAACCATGAGGTGGCAGGTTTGATCCCTGGCCTCGCTCAGTGGGTGAAGGATCCGGTGTTGCCATGAGCTGTGGTGTAGGTTGCAGATGCGGCTTGGATCCTGTGTTGCCGTGGCTCTGGCGTAGGCTGGTGGCTGCAGCTCTGATTTGACCCCTAGCCTGGGAACCTCCATATGCTGAGGGAGCAGCCCAAGAAATGGCAAAGACCAAAAAAAAAAAAATATATATATATATATATATATATGAAGTAATGACAACGCTATTAGAGTCAGAATAGACCTTCCAGCTTGTCTTTGCTGAAGGATGACAGCAGTGTGGAATTATATATAAATGGTAGTAAATCATTAAAGTATGTGGTCTCATACTTTATAGTCATAACTTTATAGTCTTTCATTTGCATTGGGCTTGGTCTTTGACGAAGATATGTATCATCTCTAAATTCTTTAGTTTGTCCCTCTCTCAGAAGATAAATATGCACCTATAACCACTGTTTGGGGAGAAACAACGACAACATTTATTTGACCATGTGCATGGTTTCTCTAGGACCACTTTTTCCTTTCTTCTACACCGAACCGTTCAAAGAAAAACAATACATGGCAACACGCAACTGAACTCTTCCAATGGGACAGACACTGTGCTCAGCATTTTTCATATCACTCTCCTTATATATTCTTTCATATACTCTCCGTAGTATCCTCACTTTAAATATAAGGTAACCAGGAATATTAATTTGCTGGAGCTACCATAACAAAGTACCGCAAACTTGGTGGCTTAAAACCATAGAAATGTATTTTCTCACAGTTCTGGAGGCTAGAAGTCCAAAATCAAGTTTTCAGCAGGGCTCTACTCTCTCAAGTTTCTAGGTGACAATTTGTTCTGTGCCTTTTTCCTAATGTCTGCTGTTACCCGTCCTCCTGAGCTTTCCTTGGCTCATAGCTGCACATTAACTCTAGTCTCTACCTGCATCTTCATGTGGTCATCGTCCCTGTGTGTGTGTCTCTCTGTGCCCTTTCCTCTTCTTATAAGGACCTCAGTCGTATTAGATTAAGGGCCCACTCTACCATGGCATAACCTCATTTTTGCTGGTTACATCTGCAGCAACCCTATTTCTAAATAAGGTCACATTCTGAGATTCTGGGAAGGACATGAATGTGGGGGGACACAGCTCAGTCAAGTGCGTGGAGACTTAAGGTCAACTTCTGTGTGTTAAGTTGCCCAGTCTGGGTGGAGCCAGGATTCAGGTAGAGTTGCCATCAGAAGTCCTAACAGCTTCATTATTCCGCCTGTGTCCACTGGCTCATCACCTGATGGCTCCCTTCCTCCCTTAGCCACATGGTCTGTTTCTCATCCCAGGTCACTAGTAACTCTCCCCCTAAGGTCCTCGTCCTCTCGCACATCCCCCTTCTTCCAGCCCTGGTAACAGTGTCCTCCTCCTTAACCGGTCTGCCGCCTTAGTTCTCTGGCCGCACTCTCTGAGTCTCACTTATAGCCCAGGCCACATGTTTCTTCTTGCATTGGCTCATTTTATTAGTCCTATACCCTAAAAATGGGTGCCTCTCCACGCGCATTTCTCTGATCTCTCCTTCACATTGCTTCTTTCAGGAACCCCTCATTCTCTTGGCTTCAGCTGTAATTTCTATGTCATTGAAAACTAAATCTGTGTCAGCCTACTTCTCCGTACTGTCCTCTTCTCTAAGCTCCTGCCTCCTGCCTCCCAACTCCTTTAGACAAGAAGGTCTACCATCATCTCCAACTCTGCCTCAAGATCAAATAGTTGTCTTTTTTTTTTTTTTTGGCTGAGCCCATGGCATGTGGAAGTTCCCAGGCCAGGGGTCAAACCCATGCCGGAGCTGCAATCCAAAGTGCTGCAGTTTCAATGCCAGGTCCTCAACCCACTGTGCCACAAGGGAACTCTTATAGTTGTCTTTCTTGAAAAGGTCTTATGCATCGTCCCTATTTGCAGCGACACTGCCGCAGTCCACGGCTCATGGAAGGAGCATTACAGCAAGGCCCTAGTGACCCTGCCAGACTCTAGTCTCCACCGTTGCAATGTGCTTTCATAATCTTGCCTGACGAATCTCCCCAAACCCAGTTTCATCCTGTTATTCCTCTGCTCGTGATTCCCTGTGTTCTCCATGTTTAAGATCCTTTGACTTCTCTTTTTCCATCACATTCACCCGTATTGTTTCCTATGGCCTCCAACACTGGTCAGATTGTTCCTCTGCAAAACTGAATGTATTCTCATTTCCATTCTTTGGCTTATGTTGTCTACTTAGCCGTCTATCCTTTCAAATCCTGTCTCTTCCTTCAAGTCCCACATCAAATCCCACGTCTCTAAGAAATTCTCTGTGATCATTTCAGCTTCAGTTCATTTCAGTGGCACCCCAAGAAAAGAATGAGAGAAAAATGATCAGAATGAGATGTACTCTCCCCTTGCCTGTTCTTAGCTTCTTTTGCTTTTTCCATTCCTCTCTCCCCCATCTCAGACCTTCTAAAAATCAGCCTACACATCATTCTACATTGTTTTGTTTTATAGTTATTGTTTTATATTTCTTTATAGTAGGTCAAAGGCTACATCTCTTTTTTTTTTCCCTACAACATCTCCTTCACCTAGCACAATGTTGAATATTTATTGAATAAGTTTTGCTCAATTCATTTAATTTAATGAAGTTTCACGATAGTTTAAGAGTGCGAAGAAACCAAGTTTCTAAAACCTGATACATTTTACAGACTGGTTTTCTAAGCTAAAAATATTTCACCCAAGATAGAGTCTGCAATATAAATTGTAAAGATAATTTTCTAAATTATGTGATGAAAAATTAATATTAGGATGTTTTAGGGTTATGTTAATTCTCTGCTATCTTCTATTTTCTAGACATATCCTTAGAACTACGCTAACCAATGCAGATTATATTGGTAATACTGGAAATTGTTTATTTAGCAATGTGAATGAATTTTGCCTTAGTCACTAAAAACATGTCATGTAAATTTATGTTTCATCCAAGGCAAATTTATGAAAACAGAACTCATTGACATTCAGAGGCCAAAAAACCGCAAGTCACTTTATTCCCACAGTGTTAACATTATTGACTATCTTGAAAATAATAGTAAGACAAATACAACTTGATTTCCTTTCTAAGAACAACACTAAGGGATTAGAATGAAAAACTCATCTGAAGGAGTCACTGAATATTAAATCCTATGCATTTTCTAGCAATGTACTCTCTCAAATCAGGGAAAATAGGTGGAGGGAGTAGGGTGGTTGGGGAGCTTGGGGTTAATAGATGCAAACTATTGCTTTTGGAATGGATTAGCAGTGAGATCCTGCTGTGCAGCACTGGGAACTATGTCTAGTCACTTATGATGGAGCCTGATCATGTGCAAAAATAGAATGTGTACGTGTATGTGTAACTGGGTCACCATGCTGTACAGTAGGAAAAAAATTGTATTGGGGAAATAACTATTAGAAAAAATATTGGCAAAAAAAATCCCCCCCCTCAAAAAAAAGTTTGACACTGATGTTTTAAAAGATGATCTGGGTAACTCTGCAGTCACTCACCTTGGTGAGTGATCAGAAAACATTCTAAATTTACAGCTACATGGACCCTCAGATGGAGGCAACAGATCAGAGAAGGGCCTTCATCCATGGACAAAGCCAGAGGATATACTGATTATGAATAGGGTTGGTTGTTTATGGAATGAAACCTCCCACAGTCCTTATTCATTTTTGTACTATTTGCATCTCCTTAACAAAAACCTGATTTGACAAAAAAAAAAAAAAAAACCCAAGAAGTTACAAGTTGGGTATTACAGTGCTTGAGGGGTTTTACAGAACCCAAAGGCAGAAATGCTGCTGGAGTTCTGGAAGGAAGTGAAACTGACGATAAACAGCTGGCAGAATCCAGGAAGTGCTCTTGGTTCATATCTGCTTCTTCTTTTTCCATTTCCTCCTCTCTTCTTTCTCTCCAAAGACGCCATTTCTCTGATCCTCGGTCCACAAAGTGGGCTATAATTGCAGGCAGACTTCCCTCCGGATGTGATTTTGAAATTCCCGGGTGAGAGTGGAGTCGACCCATTTGGTTCAGGTTACCAGAACTTTAACAATCGATTGTGGCCTTGGAACAGATTATCTGCTGTAAATGTGGCTGCCTAGAGATTGCTTCTGTGGTCTTTCTTGTAGCAGGATACTGAAATATAATTTTGAAATGCTCAGTTTTGTGACCTTCCCTAAATTTCATCAGGGGCAAGAGAAGAACTAAACATACAAAATAAATTTAAAGTAGCAGTTTAAATTTAAAATAAAATTTGTTCCATGATTGCTTCTCTGAGTCATGCTTGTTCAGTAGTACAATTACATTTTGGATAGGGAATTCTGAAACGGGCAATTTCCATGTCATTGTCATATTGTCATTATGATTTTGGCAGATACTCCAAAAATAGATGTCTATTGGAAGTGCAGTTTGGATGTAGTGTGTGATTAAAATATATGTCTTCAGGAAATGCAGTTACAAGTGTCATAAAAATAGGCTGAAATGAAAGCTAATATTGTCATATTACATGCAAACAAAATAATAAAATCTCAGTCTTGAAAAAATAAAACTACATGCAAAATAACATTAGGTGAAAATGCATTATACAATTTTTATGACACCATATGCAAAAATTAGAAAGACCAACCCAAAAGGTCGTTTTGGGTGATCTCTGGATTTTGAGACCATGGGTAATTTTCATTTACTTTATACTTTAACAGTGGAATTTTCATTAATAAAAATATTGCTTTTATAACTTAAAAGGTTATTTTTATAAAAGCATTCCTACAGTAAGAATATTATTATAATAGGAGTTCCCGTCGTGGCGCAGTGGTTAACGAATCCGACTAAGAAATGTGAAGTTGCGGGTTCGGTCCCTGGCCTTGCTCAGTGGGTTAAGGATCCGGCGTTGCCGTGAGCTGTGGTGTAGGTTGCAGACACGGCTGAGATCCCGCGTTGCTGTGGCTGTGGCGTAGGCTGGTGGCTACAGCTCCGATTCAACCCCTAGCCTGGGAACCTCCATATGCTGAGGGAGCAGCCCAAGAAATGGCAAAAAGACCAAAAAAAAAAAAAGAAGAAGAATATTATTATAATAGTGGAAACAGTGCTTTGGTGAGCCGTACCACATTACTCATGCATAAGTAGAAGAGGATAACAAATCAGATTAGTGTATTAAACAAGAGCAATGCTGAAGAATATCCAGATTCCTTTTGGATAAACATTTTCTACTTGAATATCCAGTTATTCCAGTACCTTTCATTGAAAATGTTTTCCTTGATCTCGATGTATCGCTTTGGTTCCTTTGTTGAAAATTAGTTGATTGAGCATGGGTCTATTTCTGGGCTCCCAATCCTGTTATATTGGTATTTCTCAGTCCTTATGCCAGTATCACACTGTCCTGATTAATGTACCCTTAGTAAATTTTGAATTCAGAGAGTGTAAATCCTCCAACTTAGTTCTTTTTTTTTTCAATTTACTCGAGGCTTCTAATTCATGAACATGGTATATATGTCCATTTATTTGGGTTTTCCGGAATTTCTCTCAGCAGTGTTTTGCAGTTTTTATTGGAGAGGTCTTACCTGTTTGTGTTTAAATTATTTCTAAGTTATGTTTCTAAAATATTTTGTTTTCATAGTTATTGTTAGTGAAAATTTTCAATTTTATTACCATCAAACCAGTAAAATATAAAAGGACAGTTAATTTTAGAATATTAACAATGTATCCTACCACACTTTAAAATTTTCTTATTCTAGTAGTGACGTATGGGTTCCCTAGAATTTTCATACAATTACGTTATGTTCTTTATTTCATTTTCTAGCCCTAGTTCACTAGCTAGGGCCTCCATTACAACATTAAGAGGTGATATCTTTGCCCTGTGTCTGGTCTTAGAGGAAAAATTGTATAGTATTAACTATGCGATTTTCATAAATACAGTTATCAGGTGGAGGAAGTTCCCTTTTATTTCTGGTTTACCTAGATTTTTTTTTTTTTTTAATTTGTCAAGTGCTTTTTAAACATATGTTGAGAAGATGCTATGGTTTTGCTCCTTTAGCCTATCATTATGATGAGTAATATTGATTGATTTTTCAACATGAAACCTACCTTGTATTCCTAGGATAAACTATTTTTTCATGGCCTATCATTCTGTTAATATATTGCTGGATTCATTTGTGACTTGCTAAGGAGTCTTGAGTCTGTGGTTATAAAGGACTTTTTAAAATTTTTCTTTAAAAATAAAATTTACATTCTGTATAGATTTAAATACATTATACAAAATATTTCTCTCCAAAATAACAGCACTAATTTCTGTATTACTCCAGAGTTCCCATTGTGGCTGAGTGTGTTATGAACCTGACTAATACCCATGAGGATGCTAGTTTGACCCCTGGCCTCACTCAGTGGATTAAGGATACAGTGTTGCCAGGGGCTGCAGTTTAGGTCTCAGAAGTATCTTGGATCTGGCATTGCTGTGGTTGTGGTGTAGGCTGGCAGCCGCAGCTCCAATTCCACCTGTAGTCTGGGAACTTCCATATACCATAAGCGTGGCCATAAAAAAGAAAAAAAATTAAATATGAGTGAAGAGCAAGGATTATCAGACATTTAAAGAGAACAAACCTCCGCCAAAGAATATATAGGCATAATACACACAAAAAAATCAACCAAGCAAGAAACAGACTATGCAGGGAAATATAAGCTCCTCTGCTGCTTCGCAAAAGCTATCAAGATCTTCAGAGAAGTAAAAAGATATATGAATAGGATGCTATTTTTAAAAAATTCTGTATTATTCTGATATATACAGAATTTATATTTTTCCCATGTAATTTTTATAAATCAAGACAAGACAGTATATATGATCACAGAAAAATAAAAACAATCAGATAAATAGTAGCCTTGGCCTCTGATTCTATCTTGACCATGTTCAGTGCACACCTGCTAGAAAGATTATGCTTGTTGATTATAAATTCAACAAATGATTGTAAATAACAATCAGAGGTAGAACCACAGTGGATTGCTTTCTATTCAAACTTCAATTTTCTCTACACTCACTCAGTGGAGACAAAGTCTACACTGCAGTCTCTATTTGGTGAGCTCACAGTTTCTTCTACTTGTTGCTAATTTCCTTGACTGCCCATTATAGATTTTTAACAACGTACTAAAACACCTACTAATCAATTCCTCCTCATCTTTATTGCAGTATTTTATGAAACTTATGCCTTCTCCACACACCTCTCCAAAATGTACTTCTTCAAGAATTGAAAGCTATTATCTAATAATTTGATTCACTGCAATAATAATGTTATGTTCCAAATAATTCAACTGAAATGTCTCCAGAGAACTACCAGCAGAAATCACAGAGGAGTGAAATATTTTCCCAATGTTGTCTTCTGAAATGAGTGGTCTTTGAAGAATGAAAGTTCAAACAGTGGCCATTTAACAGGTAGTTTATGAATGTTTAATGCATTCAATAGAAGGCCCAGAAGCAAATATTCAGTGAATAAGTGGCCTATATACATCTTGAAGCTTTTCCTCCAAATATCAACTATAAGGATAAAGTCTATTTTTAAACCTTCTCTTAGGTATTTTTGGTGTTTTTTAAAGTACTTATAGGAAAATCTGGCTTAAACGTATACTTTTATATATGTGTATACCATCAAATTAAGCTCATAGTTTAATAATCAAAGTACAGTTATTTGACCTCTAGTCTGTTGAAATATTTCTTAATTACGCTTAAGATGCCTTCACCTAATTTTATTGCTTTCATTCTCAAACCTCATCAAGGAAGAATATACAGGACCTTCACCCAAGCATAGACATTAAGAAAAAACTTGAAATGAGACAGATAGGGGGCTTTGTCCATGGGAGCTCTGTGTCTTTTCATCTGTGTTTTGGTTTGATCCTCCAAGAAGGCAAGTTGGCAGAGAGTGTATCAGGAATGGATAAGTCACTTTGGTCATGCTGGTGTGGTGTTGAATATGAGCTGTGCTATGACTGAGCTGCAAGGGATAAGCATTTCAGAACTGTGAGATGATGTTCCAAGAACATGTCCTTAAAGTCCTGAATAATGTGCCTCATTGTTGAGAGACTGTTTATAGTAATTCTCAGTGGTTACTTGGAATTATCTTGCTGAGCCCAGAGGAAGTTCCTAGAAAATTCCATTGAAATACCAAGTTTGGTGCTGAATCGTGTGTTTCTCAAATTTATTTCAAACATATTTTCTATCTCTTCATACAATGCAGCTCCACATCATGCTGCCGGCTGCAATGAAATATTAGAAGTGTGGCTCTGGAAATTTTCTCCAAAGTCTGTTATTTGTTTATTTAGTCTTTTTTTTTTTTTTTGTCTTTTTAAGTCTGCACCCACGGCATATGGAGGTTCCCAGGCTAGGGGTCTAATCGGAGCTACAGCTGCTGGCCTACACCACAGCCACAGGAACGCCAGATCCAAGCTGCATTTGCAACCTACAACCACAGTTCACGGCAACGCCAGATCCTCAACCCACGGAGTGAGGCCAGGCATTGAATCCGCATCCTCATGGATGCCAGTTGGGTTCGTTAACCACTGAGCCACTACAGGAACTCCCAACAGACACTGCTTTTGACAACTTTGTATTTCAGGCAGAGGAAGAATAGACTGTGTAGCTATCTTGGGGTTATTTCTCTAAAAGTCTAGTTACCATGACTTGCGTTTGAGAGAAAGTCCACTAGACATAATCTGAGCCAGACCACATCAGTGCTCCTTGTTTGTCCCTCCCTCCTCCGTTATCATATTGTGAAATTTCACAGCCAAAATTTCTGTATCAGCTTCAGAAAGTGGAAAGCCTGTATTCCTCTACCTGGCCTTGATACTCATCGGTGAACCTCACCAACACTGCGGATTACTCTTCCCCCGGCATGTCCCCCTCGTTATCAGTGATAGAGGAGAAGAGATGAGTTTCTCATTTCCCTGTGTCTTTCCCACGGAGCTCTTGCAGGCTCCAGCACCTGTTTCTGATGTGTTTTCAAAAGGGCTGATGTGCCAGCTGCTGTTGTCTGGAAGCACTTTCTCAGAACTGCCTCGCCAGAAGGTATCCTGCACTCCAGCAGTGCTTGAACATCCTAAGGAGAAGACAGATCTTCGGAGATTTTGTCAGTTTCACGTTAATCCAGACTGCGTGCTTTATAAGACTCAGACTTCAAATAAAGATTTCCGGTGCTCTTTGTTTTCATTCTCTGCAAAGTTTAAGGATAAAATGTCTTCATCTTACTCTTTACCTTCTTCCTCTGAGTTGGAGTTCTGAGTATTGCCGTTGTTTATTTCTGTGATTGCTCATGTCTAGAAGTTTTACCATGTTTTTCCTCTGTTCTGATTTCATCGTCACTCAATTATTTTATTCATTTTCATTGTCGGCTATGGGGATTGTTCAGATGTCTAGTGAAATCAACTCCTGCTGGCTTAGCATAATCTCAGACAACTCTCTTGTAAGTACCAGTTCTACAAACCATAGGTTTCTCAGAGTATTTGGCAATAATGTTTGTTTAGCAGATCAGGTGTTTTAGCTTCAAAGTCACATTTTTTACATTGCTTTACCCACTCCTGGCTTCTGTTTAGATCTTGAAGGAACCTGAGGAAAATCAGTTTGGACTGCATTATCTTCCACATTCAGTGGGGGGTTGCTCAAAAGTTTGATATTATCACCCACTAGTCAGCCAGCCTGCTCTTCCCTCTCCTCCCCCCAGTTCAGGAAAGCTTGTCTGGCTGTTGGGAGTGTGGAAAGGAAACTAAACTTGGTGGCCAGTTTGACATGACTAGTGTTTTAATTTTCTTTCGTTGAAATGTCTCTGTCAGATTTAGTATTAGGATCATACTGGCCTCATAAAACACATAGCGAAGTGCTTCCTCCTCTTATGTTTTTGAAAGCATTTGTGTAGGGATGATGTCTTTTCCTAGCTAAATGTTTAACAGTTTATCAGTGAACCCATCTGACACTGAGGTTGTGTTTGAGCAAAGATTCCAATAACAAATTCAATTTATTTAATAGATACAGGGCTAATAAAATTTCCTATTTCTTCTTGTGTCTTCTGTTTTAGTAAGTTGTATTGTTCAGGAATTTCATCTGGTTGTTGAATTTATTAACATAAAGTTGCTCATTATACCTGTAGCCTTGCTAGTATATTCACACATTTATTCCTAATATTGGTAATTTTTCTTTTTTTCTTGATCAGCTTATGTAGGCTTTATCAATTTTGTTATGCTTTCAAAATTTATTGTATATGTTATTTTTTTCTATCATTTATCTGTTTTCTATTTCACTGATTTCTCGTCTTTACAGCTGCCTCCTTTCTGCTTTCTTTGGAGTTACAGATCTTCCTCAGCTTACGAGAGCATTGTGTCCTGCTGAACCTATTGTCAGTGGAAAATATCATAGGTCAAAAATGCACTGAATGCACCCAGTCTACCAAACAACACAGCCTAGCCTAGCCTACCTTAACTATGCTCGAAAACTTACATTCACCCAAAGTTGAACCAACTCATATAACACAAGCCTATTTGGTAATACAGTGTTGAGTATCTTTAATTTATTGAATGCTGTACTGAAAGTGAAAAGCAGAACAGTTGTAAGTGTATCAGTGTATCTCTCATCACGAGAGACTCATCCACATATCGCTAGCCCAGGAAAAGAGCAAAATCCCAACTGAATGCACATTGTTTTCACACCGTCATGAAGTGGAAACATCGTAAGCTGAACCATTGGAGATTGGAGATTGTACCCTGCTTTTTTTAGGTCTTACTGTAGAATATTAGGTCATTGAGTTTATACATTTATCCTTTTCTTATCTAGGCATTTAAAAGCTGTAAGCTTCTCTTTAGCTGTATCTCACAAATTTTGATATGCTATATTTTCATTATAATTCAGTTTGAAATGTTATCTAATTGTATCTTGTGACTTTCTTTCTTTACCCACGGATTATTGGCAAGTGTGTTGTTTAATTTCCAAGTACTTGGGTTTTATCCCTCCCACATACTGGTTATTGGTTTCTAATTAATTGCCTTGTAGTCAGAATACATGGTCTGTATTATTTCAGTCCTTTGAAATGTATTCAGACTTGTTTTATGGCCCAGCTGTTGGGTTATCTTGGTTAACAGGCCATGTGCCCTTGAAAAGAATGTTTGAAAAGAATGTTTCTCCTGAATCGTTATGTGTGATGTTCTAAAAATGTCTATTAGGGGGTTCCCGTCATGGCTCAGTGGAAATGAATCCATGAGGATGCAGGTTCAATCCCTGGCCTCGCTCAGTGGGTCAAGGATCCAGGGTTGCTGTAAGTTGTGGTATAAGTCGCAGACATGGCTCGGATCCCACGTTGCTGTGGCTATGGTGCAGGCTGGCAGCTGTAGCTCCAGTTGGACCCCTAGCTGGGAAACTCCATATGCCTCGGGTATGGCCCCCCCAAAAAAATGTCAATTAGGTGTAGGGAGGATGAACAATTACAGCTGTACTTTGATATTGGAGAGACCTGGATCTGAATCCTTACTCTGTTGCTTTACTGAGTGTGTGGCCATGAGCAAGTTACTTACTTTCTCTAAGCTCTAGTTTTTTCATCTAAACATATACTAATGAACTTCATGGGGTTTTGTGAAAATTGAATACAAGATAAATAGGAGTGCCTAGAATATGGTAAGCGTCCAGTAAATGTAATCTTTTATCATCATCATTATAATCATCATCATCATCTTATTTAGTTTTCATAATAACCGTAGGAAGTAGCTTTATTGTCATCATGTATCTAAAAGTATTAGACTTACCTAAGAGTTCTAGTTGACAAGTGGATCATCCACAGCCAGAATCGAGGTGTTCTCCTTTCTTTTGAGAGTTATTTGCATAAAACTATTCTGTGGTATTTCTCAGAGGGATTAAAAATATTTATTGAGTTAATTATATTCAAAAGAATACATGTTTTCTTTTTTTTAATAATAAGAAGAAGAACAAGTCCAGACATGATTTGGAAGCAACTGCGTAATCAAATTTCAATTTGTGTAGCCTATCCCTTTGCCAAGATAGTTAGTGATACTGAGGAAATATCTGTCAACAGATTTGATTACCCACTACTTTTAAACAACTGAAAATAATATTGAGTTTCAGGTGTCAGCATATCAACCAAGAATTACAAAAAAAGTTCATCTCCATTAGGTTTTGGACAAGTAACATATATTTACTTTTAAATATCTTGTTAAAACCGAAGGTCTTACTCTATAAATATAGTGGTAGCAGTTTGTGCCACCCACCAACTTCAAAGGCTGTGTGAATGAATCAGAGTTCTATGTCTTTGTAAAGAGTTATAAGAACGTAATGATTTATAGGTGTTCCAACCCCTGTCTTTTTTTCCCTTTCATGTCTTGACAATTCTTATCATAGGTTCCTTACTGGTGATTTAGTAGAAGTAGTAAGCAGATCTTCACTTTAAAATTACACAGCTTCCTTATTTAAAGCTGCAGGTTCTTGCTTCCAAGGCCATTTGACTTCTCTGGCAAACATTTATTGATACCTTGATATATGCCAGATATTGTTTGAAAGTGGCGGCCCAAAAATGAAGAGGTGTAGTCTCTTTCTTTAATGAATTCATAGTCTAGTGAACATAAAAGAGAAATAATTGCAATAAGTTTCATAAGAGAGGGATGTTCAAGTGGCATGTGGAAGCTAGCCTAGGCTGGCTTCAGAGAAGAGGTACAATTTCAGTGTGATATTAGAAGCATGTACATCCTTAGAGTTCATTAAATTGAACACTTAATATTTACGCATTTCAATGTATTGCAATTTTACCTTTAAAAAAAGTGTAGAGAGATGTGGAGCTCTAGTTAATAGGACTGCTGCTTACAGGGGTATGGGCCAGCAATTCTGAGAAGTCCTTCTGTGTATTGTAGGCCTCATTTATATATACTGATCAAGATATGAATATGATTGATTATGAGAAATATACTTTTGTTTATAAGAAAAAGTCCTTAGAAAAATAATCATTATTAGCATATGTAGGGTAAAAGATACAATGACTAAACAGTTCTAAAATAATTCATAAGATACACAAATATAGATGTAGCTAGATAAATATATATAAAGAGACAGGCAGAGAGAGTGATAAAACAAATGAGGGGAATATAAATAATTGGCAAATCTGGAGTTCCCATCGTGGCTCAGTGGTTAACGAACCTGCCTGGGATCCATGAGGATGCAGGTTTGATCCCTGGCCTTGCTCAGTGGTTTAAGGATCTGGCGTTGCCCTGAGCTGTGGTATAGGTCACAGATGTGTCTCAGATCTGGCGTTGCTGTGCCTGTAGTGTAGGCCAGCACCTGTAGCTCCAACTGGCCTGGAAACTGCCATATGCCACGGGTGCAGCCCTAAAAAGACAAAGGACAAAAAATATATAAATAAATAAATACATAATTGGTGAATCTGGATAAAGGTTATTTAGGAGTTTCTCTTACTATTTTTGCAACTTTTATCTGAATTTTAAATTATAGCAAAGTTAAAAATTGTGGTAAGTTCCATTTATTCTTCAGAAATAGAAAGCTATATTTTAGAAAGAAAACACTTCCACTATAAGAACAAGAAAATGCAAATAAATTGTTAAATTATAATTCTTTCCGAAGCTATGAGAGAACTACATTTGCAGGACAGCCAAAGAAGTCTGGAATTTAAAGACAGCATCTTTAAGGATATAAGTATATCACACCTGAGTCAAAGCATGAGGAAGAGAAGTTAAATGCTATACAAGCCAAATAAAAGAGGAAAAATGAGACAGACAATATATGAAGAACTAACAAAAATAACATAATGAAAGACTTCCAAATGCATACCCAAGCAGCAAATGTGAGGAAAAGAAATTCACGTAGACAAATAACATTTAAACTGCTGGAAACCTGAGATAAAGAGAAAATCTTGAAGCCGGTGCAAGTACAGTCATAGCAGATTTCTCATTAGAATATATACAACCCAGAAGACAATGGCGTGACATCTTTGAAATACTGAAAGAGAAAAAAACCTGCCGCCTCAGAATTACACATCCTTCAAAAATGAAGTCAAGTATCGGTTTGAACAAACAGAAGCAATTCATTACCAGTACACCTCTGCTAAAAAGAAAAGTTGAAGAAGTCCTTTAGCAGAAGGCCCGTAATACCTAAAACTTATTTATACACAAAGAAGTGAAGATCATAGAAATACTAAAAAGTAAGGGATGATGGCTAATTGCGTGTGTTAATGAGACTGAGCCAAAGGGTTCCAGATGATTTTGGGGTGTGCCTGTGAGGGTGTTTCCGGATGAGAGCAGCATTTGAATGGGTGGACTCAGGAAAGCAGATTGTCCTCAATACAGATAGAGAGAGGGATATATAGATACCTGTGGAGCTGTGTAGATGCAGAGCTCTTAATGGTTCTGTTTCCCTGGAGGAAATACAGAGGGTAACTATAAAAGACATCACTGAATTGATAATTGCTTAAAAAAATAATTAAATTGACTAAAATCAAAAGTAGTACTCTGTGGTTTATAGACTAGATAAAATTTATGAAAACTATAGTACAAAAGGTGGAACTCAGAGCAAGTTGCGAGATCCTTAAACTATATGTGAAGTGCTATGGTATTTGAGGTAGATTGTGAGTAATTAAATGTGTGTGTGTGTGTGTGTGTGTGTGTCTGTGTGTATAATCAAATCCAGGCAACCATTAAAAAGTTACAAAGGAGATATAGAAAAATAAGCAACATTGGAAGTAAAATGAAATCATAAAAATACAAATACAAAATAACGCAAAAACAGAAAGGAAAAGAGAGGAAAGGCAGATAGGACAGAGTAGATAAAAAACAATAGTAAGATGGTAGATTGAAATCCAACCATATCAGTAATTACATTTACTGTAAGTGGTCTAAATATTCCAATTAAAATGCAGAGATGGTCAGGTTGATGTTTTTAAAAACAAGACTGATACTTAACTGGCAGGGGAGATACCATAATCACAAAGGTGGTTTTCCAGGGCGAGGCTTGTCCACTGCACTCTGGATGTGCTGCCCCCTGCAGGTTTTCCCATGTAGGAACCTTGACTGTGTAATCTGTGCCAGTGGTGGTTTGTGTTCACACTTTCCCCAGAGATAAAATATAAAATGAAAGAAAGGAAGGGAGGGAGGAAGGAAGGCCTGACTATATGCCGTCTCCAAAATAAAATAACCATAAATATAAAGACAAAAATATGTTAAAAACAAAAATATTAAAAAGTAATACAAATGATAATTGAAAAAAAACTAGAGTGATTTTATTAATATAAGACAAGGAGACTTAAGAACAAAGCATAATACCAAAGATAAAAAGCAGAAATTTTGGAGTTCCCATTGTGGCTCAGCAGGTTAAGAACTTGACACTGCACCCGTGAGGATGCAGGTTCGACCCCTGGCTTCACTCAGTGGGTTAAGGATCCAGTGTTGCCCCAAGCTGTAATGTAGGTCGCAGCTGTGACCCAGATCCTGCATTGCTGTGGCTGTGGCATAGGCTGGCAGCTTCATCTCCTATTTAGCCCTAGCCCAGGAACTTCCATATGCCTCAAGTACAACCATAAAAAAAAAAAGAAGAAGAATAGAAATTACATGATGATAAAGGAGTAAATTCCTAAGAAGATATAAGGAGACATAAAAAAAATAGATATGTTTTCAATTAACAACAGAGCTTCAAAATAACACAAAGCAAAAACTTCTGGAACTGGGGGAAGTAGACAAATTAACAATTATGCCTAGATACTTCTACATTCACTTCTTAGCAATCAATAAAAGAAGCAGTCAGAAAATCAATAAGGATATAAAAGACATGAACAACGTTATTAATCAGCTTAATGAAACATCGTCCCAACGGGACAGTACGATTTCCACTATTTTCAAATGCACCTGGAACATCTACCAAGAAACCCTGTATGTTCACACATAAAAGAAGCCTCAACCTTTTATTATGAAATTAAATCATGTAAAGTATCTTCTCTGATCACAACAGAATTAAACTAGAAACCAATGACAGAAGGATATCTTGAAAATCCCCAAGTATTTGGAAATGTAATAACAAATGGGTCAAAGAAAATGTTAAAATATAAGTTAGACATATTTTAAATTGATATATTGAAAAGCAATGTATCAACATTTGTGAGATGCACCTAAAGCAGTGCTTACAGGAAGTTTGTATGCATGTTGGGCAAAGCACTTACTCTTTTCCCTCAGGGCTCTGTTAACTTAGTCACCCTCTGTATTAATAAATAGGAAGTGAGCTAGATCACCTGAGCCCACAAAACCTCCACCTCATCCTTATATCAAAGACATCATGTTGATGGGCCAGGAGGAGCGAGAAGTGGCTCATATGCCTGAGGCCTTGGTAAAACATGGGTTCCAGAGAGTGGGACATGAACTCTCGGAAGATGAAGAGAATAGCCACTTCAGGGAATGCTTTTTCTAGTACAATAGTGCTTATACTCTTGATTGGTTCCACAAAGATTTGAGTGCTAAGTATGTGCCAAGCCTGTGGAGAGGGAACAACGATAGCCTTATGTCTGTTTTTATAGGTTTAAACATCTGCAATGCTGTTGTCATTTTGTTCCACTCTCAGCTGAGTTTAAGCCAATTCCATTCTTTTAGATGCTTCAGGCAGAGCCATATAGACAAGGTAGTTCTCTGCTATTGCTGTGTGGATTCCAGAGGCACGTCAGTCAAGGCTATCTCTGCTTTACCGCTCACCTGCTAGTTCTTTCTCTGAAGGGAGACCCCAGTAGCACCTCTCCATGACGGCCATACCTGCCCTTTGGAAAGAATTCTCTCTCCGCTTTCTACCAAGATGGTGGTGTGTGTGCGCCACTGGCAGAGATTTAACTCAGTAATAAAGGAACTAGCATGATGACAATGACAGTTCAAAGAAGGAGAAGCGCTATTACGTCTAGTCAGTGGATGAAAAGAATGCTGAAATACAAATTTGATTGAGACTGATCAATGCCCAATAAAGCAATAAAACTACCATCTGTAGGATTTTTTCTTCTGCCAGATAGTCATAAATTGCAACATAGAATCCTCTGTAAGTGAATACTAACTTTGTCGAGTCTGGCCTGATCAAAAGTAAATAAAGTTACCTTCCCGTAAAACAGTAGTTCTCAATGGGGGCAAATTCCTGGTCGCTCCCTCCCCCCTCACTGACAGTGTCTGGAGACATTTTTAGTTATCACGACTGAGGGGAGAGAGGAGATGCTATTGGCATTGAGTGGAGAGAGCCAGGGATGCTGCTGAACAGCTTGCAATACACAGGATAGCTCTTAAATGAATCATCACCTGACCCAAAATGTCAGTAGCACTGAGAATGAAAAACCACGTACGGATAACATGTTACGTGATTTCTTAGACACTGCTCTAGTGTAATATTGAAAGGACCTGTGAAGAAAATTTTTAATGTCTCGATCTCATTCCCTTAATTGTAGAATTGGGATAGTGATAGTGGCAACCACATGTAATTTGGGGGTAGAATTAAGTAAAAAATTGTTGATTTATTTGGACAAAAATGGCCACACGAACATATATCCCTTCCCCGGTGGGGGTATCATTCCCTCCCCTTGAACTTGGGTGGCACTCTGTAACCGCCTCTTTCAAGGGAGCACAGCAGAGATGATTCTGCTTGACTTCTAAGGCCAGGTCATAGAAAACAACACCACTTCCTCCCGGCTCTTCAATAGGACACCAGGTTGGAAGCAATGACCCAACCTCAAAGAAGCCTGGCTATTCTGGAAAGGCAGCTGAGGGACTCGAGAGACAGGGAGAGGTCCCCAGCTCTTGCTATCTTACCAGCTCAGCCACCAGACATGTGGGCCAACGACACACTGAGGATCCCGTCACCATCTGACTGCAGTCTGGTGAAGAACCTCCAGGCAGAACCAGCCAACGGCGCTGCTTCTCAATTCTTGGCTCACAGAAACCCTGTGGGATAAACGAGCATTGTTTTAAGCTACTACGTTTGGGGATGTTTTTGTCCCATAGCAGTGGACAACCAAAGAAACAATACACACACGGTGGTCCTTATCTTGGCTCATCGGGCATAATTCGTCATTTCTCCCCTGTAGTTGTAGTAATTTGTAGTTTTAGTATTTTTCATGAATATTTAACTGGTAATTTAATTTGTAGCTTTACTCTGCTGCTGTACACTAGAGGGCACTCTTAACCGTTGGCAGGGGCTCCGACACGAAGGTGCAGTTCTCCAACCAGGCACCAGGGGGAGCAAGCCCCTAATTTTTCTCTATCCCTTTCCGAAGGTGAACTTGATGAAATGGGAAAAGGCTTCAGAACCAACAAATTAGCAAACATAAGGAAGACGTTTTAGAAAACCCTCCTAAACACATTCTAAGAAAACAAGAAAGCTTATTTTGATGAATAACGCTGCCCCAAGAATGAACATGCAGATAATAGACAGGAAACCCAATCCCCACCCCCGCCACACACACACTTTTTTTCCCTATCTTAAATGTGATAGAGTAGGTTACACATACTTTTTAATCCTTGAAAAGGAGGAGATATCTTCAAGCCTACGATTTCTAAACGGTGTACCTGATCTTTACCATATCTAGAAACATGGCAAAAGCAGTCTTTCTGTCACGGTGAGCGTCTAATGGCTAGAAGGTAATTCTGAATACTGTTTCACAGTGTCCCAAATAACATTTGTACCACCACTTTAACTTAAAGATTTTAAAGTTCCCGTTTTTTCTAGTTCTTTATTTTATATACACAGGATCTGACAGTCTAGGGACTGTGAAAATGGGCTGTGATTATGCTTGTAGGAAATTTGGAAAGCAGAACCATTAAAATGAATTGCCTGAACCAAATACATTGTGAGTCTCCCCCTCTTCCAACAAATCCAAAGCAGACTTTACCCATAATCATTCCGAGTAGCCTGAGAAAGTTGGCAGCCTGCACTGATGACAGTCTGCCCGTCTCAAAATAACTCATGAAGGCTGGCCCTACCCTGAGATGGCTTGAGTTTAGCTGGGGCTTGAATGGAGCAAGGGGCTTGAGAATAAAGAAGGGTTTGTGGTGGGCTTATCTGATTAGAGCCTTACATGTGAGGTCAAGACTCTGCAGCCTGGTAGAGTGTAGTTCAGAGGGGGCTGGGGTGGGAAAACCTGAACTCTGAAGAGCTGATTCTTTGAGGGTGTTCTCTAACTCTGACTCAGCCCCAACCCTAGCTGGCCTTCCATCATGCTCATCAAGTTCAAGGAGATTTGATCAATTCCCAAACACAAACATACACAGATGCCCTCTCTTGCTCCCTCCAACCACCCTGTAGACCTGAAGTAGTAGATGTGACCTACCAACTGCAGTCTCTTGAGGCTTCATGGCTAGGTCCCCAGGTCCCTGATTCCAACAGCTAAGATTCAGGTCACTGCTGGGGTGGCCATTACTACTTCCCATCCATGGCTGCTGCTTCCTTCTGTGCCCTCAGCACATGTCAGTACAGTGACTGGACCACACTGAGGCAGGGAAACATCCTTTGTCCCTGCAGATACTGCCCTCCACTCCTGGGCCACCTTTTTAGAGCTCATCTTCAAGAGCTCCTGGTCTTTCTCAAGACTGTGTGCGGGTGATCAGGCAGCCAGAGAAGAGCCACCGATATGTCTCAGCTCCTCCTCAAGTGATACAAGACTATATTCTGTGGCCCAAATCTTACACCTCTGTCTGGGGTGACTTCCTTCCTATATGCCATTCCATCCTCAGGCGGATAAGACCCCACCGTAATCCCCACACTGTTGCTATGCCTGGATATATCAGACAATATTTACCTTATTTTATTTTATTTTTTTTGGCAATAGTGTAATCTGAACTGGATTTATGCAGGATTTAGAATCTTCAAGCAGGGTGAGCTTTTTCAGATAAGCATGTTCCCAAGGGGTAGAGTCACTGCATGACGTTTTCCAGCATGACGGTCCTTCTGGGGTGCGGAGACAGCCTGCTGAGATTGGAAAGGGGCAGGCAAAACAGAAGGCCAGCTACGAGGCCAGTCGATTCAGGTCTCTGTGCCTTTCTGTAGCAAAGTAGCTCATTTCACACACAGCACTCCCCATCCCCCCACATTAGAATGTCCTCAAGGGCAGCCCAGCCTGGTGCCTTTGTGTCATCTTGACTTCCACTCAGCTCTCGGAGCTCAATGCCCTTTTCTTATAATTTGGCAAAAAGGAGTCTTCCAAAATTATTCCATCAGACATGGAATTTTTTTGACATACCAGAGGGTACTAATAAACTGGATCAGACATTGGCCACCTGGAGAGAGTCTCCCCAAAGGCACTGCCTTCATCCTTTCCTTGTCTGACCCCTTTTCTCACATTCCTCAGAAAGAAAATTTTAAACTTCCCTAGTCAAACTTTGCTTCACTGTGGTTTGGTCCAGCTGGGCATGTGTCTATCATTTTTCATTAAACCTACCCAAAGAGACCTTTCAAATTCTAATGGTGAAAGAAGATTGGCTCCAATGGGGAAGGATACATTTGATATTCACCCTCTGCCCCCTGCTGCTTGAAAGTTCAAATGCTGACAGCAGCAGAGGAGGAAAAGCTAAACATGGTGGCATTGCCTAGAAGGATCTATCGTCCGTGCTTGTAATTATGAGGACATAGTGAGGGATTTTCTTTTCCAGGCAAGCGTGCTTGACCTGAATGTAGGATAAGCTGTAAATACCCAAGAATCATTATTTTCCCTGGAAGCAGCCCTCTAATACATAACAGACGAAGCACTGGGAATAAATAACCTCAGCCTCCTGGACTTCGGTTGGGATAATTGTGTTTGACATTGTCCCCCAGTGGGACTGAGCTCCAGTGCCCCATAGTAGTAACTGAATTGCTAATGCATCTTTTTATTAATTTGCTTTCCTCCCCTTCTCACTACTCCCCTCCCCTCGGTGATTCCTGGGATTCCCCCACACACACCCCCTTTTCAACTAAACTATTCACCTTGTCTCAGAATCAGCTTCTAGAGGAAGCTTTACCAATTCAAAGGCTGCAACATATGCACAGATAACTCCAGAAGAAATGGTGGTAGATGACATTGGAGTGCATCATTTAAAATCCTATGAGAATTCACAGGAAGAGGGCATGGCTTCGAGTTGAGGAACTTTAAAGGGCTTCGTGGAGGCTACCCCCAAATGGAGAGTAGGGTTGGGCATATAGTGATGGAGTGAAGGACACTCTGAGTAGGGCCGGGGAAGCCGAGGCATGAAGGCAGGAAGTGAATAAATACATGTGGGTAGTTCTGTCTAACTGGAGCATGACATGCAGGAAGACAGCAGAAAGGTCTAAAAAGGATAGATTTTAAGTCCTAAGTCAAGGTCAGAAAGTTTTATCTAGTGATCGAGGAGAGCTCCATCCAACAGAAAAGTGTGCAATGATGGAAATGTTCCAATACCAGCTGTTTAATATGGTGGCCGCCAGATCCACGGGGCCGTCAAGTACTTGAAATACGGTCAGTGCCGCTAAGGACCTGAATTGTAATTTGGTTTAAATTAAGTTAAATAGTCATTTGTGGCTAATGGCTACCGTATCTAGTAATGCATTTCCAGGCAGTGGGAAATGACATGATCAGAAGTGTGCTTTGCTTTAAATAATCTGAAAGGCAACTATAAAGTAGATTATAGGGGAAATACTCTGAAATAAAAAGTCTTACTATGAGATGGAATCAGTATGTAGGCCAGTGTTTAAGAACAATAGAAAGTGTTTTCTTCAAAAACAAAACAAAACGCATAACTGACCCTGTTTAAATGAGGCAGGAATGGACCCTGAGAGGGGACATACCACTTTCTTGCCTTCCCACCTATAGAAGTCCTTGAGGAATCTCTTTGGGATTTTCAGGAGCTGCTCAGAACTCAACTTATTACCCACTAGGCCAGGTCAAAGGGACTGGGGCGTTCTTCCACGGTACTAGGAATAAATAAGAGGAATAAATATGGGCGATGTTATGGAGGTGGAATCGGTGGATCTTAGTGTCTACTTGGGTGTAAGAAGTACGGTTTAAGTATGTGTTTTCCCTTTGTGTTTTCATTCATCTAAATCCAGACACTGGTGTCATCTGGAATTCCTCCCCATTACTCAGTCATCACAAATGTAATAGGTGGAGTTCCTGTCACAGCTCAGCGGCTAGTGAACCCAACTAGGATCCGTGAGGATGTGGGTTCAATCCCTGGCCTCGCTCAGTGGGTTAGGGATCCAGGATTGCCGTGAGCTGTGGTGTGGGTCACAGACACGGCTTGAATCCCAAGTTGCTGTGGCTGTGGCGCAGGCCAGCAGCTACAGTTCTGATTGGACCCCTAGCCTGGGAACCTCTGTAAGCCCCAGGTGTGACCCTAAAAGACAAAAAAAAAAAAAGACCAAAAAACATACATAATAGGTACGCAAAAATAAATTATTAAACTGAATAGAATTAACACACATAATGCCACATAGATGTTGAATATTGGAAAGTCAGGATTCCTACCCAGGTCCATTAACTCCAAGGCTTTTCCTACAGCTCACCGTCTACCTTCCATCCCCTGAATAATGCAGCCACAGAGGCCAAGGCAAGGGGTGCACAGAGAAGTGGTCAATGATTTTAAGTGGCACAAGTTTGGGAAGAAAATGACAGATTGATGTTCAAGTTGGAAGGTAATTTCAGTTGGGGTTAAGAGCAGGAAGGTGGAGCCAGAAGTCAAGAGTGCAAGGATTTCAGGTATTAGGATGACAGGCAACAAAAGTGAAAGAGTAAAGGCAATGAATATAAAGTGCTCTTTAGCTTCCTGGTCAATGCAAGGAACACTTGGCGAGCTGACTGCTGGCTCTCTTTTTTACTATTTTGAAGTCTTAGACTACTTAACACCTCATTTCTTTTCAAAGGAAGTCCTTGGCCGTTGGTCACCTTCCTGAGAGCCACGTGGCCTCATCATCAGGTTGGTAGGACCAGACATGGGCAGTGACAGCCGTCACTAAGCTAACCACTGGCGGATGGGGTGGTGTGATAGAAAAGGCTCTGTCCAGCAGAGGTGATGTGTGCTGACTGCCGACTGACCACTCCGCTCATTCTCTGTGTCGAGGAGGGAGAGCTCAAAGACACCAGAGAGACTCGGGAAGCAGCAGGAGCAGAGGTCCAGGCAGGAAGAACACTTTGTCACTGGACGTCGTTTGGAGCGAAGAAGATGGGTGTCTTCCCCGAAGAAATACGATGTCCAGAGCCTTGGAACCTCAGAGCATTGTTACCAATGTTTCATCCTCCGTAAACCCTTGCAGGTGATGGCTGACGTCTTGTCTTCCTTGCCCTTGTATCCTTAGGAAAAAATAAACCAATTCAGCAAATGACTTAAAAGAGTCCCAGCACAAATCTGTTCCGTGCAATCTGAAAGAATACAAGCAACACAAGATTCAGTCTGGAAGGCAGAGGAGGGAGGAAATTTTGGCATCCTTGCAAAACGTAATTCAAGAAAATTCTCATGTTGCCGGGTCCTTAACAAAGAGTCTCTAGTGGCCATAGGCTCAGTGGTCCCATCGTTAGGAAAAAGTGCAAAAAATTCATTTTGACCCACCTACTGTCTGGAATGGTGCTGCCTGCCCTATAGAGTAGCTTTAATCTCAATGGACTAAGACTACAGACAGCCTACAGCCTACAAGTGCAACCTCAGTTCTTTGCTGTCTATGGAATTAGCAGGCAGAAATTCTCCATGTTAGAATAGAGAAGATAAATTAACAAAGAGTCAGTACTCGAGAGAGAAGGGAAATCAGAGAATTCTGGCAATGAAAGGTACCTAGGGGATTGTTATAAACTGAATTGTATCCTCCCCAAATTCGTATGTTGGAGTCCTAACTCCCATACCTCAGAGTGCAGCTGTATTTGGAGATAGGACCTTTAAAGAGGTGATGAAGTCCAAATGAAGTCACATGGGCTGGCCCTAGTCCAGTATGACCGATGTCCTATAAGAAGATTGGGACACAGACAGGTGCGCAGATGGAAGACCCTGTGAGGACACAGGGAGAAGACAGCCATCTGCAAGCTGCAGAAAAAGACTTCAGAAGAACCCAAACCTGCCAATGCCTGGATCTTGGACTTTCAGCCTCCAGAACTGTGAGAGCATGCAGTCTGTTGTGTAAGCCACCCATCTGTGGTACTTTGCAGCCCTAGCAAACCATCTGGTCCAACTCCTTCCCTTCTCTCCTAAAGAATATGAGGTCCAGTGCCACAGCTTGTGTCAGTGGTAGGTCCAGGCCCCCGGGGTCTTCAGGATCAGCTCAGAGGGCTTATACCAACCACACCCCCGGCTTTGATTTGTGTGGGTTCCCAGAAAGGAGAGAGAAGGATGATGGAAAGAGCAAAGACACAGAGTTGGAATCTAGTCCATCTTGTGAAAGGAATGGATGGGAAAATGATTCCCTGAATTAAGAGCTTCTTATAACGTCCTATGACTCTTGGGCTACCTTACTAATGACTTTTTGTTGTTTCATGTTCTTCTTTCCATTCGTAGCTTTGTTCCTAACTGGGAAGAATGATTGGTTGTAGACATTCCAGAGTGACTTCAGCATGATTTTAAATACATGGAACTGTGTTGGATTAGGGACCTAAACGTAACCAAGGAGGTCTTCCTCTTTTCCCTCGATGTTTACATCTCTGATTTGATTGTCTTCCAGAACCTCTTTTGATGAGAAAAATCTGGGACAGCTGGGGGATTCATGATGGGAGAGTTTAAGTGATTTGTAATTCAATTTTATTTTAGTTTCTGTTTTGGTTTTTTTTCTTTCTTTTTTCTTAAATCATGTATACCTTTTAGTTTTTGTTTGTTTGTTTGTTTTTAATGCATGGGTCTCAGAATGCAGACTGATTTTCTCTCTCAATCCTGTGCTGGTTTCAGTTGACAAGTTTTTAAAGTCACAACTCTGTTAGGTTTAAGGAGCCTTAAGGTTCCTTGTCTCGTCCGCCTTCCTGTCCCCTGCCACACTCTTGTTGTGGCCAGATCCCGAGGTTCTAAATCCGATTTCCCTCCTGAGTGGTCGTCTCCATTTGTTTTATTTGCAGATAAGGCAAAGCTTTTGAATCTGAATGAAGCATGGCTAACTGAGCTTCCTCTGTTGGGAAGTCTCTCTGGATAATCCTGACATTCAAAAAGGGGGAAATGCCTGCAGGCTGTTTCTCAGAAAGCCCATTGTTTTCTCCACACTCTGGTCGGTGAAATTCAAGCTTCCCCACCTGTTTCCACTGATTGCTGTGATTGACACAGTGCTGGGTATTGTGCTGTGAGCCTGGTGGCTGGTGGCCTGGACTGCTTGTCACAAACATCAGCATATGAACCCAAGGCTCTCTTGATTATTCTGCTCCTGGATGCCCCAGATCAGAAGTCAGGTGGTCCTGAAAACTGGATTTTACATTCAAACAAACAGGCAAATGAAGGAGAAATAAAAACAAGCCTGAGTCCTAAGGACCAGTAAGCAACACAAAAGGTAGCACTTACTTAAAAAATGAGATCCAGAACAAGCCTTCTAGTCAAGGTTTTGGCTTTGGCACCATATGATTTAACTGCCAAAGAAGATGTGTTCGGAAACAAAATTCTAGTTTTAATTGGTGGTTGTTTTTTTGTTTGTTTGTTTTTTAAATTTTGTTTGATTGTTTGCTTTTAACCTTTAGAGCACACTTTGAGGTCTTGTTCCTGAAAATGTTTCTTAGTTACGCCTGGTTACCGGCAAACAATATGTGCATTAGTTAGTTAATACTCAGCCCTTCAAATTAGCTTTTTAATAATGATTTAAAACTGCATTTTGTTCCAATTAAAAATAGAAACTCTTCATTCTGAATTTCTTTAATAGTAACTAGATCCAGTTGCAAAACCAATCTCTCCCACTTAGTTCCTTATGAACCTACTACTCTCCCCCGAGGAAAGTGAAGTTATAAATTAAAGGAAGAAACTGTCTGCCTTGAGTTTTATTAATTACAGGCCTTTCAGGGGAAGACGGACAGAATTCTTGTTGCTTCCATTTGTGATCACTTAAACCTCTTTGGAGAAGTTTCCTCGATGTGCGGCTCAGCTATTTGGAACTCTGGAGACCTTTCAGGGAAAGAGAGCTCAAGTGATAAATAGTTTGGGAATGAAGATCAAAAAGAAAGCACTGGGGAAACTGGGAATGTTTAGTCTAGAGAAGAGGAGGAGCAGTGGTGCTTTTCCTAACTGTCATAGGCGGGACGAGGGCCGCTCTTTCTCGCCAAAGAGTTAGGAAGAACACGCGAATATAGGCAGAAGCAAAGGATGTAACGAACGTCATTTCTTTTAGGTTTTTTTTGTTTTTAATTTTACTTTATTTCTATAATAATGGAATTCCTGGGAACTCAGGAAATTACCTTCGAAAGGCTTCGGAATGCTATTCTACGGGTCAGTCTGGGGATTAAGAAGGTAGCCATGTCCACCGAGGGGAATGAGGCATTCATGTTATTCACGTAACAGAGTCAGAAATACTTTCCATTGCTAATTGAAATAATAGGGGTGTTTACTTCCAACAGGGAGTTAACATTCTCCACACATTGATCAAAGGCCTCCTCGGCCTGGGGCCCCGAAGAATTCCTCCCAGCTCACTCTTGGAGAAGCCTTAGTCTGTAGGTAGTGTGCAGAGGGCTCTGCACATGGGACTTAATTGTCCCAACAGCCGTGTGAAATTAGTGCTGTCCTTCTTCTCTTTTGGTGGGCAAAAAATTAATTATTTGCCCGTCTTGAGGTTATAAAATAAAAAGCCAGGATTTGAGCCTATATCCACGTGGGGTCTCTGAGAACAAATACCAAGGTGAGATGAGACATGGATGGGGCTTATTGGGACAAACACCAGTGAAGGATGAAGAAGGACGAGGCCGGAGGAGCCGGCGGGGACAGGCTCCAGACCGAGATGCAGGTGTGACGTCTGTGAAAGGCGGAAAGGAAGGAGGGACTGGGTAGGAGGAGCCTCTGACCACTGTGCGGATCAGGAGAGGCTCAGACGGACTGATGGGAGGGGAGTCCCTGGGTCAAAGCGGGAGAATCCCTCATCCCGCGTGAATGGCCCAGTTGAACAGCCCCATGTTGCTCAGTCAGGGCTGGGAGGAGTCTAAGGAGGTGGGGGTCGCCACCAATGCTGTGGGGGACCCAAAGCAGCCGTCGGGGGGTCTGCCGCCTCTCAAAGGGAGATCTGAGTGAGAGCCCACAGAACCCAAGCCGCCTGGCTCCAGAGCCCATGCTCTTACTCATCTTGTTACGCTACCTCCTTCATACTTTGAGGGTGTGCAGTGAAGGAGGTAACGCTGTCACGGTGAAAGGCTTCTGGAGGAAAAGGGACACTTGGTTACACAGGTCGCGGGCCCTCCAGGCACAGAGTGGCTGTGCAGAGTGCTGCCTCTGGTGGTGAAGAGCTGAACAGCAACCTTCCAGTCCAAACACACTCTGTTTGCTCTGGAACAGTCACCTTCATCTCATAAAATCTCATGAAAATTTTCAGCCAATATTGATTAATTGATCAATCGATCAATTTATGCATTCATTTATCAACATAAATCACAGCAATATCTTGTGGGATCTACCCCCCTACCTATGGAGCCCATCGGCTCGCAAATGTTGGTCCCTTGTTCCAGCTGCCAAGCACTGGGGGAGCTGTGCCACTTCAGGGAACTTTGAAGGGAAGATCCTTAGGACACATGCTCCCAGAAGCTGCTGGGACCTTACCTGACAGTTCCTCAGCCAGGAAGGATGGCCACAAGCAGCAAGGTTCCTGGCTGACTTACTGAAAGTTGCTACCGAGTCCAGACTTGTTCTGCTCTCAGCAGGACAGGCCAGTAAATCCAGAAACTGGTTGTTGGGGGCAAGGAATAATGAAAGCTAGCAGATAGAGAAGATGGCAGACTAGCGTATCAAAGAACCATCTCCCCTCAGTCGGAATCCACAGCTAATATTTAAATATTTATTCAACACGTACTAAGTACGAGGCATTGTATTAAGTGCAGTAGGAATACTCAGATCTAAAAGCCTAAGCATGCCCATCCAGGGTTTCCCCAACAAGGAAGATGTCGTTAATAAAAACAACCATATATACATGAGGACAAGTGAAAAGTGCCACATGGGACACAGATCTGGTGCTATGGAAGTTTAGGGAAGAGAGAAATTACTTCCCACTAGAAAGATTGGGAAAGGTTTGATGAAGGAAAAAGCAATGGTATTGCTTTCTCAAATGAAAATATGAAATTAGAAATTTGAAGCTCTTTAAAATATCTATCAATTTGCTCCCCCCACCCTCACCCCAAGCCCTGGTCTTTGGGGGCTGGTGGGAACATAATCCTTAAGGTAGGAAATGGGGCTCAGATCCTAAGATGGAGAACAGGGGTCTTCTGGTGGTGGTTGAAGGTTGGAGAGAGATCAGAAATGGAAATGGAAACCTAACAGTGTGACTATTTATCCATGTATTTTTTGTAGCCGTGTCTAATCTTTGAATGCATTTCAGTCTCCTAATTACACTTAAAGAAGGTGCCAAGTTTTATATCTGCTGTATCCAAGCTGCAGCATAAATGTACAATTTTCTCTAAACCCTTTCATCCCCCCACAAGGCACTTCCTTTTACATATTGTCCTGAGAGCTCAATGAGATTTTTTTCCAGATTCACATCTCCCTCTTATGTATATGGTGAAATCATGATTTAAAAGTACACTATAGGGAGTTCCTGTCAGGACTCAGAGGTTAAGGAACCCAGCTAGTATCCATGAGGACACGAGTTCGATCCCTGGCCTCACTCAGTGGGTTAAGAATGCGGCCTTGCCATATGCTGTGATGTAGGGCACAGACACAGCTCAGATCTGGCATTGCTGTGACTGTGGTTAGACCAGCAGCTGCAGCTCTGATTTGACCCCTAGCCTGGGAACCTCCATATGCCACAGGTGCAGCCCTAAAAAGGACAAAAAGACAAAAAAAAAATTTTAAAAAGTACACTGCAATTTGTCTGAAGTTTTTCAGTAATTGTTCTAAAAGTGTAGTCTTTTTACGTTGCATTTTATTCACTTTTTCTTTTTTGTTTGTCTGTTTCCTCAGCTAAGTAAGTTCATATTCAATTATTCTCTCAACTTAGAGCCATTCCATTTGAGAAAATGAAGGTCTTTTTGGTCTGGGGATGTTCTTCCACCTTTAAGCTGGATTAAGCCTTGAAAATGCTTTAGCAAATTTTAGATTCTTGTCTGATTAAAAGCTGCTACAGAAAATAAGTGGAGAAAACAAAAACAGCAGCTAGACATTTATGAACAGGAACGTTAAAGATTCGTCTTTACATCCCTGCTCTGTGATTTCAGGAATTACAGAAAACAGATTGCAACCCTTTGACTCAGACTTTGTATTTTTATTACAGAAGTTAAAAGATTTGTCTTAGAATATTTAATTCGGGCCTGAATATTTTCTAGGTGTGGTAGTGCCTGCTTTCACTTGGGCAGGAAAATCACTCCACCATTGAGGGCTGGCTTCACTCTCATAAGGACAGTCCTTCCTGCATCGGCAGCCCTTCTAGATCATTCCCTCCGGAATACTAATCCCTTGCCTGTCTCTCCTCTTAAAACAAGACAGAACATAACATACAAACAAACAAAAACCCTCCTTTGGCCCCACATCCCCTTTCAGCTTCTATTTCTCTCTTTTCTAGCAAAATTCTCAGCAGAGTCATTTACAGTGTCTGTATCCACTTCCTCACTCTGCTGAGGACTCTTTCTAAGACGTTCCTGTCCACGTCGCAGGTAACTTCCGTGGTGCCAAATCCAAGACTCTTCTGAAGGTCCTGCTCTGACCCAGTGCCTCAGTACCTTTTACCACAGCTAGGACCACTTCCTTTCCTGGAAACTCTCACGTCTCTTCGCCTGTGTGTACCTGGTGTGCCGCATACCTCTCTGGCAGTTCCTTTAAAAAAAATTTTTTTATATTAAAGTAGAGTTGATTTACAATGCTGTGCAGCAAGGTGACCTAGTCAAACATATATATACATTCTCTTTCTTGTGTTAACTTCCACCATGGTCTAGCCCAAGAGACGGGATCTAGTTCCCTGTGCTGTACAGTAGGACCTCATTGCTTTTATCCATTCTAAATGTAATGGTTTTCATGTACTAACCCCAGACTCCCTGTCCCTCCCATCCTCTCCCTTCTCCCCCTTGGCAACTGCAAGTCTGTTCTCTATATCTGTGAGTCTGTTCTTGTTTTGTAGATAGGTTCATTTGTGTCTGGCAGGTCTTTATATCTTCTCTTATGGATTCTCCTTTTCAGCTTAGTCTCTAATGTGTTAGAGCGAAGCTCTAGGCTCTCTTCTCTACCTACATTGTCTTTCTATGGAAATAAGCCTATCCTAAGGCTTGAGATGTCACCGATATGCCATGGCTCTCAGATTCTCATTTTCACTCCTGACTTCTCTCCCAAGCTCCACTCCTGGCTATCCAATTTTGTATTCACCACCTCTCTTTGGCTCGCTAAGAGTCCTGGCACATATAAAGTTAATTTTCTCCTACCTGCTATCCTGTTCCTTCCCAGTCCTCCTAATCTTCAATAATGGCCTCACTACCCATTTCGGAGTTCAGACCTTGATTTTTTTCCTAATCCATCAGTGAATCTGGTAGCTTTAACTTTAAAATAGATCTAAAATCCATCCACTTCACGTTACCCTCACTGCTATCATTTTAATCCAAAGCATAATCATCAATGTGATGACTGCAGTTGCTTCTGAATGTCTCCCTACTTCCACTACTCTGCCCTGAGCAATCCATTCCCATAGAGCGACCAGAGAGGTGTTTTTAAAATATAAATCAGAGTATGTCATGTCCATGCTTAAAATCATCCAGGTATTTCCTTTTCAGAAGCTCTTGGGATAAAATGCACCTCTTTTCCCCAGTTTGCAAGACTCCAGTTGACTTGGCCCCTTCCTAAGTCCTTGTCACCTTGTACCATTTTTTCCCTCACTTCCTTCTCCCAGCCATGTTGGCTGTCTTCTTGCTTCTCCCTTGCTTACTGACATCTTCTTATTTGTCAGGTCTTAATTTGTGCATTACTGTTAGCTCCTTAGATCAAACCTTCCTGATGACTGTTCAGAGGATGTGCTTTCTCATCAGCCCACCCAGTTCACTCCCTTAAAGCACTTACTACAGGTTGTAATTACAGGCTTGTTTGTTTTCTCATTTGCTGTCATTCATCTCCCACAAGAATGTGAGCTCCCTAAGAGTAAGGACTTACTCAGTCTTACTCGTACCTCCATTACTGCTGTCTAGAACAATGACTATCCACAATAGATGTTCAATAAGTATTTGTTGAGTGAATGAATAGTTTTTAGATTTTTCAAGCCATTCGTTTTTCCTTGATTGTCTGCCAGTCTACTCCTTGGTAGAGTATCTGACCATTAGAGTAAGGAATGTGTGTCATTTTCAACTTCTGTTCAAAGAGGATGTGGCACTTTAATAGATTAGAGGGAGATCCTAACTTAAGTCTTCGCTTTTAAGCAGTATATCCCCTAATGATGGTGAAAAATCTAAGATTAAGTTATAAGAGAGAGCTATTAGACTCTCACTAGCAAAAGTTAGTTTTTTACTACTTTCTGTCCCTTTTGTGAATTTTATTTTATTTGAATTTATAATGTGAACAGCACTATGAAAACTGTTGCCTGTATGTGATTTTCAATTATTGAAATCCTAAAAATGCTACAAATTAATGTTTTTGTTTATTTTGTGTGTATTGATCCCAAGATTATGTGATACTAATTCTTCTTCTCAAGAATTATGCAATACAGATGCTGATATGGAATCCATGCAGCAATACCTGGGGATATGAATTTGTGTTTTTAAAACACTGATGTAATGCTATGAGCTCATTATATAAATGGATACTAAACCATCTGTGTTTTGTGACACATTGTATCAAATTTTTTGTGTGTATAATTCTAAAATAAGAAACAAAACAAATTTGCAACTAACAGGTGTGTGGCTTCAAAGATAACAGCTCAGCAGTTCTAAATCCCGACTTGAAACAACGCCTGCAAAAGCTGAAGATGAGGTGAAGGTATTACATTTAACACTCTTGAAAATGTCCAAGTACCTCTAAAAGGTATTAGGAAAAATGATAAGTTGAATACAAGATGTTGCAGGTCAGGATAAAAGAGTCAATATAAAATCCTTTTTTACTGGAAGAAAAAGAAGGAAAGAGGAAGGGCAAGGAAAGGAGGTCAGAGCCTGCCGAAGAGAGGCCATTCCTGAGCTGGGGTAACCGCTTGAACTCTGTCTCTTGGGCTGTGCAGTTAAGCAAATGAAGGTCCATATTTACCCACGTGTACTCGGGCTTTCCACATTTTGCAGTGTGCCTCAGCCCTGAAAAGTACGAACCCATGCTGACGACCATCAGGGCAGTCAGAGCGGCAAGAGCCTGAAGGTCAGCCTGGGCTGGAGAAGCCAGGAATCACTCTATGGACAGCTAGGCGTCAGCGAAATCTTGGTGGTGGCACTAGATTTTGACAGAGAAAGACAGGAACACCGAGGAGAGACTGTGAAGAGAGACACACACACCCCCACCCCCACGAAAAAAAGTTAGGAAAAAGATTAGACTTCTCCATCCTTAGGGAAAAGTTTAAAAGGGTACCCTGGTTGAAATGGAAACATTTAGAAGTCATAGGAAGTGAATGGAATGAAACTGCTATTAGTTTTAAACTCCAGGGTGTAGGGGGAGAAGCCGGTAAGAGGCTAGTGAAAACCTCAAGCAAGGAAGTGATGTTTTAGTCAGGGAAAGACTTCATGGCATCAGGCAGGATGGGTGGCAAGGAAGTAAACTTGAGGTCACACCATCGTGCCATTTCCGAAATAAGGGTGTAAAGTGTAATGGATTAATGGAGTTCCTGTCATGGCTCAGTGGTTAATGAATGCAACTAGTGCCCATGAGGATGTGGGTTTGATCCCTGGTTTTGCTCAGGAGGCTCAGGATCTGGCATTGCCTTGAGCTGTGGTGTAGGTCGCAGACACTGCTCAGATCCCTCATTGGCTGTGGCTGTGGTGTAACCAGCAGCTACAGCTCCGATTCGACCCCTAGCCTGTGAACCTCCGTATGCCAAGGGTGTGGCCCTAAAAAAAAAAAAAGTGTAGTAGAGTAAAAATCTGCACTCCGATGGTGGGAATTTTAATAGAGACACAAGAGTAATTCCAAGAGGCAGTTGGAGGGAAATAGAAGTAGACCTTTATCAAGGGTTACATGCACTGTACTTTACAGGTATTTCTTAATTCTCATAACCACCCTTCCAAATAGGTATTATGATTCCCATTTGGAGATAATTGAGTCCCAGTTATCTATTAAATAACACTCTAAGACAGACAGTGGAACCAGGGTTGAGAACCAGTAGATTGAACGGGTGGTGGATTAGGATGAATTAAAGCATTTTCATTTGTTTTGTTTTACAAAGCTATATTTCTACTTTTTTTTTTCCCTCCTAAGTCTGAGAGCCTAACATTCATTTGTGTTTGATTGTATATCAAAGACAGTGTTGAATGGGTAATGCCCAAAGCAGAAAGTGATGGCCAGCTTTGTTTTGGTTGTGGGTCTTCATCCTTAATACTAGAATTTGGCTTTAGATGAGTGAAAGATGGGCTCCTGAAAATAAACAACAGCCTAGTAAAGACTTATAATGAGGGCTTACCAGCTGATTAAGGCAAGCAGGGTTCACTAGGTTTGCTGTCAAAGAGTTCCTTTGGGTAGCTGTGACCCCGGGTTGGAAAGGAGTCACAAAGCAGAGGTCTCTGGTTAAGGGTGGTCAGCCTGTGTGTGTTCCAAGCAATATCCTGGTGTGAGTGGGCAATTTAGAAGCAGCATAAAATAAACTTCCAACACCAGGGCTAGAGAGTAAGATGGGCTGAGAAGGGAGGCTATCTCTCAAATTTTAGATTCATATTTCTAAACCTGGGAAAACTCTCTTTTCAAAGAAAAACAGAAGTTTGCAGTCGCGTTTGATTTACCCGCACGGTGCTTTTGAGCCATGAACTTTCCCCTACTTAGGAAACTTCTCTGGAAAATTCATTTCATGCTTTTCTACTCCAGTAAAACCCTTGACTGAATTGTTACAAAACAGGAGACTTGGCCGGGGGAATGTGAGAAATCAGCCGGCACGGCGAAGCCAGTTGGCATCCTTGAGAGGTCCGTGTGCCTCCCACCTCTAGCTTACCTGTCATCTTGGACTGTGACCTTCTCCCAGCAGAGGGGGTGTCCTCATTGTTCCTGTGCCAGGTGACTAGGAGGAGGCGGTCACAGCACATGCATCACATTCTCTGATTCACTGAAGAGCCCGTCTGCGGATGGTGAGGGGCTGCGGCTGTCCTGACCTTGGGACCGCGCGTGAGAGGAAGTCTTTGAAGACTTCTTGGCAACTATCAGATCTCTCGAGAGCCTCATCTTGGATTTTTTCTTTCTCTTCCTAGGGTGTGCATGCTTCATTACCTCATTGCTGCTAATGCTGTTCTTCAGCTAATGTGATAAAACATCCCTGTCTCCCCTGGTGCAGACTTTTACCCAACGCTCCTTATATGGAGCCTTAGCCAGCCGCCTTCCCACTCCCCAGCATGGTTATTTCTGAACGTAACTCCTTTTCTCAAGTTCTCACCCTGTTCTTACCCCTTCACTCTCAGAAAGTGACCTTAGTTCTTTCCTCAAGAAAAGGGATTGTTTTCAACAAGACTTCATTGGGCACCTGCTATGAAGCAGGAATTATGCTAAGTTTGTAGAACATAAAGGTAAATAGGGCATGATCTCTGCCCTGGTTGGGGAGGGGGCATGAGGTTGCTTATAGCTGGGTAGAGGGACACAGGTAGGAAAACAAGTAGCAGCAGTCAGACCATGTTGGTGCATTAATGGGTAAATGTATTGGGTAAAGGGGCGTAGGGGAGGAGTTGTTAATTCTTGTAGATTCTTCAATGACCCATTGAGGAGGTCAGGTCACTTTTCTCATTGATCCTTTCCTTTCTGTAGCTCTTCTCCCTTGACTCTCTTAGTTGTCCATTCTTGAAGTTATTTTACCTGCTTTTCTGATAACTCTTCCCTCCTCCATCTCTGTATTAGCTTTCCCCATCTGCCCACTCTTTATAGACTGGCAGTTCCAGGGTCGCACCCATTCCCGTTTCTCTTCACTCACTCCAGACGCTCCTTGGGCTCTTCCTGCGGCTTCACATAGTCTCTGGGACTTCCAGACCTGGATTCCCACCCTAAACTTCTTGCCTGAACCTCAACCCCACTTGTCCCTTACTGCCTGGCCTCCTTACCCTGGCCACCTCCAGCTCAACAGCTACAAACTGTATTCCTCCTCTGATTCCTCAGCTTGGTCGAAAGTGTCACCACCCACTTCGTCCACTGGCGGGGAAAGTGGACACCATCTTCGTTTCCTCCTTCTTCCTTCGTCATGTAAGTTCTTCCTGCAAAGTGTATCTCAGATCACTCACTCATTCTCACTGCCAGTTTTTCACATCATGCCCTTTGCAAAGATGTGCACACACCACATGCGTGTGTACAGGGATGTGCCTTCTCACCACCATGGCCGGCCTGATGACAGCCTCGGTCTAAAAGAAACCCTGACTTTTAAGGTTGTGGTGTTCTTTTTCTTTTAAATCAACGTCTTACTGTTGGATCCAAAACTCAAACAAACATGATGTCAGGGAAAGTCACAGCAGGGTAGTTTGTGGAGATTAGATTTCATTAAATTCCAAAAGCAGAGCAGGAGGTCCTTAAAATCAACACTTTATAACCTGAGTCATGCTCATGTTTTTGGTCCCTTGCTTAGGAAAACAATATCTCAGAGTTGGCCTAAAACCTGGGTATAGCCGTGCGTGGCTCAGTTGGAGAGAAGTGTGCAAACACTAAGTAGCATCTAAGGAAGCATCCTCCTGCCCTTTGGATCCATGCCAAGGCTGGAGTTCTGAGCCTCTGGAGAAGAATCCTTTTCTTCACTCGTAGAAAAACATTTAAATAATAACAGTGTATTAAATAGTATTTTTATTTAAAGGTTTATTTTACAGTTCTCTCTTCTGAACCCTAAAAATGAGCATAGGTGATTAGACCTGCTACCCGTGCCCTACAGGCAAAATTCTCTCTTTAACTACCTGAAGTTCAGTTGAATATAGTGGTTCTCAAAACGTGGTCCCCAGACCAGCAGCAGCAGCAACACTGCAGACAGAACCTGTTAGAAAAAGAAATTCTCAGGCTTGCTGAGTCAGAAACTCTGGGGGGTAAGACCCAGAAATGGGTGATTTAACCAGCCATGTGGGTGAGTCCATGCAGGCTGAATTGAGGGCCATTGGCTTCATACCGTTCACACTGTGAAAGACCAACAGGTGTTGAATATTAGCTGAGCATATGGCATTGCTTACTGATAACACAGACAAACCAGTAGGCTCTCTAGAGCACCTGAGCCTATTCCTAAAATGTTTCTCATGTCAAAGAAAAAGGAGTAATGCAAGGATATAGAAAAAATATTTTAAAAAATTATAGCTGATTTACAAGGTTGTGTTAGTTTCAGGTGTATGGCACAGTAATTTAGCAAATATGCACACACACACACGCACACACACACACATTCTTTTTTAGATTCTTTTCCCTTATAGATTTTT
The DNA here is from genome assembly GCF_016906955.1 of Phacochoerus africanus. NCBI lineage: Eukaryota > Metazoa > Chordata > Mammalia > Artiodactyla > Suidae > Phacochoerus > Phacochoerus africanus. The sequence goes on along the minus strand of NC_062552.1, from coordinate 8,075,379 downwards.
ATAAAATATTGACTACAGTTGCCTGTGCTATGCAGTAGGTCCTTGTTGGTTATGTAAATTATATATAGTAGTGTGCATATATCAATACCATCCTCCTGTTTTATCCCTCTCCCACTTCTCCTTTGGGAACCATAAATTTATTTTTTATGTCTGTTGGTCTATGAGAAAAAAAAATTTTTTTCAGCCAAGTTTCATTGATGTAAAAAGTAAAAAATTAATTGTCACATAAAGGTACAAAAAACAAATCCACCTATATTATTTTTTGGTTCTTTCCAATAAGAAATAGAACATAATCAGTTTGCTTTTTTTCCCCCCAGTTAACTATGAGGAACACAAGACAAAAATCAGGAAAAATAACTATTTTCTGTTACGGTTATTGAAAGGAGAGATAACAGATTCCACAGAAGAGCTTATTTTCTTGAAGGGCAAAGGCTTTCCCTATATTTCTTTAAGTACCTGGCCCACTCCTTAGTCTGAAATAAGTATCTAGCAAATATTCATTAAAACTGAGGGGAAAGGTAAATAGAGGAAAAGAAAAAGGAAAAAGAGAAAAACACCATAGCGAGAAATACAAACCTGAGAGAAAGGAGAAAAATGTAGAAACATATTTGAGAGAAGGAAGACACCAGGCAGAAAATAGAAGAAAATTAAACAGAGGTAAAAAGCAAGGAGATTATACTCTGGGAAACAGAGAACTAGCCTGATTTATCAGTTCTCCAAATAAAGTACATGAACTTCAAATGCAGTGACCTCACTACTCAGGCACACAAGTTTTCCCCTTTAAAAAATTATTTCTTGGAGTTCCTGCTCTGGCTCAGGGTAGTGAACCTGGCCAGTCTCCACGAGGACCCAGGTTCGATTCCTGGCCCCACTCAGTGGATTAAGGATCCAGCATTGCTGTGAGCTGTGGTGTAGGATGCAGACATGGCTCTGATCCAGCATCGCTGTGGCTGTGGTGTAGGCCAGCAGCTGCAGCACCGATTCGATCCCAAACCTGGACCTGGGAATGTTCATATGCTCTGGGTATGACCCTAAAAAGCAAAAGTAAATAAAAATTATTTCTAAAACTATCCCAAAATGCTGGCCAAGTTTGAAGAACCAAGAATCAGACTCTGAGGGACGCATGGCTCTATCTAAAGAAAAAATACCTTTTGTCAAGAAGTGATCCTTGGATCTGAGATTATTTGAATGTGCCGAAGCAAGGACCCTGCCCAAGGTATTCAAGCCAAGGAAGACAGGTAGCTGTGAGGAATGTGACAGATTCTGTATCAGAAGAAGAGGGGAAGGAGGAGGGGTCTTTTAAAATTGTCAACTTCACTGAGAATATTTCTCAGAGTTTCAACTCACAGCTGCTGTTCCACAGATATGTAAGCATGGGAATCATGGCTCAGTGGACCAAAACCTGTGAATTCTTGAACCAAAATTCACCTTAACCTCTTAACCATCTCACGCTTGGTTTCATCTCTATGATGAGACTGTGCCCTAATATCTGACACTGCAGACGGCTAAGAAAAGTGGTCCTGAGAACTTAAAAATGCAAATACACCGTGATTACCCTTTAAAATGTGTGAATAGTACCTTAGAGCAAGAACAGAATCGTTCAAGAGGGGTTGTAAGCAGACACGATTTGACTTGAGTGTTGGCAGGAGACATTCCAAACCCACTCTTGAGGAGGGATCAACTTGTTCAAGAAAAGACACCAGGAATCGTGAACTACCCGTGCAAAAACAGAGCTGGTGTCAGAGATGAGAATCCAACACTGGAAAAACGGTAGTTTTTCCAGCTAATGTCTCCATTCAGGAAAGTACCTGCCTTCCATACCGTTTAACTGGATACTGGACTTTCAACTTTTCATCTTGGGCCAGAAACAAGAGAGAACGACAAGGAAAAACAACCCACAGTTCCATTGTCATTAGATGTTATACATTCATGTCCTTATACACTTGTGCAAATCCATAGAATGTACACCAGAAGTGAAGCCCAGTGCAAACCTTGGTCTTTGGGTGATAATGCTGTGTCAGTGTATGTTCTCAGCCATAACAAATGTCACACTCTGATGGAGGCTATTGATGTGGGGGGGTGGGCAGGGGAGTTGGGGGAGGCGTCTGTGTCCATACAAGTTATATGGGAAACCTCTGTACCTTCCTCTTAGTTTTGTTGTGAACCTTAAACTGCTCTAAAATAGTAGTATTGAAAAAAAATGCCTGGTTTATGAACTCAATCAAGTGTTTTTATCAGTAAGCTGGAACCTCCAATAATATGATGAGATGTTTATTGCACAAATGGGAGAATGTAATCTATTTTAAAGACAATTCCAGAATTTCTTTTTTTTTTTTTGTCTTTTTAGGGCCATACCCTTGGCATATTGGGGGTCCCACGCTATGAGTCCAATCGGGGCTGTAGCTGCCGGCCTACACCACAGCCACAGCAATGCCAGATCCAAGCCGCATCTTCGACCTACACCACAGCTCAGAGCAACGCTGGATCCTTAACCCCCTGAGCGAGGCCAGGGATTGAACCCTCAACCTCATGGTTCCTAGTCAGATTTGTTTCTGCTGCACCAAGATGGGAACTCCTTTTTTTTGTTTTGTTTCGTTTTGTTTGTGTTTTTTTTTTTTTTAAAGAATTTCTTATGCTTATGCTTGTTCGAACTTGCCATTCACTTGGCCGTTGACTTAATGGCAGTCAATCCCTAGTAATTATGAAATGAAAACAAATGGAGGAGTTAAACATTTTACTCAAGGAAAAACATTAAAAGATAAAGGATAGTGAAACCACATGAAACATATGTTTTATGTGCGTGTGTAAAGATGCAGGTATTTCACATTGTCTTTTAATCTCTATGAAGAAACTCCTTCTGTGTTGTCAAGAAAATCTTCTTTTGAGAGTGGCAAGCCTAGATACGTGTCTCCCTGCTCCCCATGGTCCCTCACTGCGTGTCTTCAAAGCCAAGCATATTGAGGCAATTTGAATAAATCCTTGTTTGACATTATCCTACCAAGTGTGATCATTCTTGATTCAATTGAGCTCAAAAGGATCATCCTTGAGTCAACTGAGCCAACTGGACAAATAATATCTTGGCTTCCATGTGAATATTGTTTTATTGATGAAAGAGTAGGTTTATAGCATTTTATGTTAATCAAATTGTTACACCACACAAGACTGATTATATGGCTGTGGAGACATTATTACACAACAATGGCTTTGGGTCAAGACTGGGAGCCAGCACTTTCTGTGCTGGCACTGAAGGCCAATTTATGATAAGTGCTGAAAGTCATGGTATTCTGGAGCAAAGGGAAGGAGGATACAGATTCAGCCCGTTAACGGTGACCTTGATCCTGGCATTTGGTGCTTCTTCCCAACTTGTAGAAAAAACAGGGTTGATTTTTATCAGGACATACTATTAGGTATCCAACGCAGCATGTGTCTAATATTTCTGAACAGACTCTGGCAGAAGGCAAAAGAGCGAGGAGGCATCCTAATTCTTATGTTCCCTCATACAAAATAATAATAATAATAATAATAAAGTGATACTGAGTGTGCTTATACAATGCCTGTTGTTATGAAAACACATTTCCCTTTTTTGAGGTCTCATTCTTCTATTGCCTGTTAAGAGTTAAGAGAACTCACATTTATGAGTATCTCCCAGGATCTAAGTATCTTACAGCACTGTTTCCTTAAATGTTTACAACTAAGTCAAGTAGATAGTATATTATTTCCATTTTCAGATGAGGAAACTGAAGCCAAGAGAATAGTGGTCACAAAACAGTTGATGGATTCCACTAGGATTCGAAGTTGTGTTCCGTTACAAAATCAGAGCACTTTCTATCATAATGTTGTTGCACCATTTTCTAGAAATACCAGTTTGGAGTCTAATGTGTCTTCTTTCATTGCTGATTGTCAGAACAACAATATACACCCCCCCCACACACATACACATCTATCCATATATATGAAAGAAGGAGATACAGTGTAGTGTGGTGGTGAAGTTCATGAATTCTGGAGCAAAACTACTGGGGTTCAAATCCCTGGCTAGCTGTGTACCCCTAGGGAAATGCTTTGCCTCTCTGACTCATCTCCATTTGTACCTCAGGTCTAATGATAGTGAAATAGCTAAGAATGGTGTCTGGAACCTTTTAAGCACTTTGCAAGTTTTAGCCAAGACTGTGATAGCAATAAAGGTAGAACTCTTGAGTAATATTTCTCATTCAGTGTATTTTGGCTCGAACACTGAAAATTTAGTGCTAAGGAGGTGAAGATTAAAATTGGCGTAGATTTATTGACCAATGAGCTTCATTTATGCTCCATGCCCATAGATTTCCTAACCTCCACTGAGCCATATCAGTGAGGATCATGGGACAAAAGGGCTTCCTGCAATAGAATAATTTTACGCTTTCTGCAAAACACAACCCCTTGAGGATCAAAAAATAAGTTAGCCATGAAATGGAAAGTGAGCCTTTTACTACTGTAATTAAAAATGCTAATTTCAGAGTTCCTGTCATGGCTCAGCAGAAATGAATCTAAGTAACATCCATGAGGACACAGGTTCAATCCCTGGCCTTGCTCAGTGGGTTAAGGATCTGGCATTGCTGTGAGCTGTGGTGTAGGTTGCAGATGAAGCTCAGGTCTCAGCTTGCTGTGGCTATGGTGTAGGCCAGTGGCCACAGTTCCAATTGGACCCCTAGCCTGGGAACCTCCATATGATGTGGGTGTGGCCCTAAAAAAAATGACCAAAAAATGCTAATTTCAAAACTCATGTTTATAGCAGTATTGTTCACAATATCCAAAAGATAGAAACAATCCAGATGTTCATTGGCAGATGAATGAATAGACAAAATGTGATATGTACATGAATGGAATACTATGCAGTCCTAAAAAAGAAGGGATTTCTAACATATGCTATACCATAGATGAACCTTGAGGACATTATGCTAAGTGAAATAAGCCAATCACAAAGGACCAATACTGATGATTCCACTTATGTAAGATACCTAGAGTAGTAGCTTTCAGAGACAGAAAGTAGAATGGTGGTTTGGAGGGGCTGCTGGGAAGAGGAAATGGGGGTGATTTTTTAATGGGTACAGAGTTTTAAGTTTTGCAGAGTGAAGGGATTTCTTGCACAACAATATGAGTGGACTTAAAACTTCTGAACAGTGTACTTAAAAATGATGATGGTAAATTTTATGTCACATGTATCTTACCACATTTAAAAAGTGTTTTAAAATACTTAGTTCAGTCAAAGCATCTGTGGCTACCATGGTGACCACCAATCTGAGGAAGGGTGTTCTGTTGTTACTGATCTGTAAGATCTGATGAAATTATCAATGCTTTTTCCTGTCAGCAGCCAATTTCTGTGATAGGCTGCAGCTGCTCTCTGTGCTCTCCAGGTCCAAACAAGAGTCTCAGTCACTCATCCTTGGCCTTGGATTCTTTCCTGGGGAGCTACAAATCTGACTCTTGAGTTACGGTGTATGTGTATGTGGTCACCTGTTGAACCTCTTTCCATATGAGAGAGTAACAGGTGGTGCTAAAATCTGCCGTGTAGGTCAGCCGTGTTGGATCACACAGGTGTCAGCTGTAGTGTTTGTGTTCCCCAAGCCATTGTTGGAGCTCCGTGCAACACCCCAGGGTCTCTGTACTTGAACCTATGTTTTTGTACAGTGTATGAATAGCAAGGCTGTCGTTTGGAACCTCGGGTTCTTCCCCACAGGCAAGCAGTGCTTGAGTCCCTTCATTAATTAGGATCATTTAGAGTTCTGTGATCAGTGGCTTCAGTATGTCTTTTAGATTAGATTTTCTGCCTATTTGATTCTTTTAAAATTTTGAACTTTTCAGGTATGTGTGAATTGTCTATCTTTTATTTTCCCTAGTTGGAAGCCAGGAGGAGGAAGGGCAAACATTTTGTGTTTCAACACGGATGAGAGCCATTTTCAAGTCTAGCATGTTAATTAATGAACAGATGCTTATCCTTCACAATAGTAGTATAGTACAAATAGGATTCTATTTATTTTACCCATAATTATAGTAAATTCTTTATGCTTCCCTCTCTTATTGCCTACACGTGTGTGCGAGGGTGTGCGAGACAAGGTGTGTTTGTCGTACATCTATTGCATGGCATCCTGAAATGTAATTTGAAGCAAAGGCAGCTCACACTGTTGAAACAGCAGGGACTTCGTTTCTGAGACCTATGACACCTACTCCTACAGGCTTATATCCAAAAGCCAGCTGTCAAATAGCTTATAGAAAATAAGCTTTACAGAAGAATTTAAAAAGCAGTATGACAGTGCTTTACCTTGAATGTCTCTTGATTCAAACCCTCTTGAAAAACAGAGGCCGAGTGACACCTGTTACTGAAAAGGGGCCAGGTGACCTCTGACCGGACTGCCACCAGGGAGGTTTGACTACATCTGTGATTTCCATCAGCATCGACCTTCTTTGGTCCATAAAGAGACTGGGACAGAACTTGGTTAAGGAGGGAAAGTTGCTTTCAAAAGATGGCGATGAAGGAACCACTGTAATCAAATGGTTGTTACGATGATTGGTCCTCTTCTGCACAGCCCTAAGAAGTGACCTATCCTTGGCCTTCCAACGTGTTGCTTCCAGAATAGCAACCTATCAGGACCCTGGAGAGAAGCCACAGCAAATGGTGAGACCACTTGGGTGTGATCAGTGGGTTTTGGTAGCAAAAAATAAAGTGGCTCTTTCTCTCTTTCAGCCCCAAGAATCTCAGCTCTGGGAGGACATTGTCAAGAGGGAGCCTTTTCCCTGAGAAAACTTGGATGGCCTGACTTAGAAACAGTGTGGCCTTGGCAGGATCTATTCTAGCAGGGGTCACAGACTTTTAAAAGGCGAAGCAAGAGCTCTAAACCAAGTTTCCCTTTTGTGATCCACCAAGAACAGGTGTTTGCTTTGCTCAAAGAAAGATTTCACAGAGTGATTTCATGCGTAGCTAAGCCACGTAGTAGGATTATTTGTCTGTCATAGCTGAGATTGAGTCCCATCATCAGGGCATTATCACTCCAGTGGCTTTCTATGAATGTGATATTAAACGTGTGTGTGTGTGTGTGTGTGTGTGTGTGTGTGTGTACGTACGTACCTGAATCAGATCAAACCACCACCCACCACTCTCCCAGCATTCTTGGGTTTATTTGTACTATTAGGGCAGCTCTCATCCTCTGGTTATAGTAACACAAGTACTTTATTCAAAACACCTCCTTTAACTTTCATCATGATGCTATGAGATACACATTATGTCTCCACTGTGTAGATGGGAGGACTGATGCTTAAAGAGGGTGACAAACGTGCTAAGGTGACATAACCAGGATGTGGCAGAGGTGGGATTCAAGGTGAGGAAGTCCAGAGCTTTGCTCTCAAACATGCTCCCACAAGAGAAGTTGCACACATTGTACCAGCTTCACAAAGTCACTGAAGAATCTGGGTGAGGAGTTCTGGCTGTGGCACAGTGGATTGGCAGCACCAGGAGGACACAGGTTTGATCTCCCCGGCTCTGCACAGTGGGTTAAAGGATCCAGTGCTGCTGCAGCTGCAGCATACCCAGAAACTCCATAAGCCACGGGGTGGCCAAAAAAAAAGAATCCTGGGTGACCATCTGCAAGACCCATTCATTTATCTTCCTCTTCTTTGCAGAGCTGACCCACAAGCATGAAGTGTGGCATCACCTTTCCCGCCACCTCTCCCAGTGCCTCTCTGCTTATGCTGCTTTCAGTCTTTCCAAGATTAATGTTTAACCCAAACCCAACTTCTTTCCATGACCCCGATGACCAACCCTCCCAACAGTGTGTCCTGAATAACAGAATCTGGTGAAAAGACCTCTCTCCCGTCTATCCAATAGAATGGCTCTTTCCCTGTGGACTTCTGAAGAGGCACCATTTGTGCAGCCATAACTAACATAACATAACATAACATAACATAACATAACATAACATAACATAACATAACATAACATAACGTAACATAACATAACATAACGTCTCCTCTTTAACTAGAGTGCCAGAGTTCCCATAGTGGCTTAGTGGTAACGAACCCGACGAGGATCCATGGGGACATGGGTTCGATCCTACTCCTCACTCAGTGGGCTAAGGATCCAGCATTGCCATGAGTTGTGGTGTAGATTGCAGGCATGGCTCGGATCCTGTGTGGCTGTGGCGTAGACTGGCAGCTGCAGCTCCAATTTGACTGCTAGCCTGGGAACTTCCATATGCTATGGGTGTGGCCCTAAGAAGACAAAAAACAAGACAAAAAACTAGAGTTCCAGAATATCACATCCTTTCGACAGCTACATACAAAGGAGGACAAAGTCAGTTTAGCTTGTGATCATCAACTTGCTCTTTCTACGGTCTCCCAGATCTCTTTGCCCTTTCCCTTCTAGCTCTTCAATTGTCTAGAGTTTTTAAGAGGCTGCACTGCATTGCTGTGTTCATGATAGGCAGGTGGATAGTAGGGAGATAAATAGATTAGTGGGTAGGTGGATACCTAGGTAGGTAGATGATAGGTAGAAGATGGATAGGATCCAGACAGCTACATCAGGGTATGGATAGGTATTGCATGCACATGTATGTTGTTGATTTGGGTTCCCCCAGAAGCAGACCCTGCGATAAGGATCCACAGGCAGGTAGGAAACACCAGGAGGAGAATGAAGACACAAGAAACACGGAGGGGAAGAAAACGAAAGAAAAATAATCAAGCTTCTTCTCATTGAAGGCAAATGGCACTTAATTTCTTTGGGGAATTCTGGGAGACTGTAAAACTTCCTACTCAATGTGGTTTATCACAATTATCACCCGTTATCTCAAGCTCCACCCCAAGTCTACTGAATCAGCATATGAATTTTTAACAGTATCCCCAGTGATAAAGTTTACAGAGTACTGGAACAGAATATGCCTCAAAGGTAAACTAACCTGAGGGGTAAGAAAATTGTGAGATTTATCCCTCATCTCCCCATTTGACTCTGGTTGTGAGCTTATTTCTGAGGGTTTGAATTCTCTGAAACTTATGGCTTGGCCTTTGCATAGGCAGAACGTCCGTATTGCTGTGGCCGGAAAGAAAGTCCTCAGACAGAAAATTAAAGGTATTAGCAGTAAACAGCCTTTCGCACTTACAGCAATTATAAGTTCAGCTATGATTCAGCTATATATAAACATGATACTAAAGCCGAGATTGGAAAAAAAAAAAAAAAAAAAAAGCATTCCCATCGTGGCTCAGTGGAAATGAATCCGACTAGGAACCATAAGGTTTCGGGTTCAATCCCTGGCCTTGCTCAGTGGGTTCGGGATCAGCGTTGCCGTGAGCTGTGGTGTATATTGCAGATGCAGCTCGAATCTGGCGTTGCTGTGGCTGTGGTGCAGGCTGGCTGCTGTAGCTCCCATTCGACCACTAGCCTGGGAACCTCCATGTGCGACCCTAAAAAGACAGACCAAAAAATAAAGTAAAATAAACAAAGCTGAGATTGAATTGCAGTGATAACTATCACAACTGTAATACTGATTCAGTGTTAACAACGCATTGGGTAGATTGAAGTAAGCAGGATTTCATCTGGGCTTTTATTCTAAATAAAGCAGTTCATCTACCTCGCAGAGAAATATCATTATCACAGTTAACCTTAGAAGCACTAAAATAAATAAATATATATATATAGGTTTTTTTCACAGTAGTTATTTCCGGCTCTCTCAAGTAGGCCATGAGAAAGGTCAGGAAAGAGACTCCATATTTCATTTACTTATTCTAATTCCTAATATTTACCCCAAGGAGGGTTTGGGACCCACAGAACCAACGTTCTTCATTGCGGTGTCAAACAGTACACCACACATATTCTGCAGTATGTGCAAGAGCTGAAATTAAGGCGGAAAAAAAAAAAAAAAAGACTTCTATTGTAACGTTAAATGCTGGTGAAGACATTTGGATAACATCCAGAAAAATCCATCACTTCTCCCAGATACAATAAAGTACTACAATAAAGTAATTTCAAGGAAGATGTTAGTTCTGTTCCTATCGCTTACATTTTAAAGAGGTATTAAAGTATTCCATGTCACACAAGGAAAAAAATCCGAAACAATTCAGGATGCATCAAAAGTTTCTAAATCTGTGTGGAAAAAAAAATTACAGAATAGTAACCACTTAGAAATATCAAACTTAAAAATCCTAAATAAGGTTTTTATGTTTAAATAATAGGGTTATAGAAAGATATGAATCCAAAATTTTTGTGCATGACAGGGTATATGAATCATGAGCTCAAATTAGTTCAATACAAACTTCATTAAGTAATAACTTAACGATAAAAATGAACGAGCTATATATCCTTTTCTACACTTTTTGCTCAACACACCATCAAGTGAATTTAAAAAATATTGTAAAATTACACACTTATTATTCTTTTACCAACCAAGTACCAAAACAGAAAAACCTTTCATTTAGGAAATTAAAAGTCAATGCATGTGGTATATGCTTAATATTATTAAGCAGTAAAATCCTATGAAATATATTCTTTTGACCCCTTTTGTCCCCTCTGTCTCCTCTCTCTTTTAGCTTCCAGCAACAAAACCAATCATATCTATTAAGATAAGGCTCTCCTAAATGCACTGAGCACAGCATTTTCTGTGCACTTCCTCAAACTATGAATTAACTGCCTTATTTAGAATAAAGTCTAGTGAAATCCTGCTTTTGCTGACATCTTCTTTTTCTCTTTATGAGCAGTTCCTGCTCTGGCCAGGAAACTGAGGAAGACATCACGGCTTTAAGTCATTTATTTATTTATAGTTCTGTTGACAGGCTCGTTGGTGTTAGAATGAAACATTCTGCCCAATTTGACAAGTCACTCCTTACTCTAAATTTCAGTTTGAAAAAACACAAAAACCCCACAGTTTGGAATGTCAGTTTAGATTGAGGAGGGGGGGCATTTTCTTCAAAGAAATAAAATGATGTCCCCTTTCCCTGAAGTCTGTGTAGGAGGCAGCTTACAGAGGGGTTGAAGAGAATGTGCTGTGGGTAGGCTGGGCTCACTCACCAGCAAAGGACTCACCTCTGAGACTCGAGTTGAGAGAGGGCAGATTGGGATGAGTCTTCGGGATGAGAATAGATCTGAGAACAATAAAGGTCCAAAGCTAAGTGAGTTTGTATCAAAAATTAACTGGGTTCTGGATGAATGCTATCTCATACAGATGCCAGCAAGCCGCATATGTGATTCTAAGGGGTCTGTAGCCCCATTAGAAAAAAGTCGAAAGAAACAGATGAAGTTCATTTCAATAGCATATTTTTAACCCAATATGTACAAAAAACTATTGTTATGAAAACTGGTGAGATATGTAATAGTCCTCAAAATCGAGTGTGAATGTTATACTCACAGCACATTTCAAGGGCCCCAAAGCCACCTGTGCCTAGCTGCCGCTGTGATAGCGAGCCTAAGTCCAGAGGACATGAGCCAAATTACTTCAAAAATACATGCGGAATATTTAAGAGCCAGATCAAAAGCACTAGCTGAAATCACGAAGCCAAAGGACATTCTCATTATAGCGAGGTCTGACCTCTTTCATTTATACTTGGAACTCCAGCTACCTAGGAGACGTTTCTCTAAGGATGATTTTGTCATCCAACCCAATTTCATTCACTCTAAACACAGCCCCTTCCCACCACACATAACCCTGCAGTATCTTATCCTCTAACCCCTGGAAATCACTTTAAATTAGGAAAGTACTTTAATTCTGATTTGCTTTCTAGTAGAAAAAGCAGGGTTGGTATGTTTTGCTTAAAAATGTGGCCTGCCTAAGGTTCAAAAAACCCTTGTGGCAAAGCTTCATCTAGGTTTTTGTGCTGTCAGAGGAAGGACATGAAGAAGCAAATCCCGTTGTTTGAAAAAGTATATATCCTCAGGCTCATGTTTCATGTGCTATGGGCCTCTAGTCAAGTTGTGGAATTAGGAAGGCGATCAAGGCCAGCCTGTCACTTTGGTGCCCTAATGTGTATTACCCTCCAGCTCGGGGAGAGATCTGAGCACACTCTACGTAATTAGAAAAACGTGTCTCATCCTTAACGTGGACCTTGAGTGTGAGGTTCCGGAGACCTCATGTCTCTTCTGAGACGATAGCTCCTGAGGTGACTCAGACATAAGAAGGCATATTTGCACATTATACCAGGGAAATCTCAACGAGCGTTAAATGTGGAGAACCAACATTTATCCTGGACCGTCTTCAGGGAACCCCCACCCCCCAGTGAGCGTCTAGCTACCCTGAGAAATGTCTTGCTGCAGGTGGTTGTCCTAGGAAGTGCACTGGTTAAGGTGTGGAAATGGGACAGAGGGAATTTGAGCACATAACTGCTATCAGTGCGTAGGAGACAGATTCCTCCAAAGGGAGGTGACAAGTCACACTCAAATGGTTTGAAGAAGGAAGCCCTCTTTATAGAGGGTCAGGCACCAGGCCTGGTACCTGTGTTTCTATGAAGGGTTTAGCTTTCAGAGTGGTTTTCTCTTGGGCTACTGGAATGGTTTTCTGAAGAATGCACTATTAATTTCTCCTCTTATATTCTGTTGTAGCTTTCTGGTAAAAATTTTGTGTGATAGAATAAGCAGAAGTAGCTACATAATTGCGGGGCAAGTACAAGGGTTTTAATAGGAACCCTTGTTAAAAATTTATTAAGGATTCCAACAAAATGTGGAATATGCTTATAATGGAATATTACTCACTCTTAAAAAGGAAAGAAATTCTGACACATGGTCAGTAGCAAGCAGCGAGATACTAAAGACAAAAGAAAAAATTTAAAGCCATCTGAATAAAAAGTAAATTACTTACAAAGGAACAAAATTTGACTAACAGTAAGGTTCTCCTTAGCATTACTAGAGGCCAGAAAACAATAGAATGATGATTTCAAGTATTAGAAGAAAGTAGTTGTCACCCTGGAAGGTTCTATCCAGCTAAATCATTATTCAAAAGTAAAGGCGAAGTTCCTATTGTGGCTCAGTGGGTTAAGAACCCAACATAGTGTCCGTGAGGAGGTGGGTTTGATTCCTGGCCTTGCTCAGTGGCTTAAGGATCTGTCGTTGCTGCAAGCTGTGGTATAGGTTGCAGATGCAGCTCCAAATTCCCTCTTAGCCCGGGGACGTCCATATGTGGCAGGCGTGGCTGTAAAAAAGAAAAAAAAAGTAAAGGTGAAATAAAGCCAATTTCAAACAAATTAAGCCTGAGAGAGTTTATAACTCATGGCTTTTCCATCACTGAAAAAAACCACAAAAGAATGTACTTCAGTAGGAAGAAAACTAAACCTCGGAGGAAGAACTGGCAGACAAGAAGTGTTTTGTAGTTTCTCATTCTATCCCCACGTCTCTTAAAACTTTTCATATTTTCTATTTATTTTTAAATCTGTGCTGCATCCTGAATACTTTCTTCACATTATTTCTAATTTCCTAATTCTCTGTTGAGTTACTAATAATTTTCTGTGATTTCTAGTTCAGGTAAATGAGTAGAAAAATCCAAGATAGTCATAGCTTTGAAAAAATGAGAAATTCATTTTTTGGTCAAGGTAGAGTAACAGGGCCTGGGTTGCTTCTTATTCCTGGGGGCGTGGGGGGCAGGACAAACATAAGAAGCAACTGTTTTCAAGACACAACATGAGGTAGCAGAAGATGGTGATCCTGATGAGAAACAAGTCCTTCCTGCTCAAGCTTTTGCTGCTTTTCCTTTGCAGGCTGTGTCCCTGGGAGAAGGAACACAAGCGGAGCCTGTTCGTCTCCTTGAGTTGAGGAGATGGAGCTGAGAGTCTCAGAAGAGCCAGGCAGATGCCATTCATTCCCTGGACAGAATCCTGAGGACAGCTGCACAGAGAGAGACCCAGAGAGCTGCAGAAGGGTCTCCAGCAGTCATCAGTGAGTAATCCTCAGAGTCTGTGTGTCAGGAAACTGTCCGAAGCTAGAGAAAGAGCCATCCCCAAACGATTAGCGGGCCCAGGACCTGAGCTCGCACAGGGCCAGGAATCAGGCCCATTCTTTTGTTGGTGGACACTGAGGTCGTTTCCATGTCTTGTCTGTTGTAAACAATGCTGCGGTGAACATGGGGGTGCAGATGTCCTTTCAAATTAGTGTTTTCATTTTTCTGTGGGTAAATACCCAGAAATGGGATTGCTGGATCATATGGTAGTTCTCCTTTTAATTTTTTTGGAAGAACTGCCGTCCTGTCTTCCTTCGTGGCTGCACCAATTTGCATCCCCACCAACAGTGCACAAGAGCTCTCTCTTCTCTACATCCTCGCCAACCCGTTATTTCCTGTCTTTTCAAGAGGAGCCGTTCTGACAGGTGTGATGTGGTCTCTCGTTGTGGCTTTGATGTGCTTTTGCTTGATGACTGGTGATGCGGATCACCTTCTCATGTACCTTTTGGCCATCTGTATGTCTTCTTTGGGACAATGTCTATTGAGATGCTCTGCCCATTTGTCTAGTTGGACTGCTTTTTGTTTGTTTTCCTTTTCCTATAGAGTTATATGAGTTCTTCTTCTTCCTCCTCCTCTTCTTCTTGTTCTTCTTCGTTTTTTAGGGCTGCACCTGTGGCATCTGGAGGTTCCCAGGCTAGGGACTGAATCTGAGCTGCAGCTGCCAGCCACAGCAACACCAGATCCGAGCCACATCTGTGACCTACACTGCAGCTCAAGGCAATGCTGGATCCTTAACCCACTGAGCAAGGCCAGGGATCAAACCCACATCCTCATGGACACTAGTCGGTTCGTTACCTCTGAGCCAAAATGGGAACTCCCGAATTCTTTATATATTGGATATTAGTCCCTTATAGGATATATAATATTTATAAATATTTTCTCTCATTTAGCGGGTTGCCTTTTTATTTTGTCAATGACTTCCTCTTCTACGTGGAAGCTTTTTTGTTTGCTATAGTCCCATTTTATTTCCTTTGCTTTTGGTGTCAAATCCAAAAAATTGTCACAAGACTTATGTCAAGGAGCTTATTGTCCATATATTTTCTTCTAGAAATTTTGGTTTTGGATCTTACATTCATGTCTTTAATCCATTTTGAGTTAACTTTTGGGGATGGCATAAGATTCTTCTGCATGTGGCTGTCCAGTTTTCCCAACACCATTTATCGAAGTCCCACCTACTTCTTTAAAAGAGTTAAAGTAGCCTGTAATTACCTAGGAAAACAGCCAAAGATTTATTACCTGACATATATATTTTTTATACCCTTGCGTACTTCCCTGGTTTCCAGAGATTATTAAGTGACTTACACTCTACGGTACTAAATAATGGGGGAAAGAAACCATAGATCTTATATATGGTTTCCACTGTCTAGACTTGCTTATTTTAGATCCATCTAATGCGTGAAGGATAAAGGGACATTTTCCAAGACTAAAAAGAACAACATGTAAGTGGAACTGACGTCATAGTCCTTCTTGTGTTAGGAAATTTCCCATCATTGTTCCAAGAAAGCAAACACTTGGGAACCACACTGCAGGAAATGAATGGTTTCATATAAATTGTCCTTTGCCACGCAGTCTGCAGTGTCATAAAATGTCTCATAATGATGGCTTCTCCTACTCGGTATCTTCCCTGCCTGAGGAAAGTTTGATTCTTTCTAGAGAATAAATTGGTGACTGGGGATTTACCTTTCCTCTTGGAGAGAAGTTTTTCTCCACGTTTGTGAAAAAATTGTACTGAAAATAAATGATGCTTAACATTAAGCATTAAGTTGATATTTCCAGTGCTCTACTGCTTTCGATAGGGCTCAGGAAGGTCTTAGAGGAGTGATGAAGTTGCTGTTGCTGTATGTTGCGGGGGGGGGGGGGGGGGGAGGTTCCTGAGTCCATGAGCCTTAAGTATGCTCCTTTGGGGAGTGGAGAGGACTTTCGATTTAAAATTTTTAAGTGAGAAATTAAAGAGACAAGCAGCATGCGTTGTCATCCAAAGGAGCAAAACAAGTATCCTTATTTTTTTCAGAGTCAGGATTTTAGAAAATTAAGGGCTGCCTGCATTTGAATTCCGTTCTCATTTTTATGCTGCCTGTAATGAATGGCCTTTCTACAAACAGAGAACATTCCTTTTCTCTTCCAATCGCCTATATTTCAAATTCCCTTAGGTGTTTCCCCAGGACCTTCACGATCTGGCTCTTGCTTGCCTCTCCAGCCCCATTTTTTTATCCTCCAGAAACACACACATATACACATACTAACTTCCCTCCACCACGTCTACCCCACCCTCCCCGAAAGGCCCCACTCTCACACACTGCAAGGCAGCCGCATGGAAATTATTTCAGCCTCATATATGGCTTAGGTTCCCACCAAACTCTAGATCTCTGCCCATGGTTTATTATTATTATTCTTTTAAATGAGCTTTTTAAAAATTAAAGTATAGTTGATTTACAGTATTGTGCCAATTTCTGCTATATAGCATAGTGACCTAGTCATATATATATATATATATATATATATATATATATATATATATTCTTTTTCTCATGCTATCTTCTGTCGTGTTCTAGCCCAAGGGATTGGATATGGTTCCCTGTGCTGTACAGTAGGACCTCATTGCTTACCCATTCTAAATGTAATAGTTGTTTTATTTGCTTAAAATACTGTTTCACACATAGTTGATCATAGACTGCACATTTCAATGGCCCCCAAATTTGTATGTTTAAACTCTAACCCCCAAATGTGTGGGATTTGGAGACAGGCTTCTAGAAGGTGATTAGGTTATGAGGGTAGAGCCTCCATATGTAATCAGTGTCCTCATAAAATGAGGATGAGGAGTTCCCTTTTTGGCTCCATGGAAAACAAACCTGACTAGTATCCATGAGGATGTGGGTTCACTCCCTGGCCTTGCTCAGTGGGTTAAGGATCTGGTGTGGCTGTGGTGTAGGCTGGTAGCTGCAGCTCTGATTCAACCCTTATCCTGGGAATTCTTATCTTCCATGTGCCATGGATATGGCCCTAAGACAAACGAACAAACAAACAGAACGAGTAGATCCCTCTCTGCCATGTGAGGGGACAATGAGAAGGTCTGTAAATGAGGAAGAAGAGCCTCATCAGAACCTGATCCTGCTGGTACCTGGACCTTAGACTTCCAGCCCCCAGTACTGTGAGAAAGAAATGGTTTTTGTTTAAGCCACCCAGCCTATGCTAATTGAGGCCACCCAGAAGCCTGAACTAAGATAGTCTTTGGCTAAATTCTATGGATCCTCAATTTCAGCTCATTAGGCACCTCCTTTGAAAAATTATTGCTTAACGCTTCCAGTCAAGATTAGGTCCCCTTCCGTGTCCTGTGTCCTCCCCTGCCGTCGCATTTCTTTCCCTACAGTTTTGGAAGACTGTATTTTCTAAAGACGGCCACGTCCAGATCTCCCATCCCACAGACTCTTACCTTGCTCTTCTTCATCAAGAATTGGAGAGAGATCTAAATTCTCCTTCTCTGGAATCTGAATTGGCCTTAGTAACCTGTAGAAGGTGGAGGGAGGGATGGCCCATTATTTCCAAGGTGGTTCAGAAAAGGCCCTGAAGCTTTAGTCTGTTTCTGTTGAGACACTTTCTCAGGGGGAGGCTAGTTGCCATGTAAGGGGTCTCCCCTGAGACACTCGTGGTGAAGATGACATATGCAGGTGTTTCAGGCAATAGCTCCCAGATGACAGCTAAGCAAAGACTGCCGGCCAAGAGAGCAGAAGACTCCTTCACATAATCCCAGCCCCTGGCCATGAAGTCACCCTCTACCATGAGTCTCCTCCGCTGAGCCCAGACATTTGGAGTCCTGTACCCTCTTCAAATCCCTAAGCTGCAGAACCAGGAGCATAATCAAGTGGTTGGTTTAAGCTGCTAGGTTTGGGGATAATTTGTTACAAGGTGCTAGTAACTGAAACATTATTATATAAATGGATGTTCACTTATCTAGGCCACAGGAGCCCATATCAGAGCCTATAAGCATGCGGGCGGGGTCTGTATCTGATTTGTTTGCCATTATAACCTCAACTTTTAGCTAAATGCCTTGCACGTAATAGCTGTTTAGTAAATAATCTTAACTAGATAAATAGATGAATGGTAGGCACTTTCTTTTTCTTTCTTTCTTTTTTTTTTTTTTGTCTTTTTAGGGCTGCACCCGCAGCATATGGAGGTTCCCAGGCTAAGGGTCAAATCAGAGCTGTAGCTGCCGGCCTACACCAGAGCCACAGCAACTCCAGATCTGAGCCGTGTCTGCGACCTACACCACAGCTCGCAGCAATGCTGGACCCTGAACCCACTGAGCGTGGCCAGGAATTGAACCTGCAACCTCATGGTTCCTAGTCAGATTTGTTTCCGCTGCGCCATGACGGGAACTCCGCACTTTGTTTTTCTAGCTTTGAGCTTATCCACCTCTTTCTCAAATGTTAAGTCTGGTGATCTGGTTACAGACAGCGAGGTTGCCCAAGCTGCTGTTTCTCTTGTCGGTCAAGTTTTGCAGCATTAATTCCTCTTGATTATTTCTTGTCCCAGTGTTTGGAATAATGAAGCAGCCTTCAAGGCCTTGCACCACGTGGCTCACCACCAAGTCAACACTAAGCAATTCCTGGCTCCCTGCCCCAGCCTCTCTCTCTGGCTTTCTTTTCTATCACCTGGATGCCTCATCACAGGCAGAAGAGAGCCTTCATGCTCCTCATCTGTCTTCAGAACAAAAGAGCCTGGACACAGGAAGAACGGGCTCACAGATCCCTGCTCCATTCTAGTTTAGTGGAATCTTGGTCTGGAATATTCACCCTGATCCTTTGCAGGCCACAGGACTGGCCCAACAATGAGCAGGGGCTGCTCTGGGAACATAAAAAAGAAGCAGCCAGGCCCCCAAGCCTTTAACAGTTCATGCACACCTCAGACCACGTGCACTTAGGCATCTGATAATGTTTTGGCAACGAGCTTCTGGGTGGCCCTACTTTCCCCAGAAGAGGACTAGGGCAGAGTGCAGAATGACTGGAGGCCAGCCACCCCCTGCCTGCGAACTTGAGAGTGGTCTTTGTGAGGGCACAGGACCAGCCTTTAGAAAGATACTGCCTCTCTCTTTCCACATCCCGCCCAGGGCATGGGGGTTGGAGAGATTACACGGGGGTTGGAGAGATTACCAAGTTAGCAATCATATCACAACAGCAGGTCATCCGCTCTGGCTCGAGGAGTGTTAACTCTGAGGGAGAGGACTTGGGGATTCAGGCCCTGGGTTGTAGGAGATAATATCTTTGCCTTTAAAATTCTGTCACCTTCCCTGTCCACCCCCAGCCCTTTCTCTGCTCTTACACAAGCATGAGTGTGCACACACACACACACACACACACACACACACGCACACATGGCCAGCATCCGGAATCATATCTGGTTCCATGCAGGAGGAGTGCTGAGTATTTGCTCCATTCTTAAATACAGAATAAAAATAATAAAAAGAAAAATAGGAAGAATAGGAAGAGGAAGGGGAGGGGAAGAAGGGCTGTCTTGTATTTGGTGTTTGCTGTATGCTATGAATTGTAGTGAAAACTTTTTTGATATAGTCTCATTTAGTCTGAAATAACAACTCACAAAATAGGTATAATTTCTATTGCTCAAAGAGTTTAAGTAATTTACTCAAGATTGCATAGTAAATGTTGGAGCCAGAATTTTTAGTTACATCCGGCTGCCTTGAAATTTCATGTCCTTTCTATCCAACTAGGCTATAGGTGGTTCTGTTATCACCTAAAAGTATCCAAATAGCCCACAGGGAGCAGTGTTCAAGCAGGATCCTGATTTGGGGATCACTCTGATTCTGACTCTGCACAGAATCGGACACCCCATTATAACACGTGTTTGCCTTCCGTCTCTCACATGACTACTTGGGTGTCTCAGCACAGCCAGGAATTCCTAAGCGACCTGGGGTAGTGTTCTGGCCATACCTAGAGGATCAAGAATTCGGGCCGTGGCATTCCAGCACGTGCGCTGCACCCAGGAGAAGACGGTTGAGAAATCCAGTTGTGGCCTTAAGCCATACAATGATTTATGCCCAAGAATGCGTTTATGTTTCTGGAAAAAGAAAATGACTCTCTGCGATCCAGTCTGGCTGACCACAGTAGCTACTCTGATCATAACTGCCACTGTGAATTGAGCTGGTTTTCTTAAACCCCCACTATATAGGGCATATACAAGCTCTGTTTGCTAAGGCAACATAGAATCAGTCATTTCTTCAGCGTTTACAGAAAGTGATAAGAAAATGAAAGACCAGAATCAAGTGCCTAGGCTCTGGATCAAGTTACTTGAAGATTACAAGGAATTCCCCAGAATTCAAGGAAAGTAGGAAAGAAAAGTTTGTTCCAACAGGCAGATACAGATTTGATTTTATCAAGGGTTTACTCCTTTAATTTGATTGAGTTTGACCTTTGAAGCCTTATCGTGAGCTAGACATTAAAGCTACAGAGCAGGAATAAATGGTCCCATATCCTGAATTTAACTAGCTCACTCTATCTAGTGATTATAGAAAAGAAGTTACATTTGTCATTTACTCCTCTTTGGTGGGTCAGAATATATGCATGCTGATTTTTGGTTCTCAAAGTCAGAATTTATGGTCCAATATGCAATTATAATAGATGATAACTTACATATGCATTTTGGTGCCAATAAGTGGTTTCTAGACCCTTCAGTTTTAATATACTTCACATGACCACTTTCTCCTACACTGGGGAAAAAAAGTAGAGAGCTTTTCTCTCTACCAATCCCGCTTTTTAGGATAGGATTAAGAAGTTGAATTTTACCTTCAGACCTGCTTGGCTAAGTGGCATTTATTCTCAAGATGGAAAACTTCAGGCTTCCCATTGGTGATGCTTTACATTAACTCCAGAAAAAAAGGGGGGGGGGAGAGTTAGAGTAAGTGAGAAAGAATAAACGAAAGAAAACAAAACTTCAGCTCCAGAAGAAAAAAAAAAAAGGAAATTCAGGAATTTACAAAGAGGAAAGGCAAAAGAAAAGATAGACCAAACACTACTAGGGATTTTTTTTT
The DNA here is from genome assembly GCF_016906955.1 of Phacochoerus africanus. Classification (NCBI taxonomy): domain Eukaryota; kingdom Metazoa; phylum Chordata; class Mammalia; order Artiodactyla; family Suidae; genus Phacochoerus; species Phacochoerus africanus. The sequence continues at coordinate 8,054,409 of NC_062552.1, read as the reverse complement.
TTTTAATCTGAACAGCAGGCTGATTTACTATAGTCCATCATTTCTTTGCTTATATACCCAAAATAAGATTCAGTTTAGCTTCAAGTAAATGCCATCAAACACCAAAAGCAACAAATGACTCATAACTTACAAAATCAGTTGAATGAGCTGTAAAAATGGATCCAAGTTTATTTTTAGAATTTAATAGAGCGGTTTCATTTCCCTCTAATAACATGCCAGTATATACAGTGGCATTCTCTAGGGTCTAGAAAATATATTTAAAGACATTGTCAATTCTATTTTAACATATTACTCTCCTCTCTTGATTTTTTTTTTTAGATGAATGTGTAGATCATTTCACTGGCACTCACAAAGCCATCTAACCATGGTGCTTGAAAAAGAGGAATGAGGAATGATTGTGTATGGTAGTAGAATGAATTTCAGAATTAGAGCAATAAAAATGGAATTGGAAATGGTGCTTCTCACTTTGGTGTCTTAGCATTTACCCAGTCTTCAAGAGTTCATTGTCAACACCCCCAATTGCGGTCTTTTGTAATGACGGCCACATTCTTAAGTGGGCCTTATTTTTATTGAGTCTGTGTTTTATTTCTCCATCAGTGCCTTTCTCACTTGACTTAGCTTGTAGTCATTTACCACATAAAAATACCAAAACTAATAAGATGATTGGATGAAAATGCAGAATCATAACCATGTAATACGAAATTGCCATAAATGTGGTATACACATATTATATATTATGGCAAAACCTTGGTAATTGCCTGTCTGGCTTAATTTTCAGCTGAGTAAAGGGAAAAAAATCTGAGGTTGTGCTGTCTTTTGCTCTATTATTATTATTACAAATATCTGTATTGGTCAAGGAACCACATAAATCCATCACTCCAGTTTTGTAGTTTTCAAAGTTTCTGGAATTGGAAGCTAACATAAGGTAAAACATTTACCCCAAGCACAGCTGTCCAGAGTTTTCTTACTTTTCTCATCAGAAATGAATTTCAAGTTAACCTTTAAGTAATAAGAAACAAGAGTTCCCTATGCAATTGTGGGGTAGCTAAACCCCAGGGTAGGAATTGGGGCAGGACACAGGGCGAGGACATCATGTTCTCACTCATCCTTGTTAGCAGATGGCTTTAAACACAAATGGGCTTCTTGGATCTAGGAGTCTTTCTGGGGCCTCTAGACAGAGAAGGAGGTGTCATGATTTGGGGGTGCGGGATGGGCAATGGCAGTAAAAGCTTGGACAAAATTCTGCTGTGTGCCAATTCTAGCCTCTCATTTTTCTCCCCTTGTAGCCTCTCTCCCCCAACTTAAGCTCTGAGAAAAGCTTGCCTTAGAGGGCACATCAAGTCTCTGTCATGGTGAATTAATCCATAGATTTATGCAAACATCTAGCTAGTATGCCAGGTGCTTAGAGACTCCAGTATTAATAACTCCCAGCCCTCAGCTACAAGTAATCCAGAGTCTGGTGGAGCTTGTGCACTAGCTTCGTAGGACTGTCATTAACAAAGTACCACAACCTGGGTGGCTTCAACAACAGAAATTTATTTTCTCAGTTCTAGAGGCTGGAACACTGAGATCGAGGTGTCTGGCACGCGGGGGGGTGTTCCTTCTGAGGGCAGGAAGAGAGCGTCTGTTCTATTATTTTCTACCAGCGCCTGGCAGCCTCAGGCATTCCTTGGCTTGCTGATAGCCTTCACCCTGTGTCTCCACATCATCTCCTTTATATGTATCTGTGCCTGGGTCCAAATTTTCCATTTTTATAAGGACACCAGTTGGGCCCAACCTAATGACCTCATCTTAACTTGATCATCTGCAAAGAGCCTATTTCCAAATAAGGTCATATTCACAGGTACTAGGCATTAGGACCTCAGCATCTTTTGAGGGGACTCAGTTTAACCACGGACGTTGTTCAAGTGGGTACAAATTCTACAGTCTCCGACCCACCACATTGAACTTCATCCCTTCCTGAGATCCTGCATCGAGGCTTCTGCAATCCAGTTCCGTTACAGACGCCTCTGTTACCTCGCTGACTTTGTGTCAACAATTCCAGCAATGGCTGAGGCCCCACTTTGACTTGTAAACCCGCACTAAATCTCAGACTGCTCGCTAGCCTTTGCCTGGTGTGACTGTCCCCGCCTCCTGCACACTGACCCCACTTTGTATCAGCAACTTAAATCTCTGTTTCAAGGATTCCACTGGAAAACATCTTTCACTCAGCCAGCATGTTCTGTGCCTTCTGCTCTAGGTTCTACTCCTGGAGCTCAGCACATGCTCTTGCCTTCAATGAGAAAGTCGGTCTAGAGATGGATTGTAAGAGTAAAACACAGGAGTTCCCATCGCGGTGCAGCAGAAATGATTCTGACTAGGAGCCATGAGGTTGCAGGTTTGATCCCTGGCCTCACTCAGTGGGTTCAGGATCCGGCGTTGCCATGAACTGTGGTGTAGGTCGAAGACGTGGCTCGGATCTGGTGTTGCTGTGGCTGTGGCGTAGGCTGGCAGCTGCAGCTCTAATTCGACCCCTAGCCTGGGAACCTCCATATGCTGAGGGTGCAGCCCTAAAAAAAAAAAAAAAAGACAAAAAGGCCAAAAAAGAAACAAAAAAACAAAACACAGAGGAATAGAGGTTTGGGTAGGAGCCACCACAGGGCACAGTGGGAGTGTGTAGAATCAGCCCTGAATCCAGGCTGGGGGTGAAAGAGAGAAAGGCAGAGAAGGCCTCATAGGAGGAGACCTACCTGAGCTGAGACTTGACATTCATGCAGTAGGATTCATTCAGATAATGATGTAAAAGCAGAAAAGATAGGCAACCAGGGGGAAAAGGATGGTGGGACAGATAAAAAGATAAAAGGAGAGTATATGAAAGGATACTAATTAAATATTGCAGTTGTTAAGTGGATAAAGAGAAAAGAGCGTAGTGTGTTTAAAAGAATGGATATGAGCAATTTTCTTTTCAACAAGTATGAACAACTTGTCTTAGTTTGTAGCAAAATAATACAGTCTAGGCAGCTTAAACAACAGACATGTATTTCTCACAGTTCTGGTGGTTAGGAAATTCAAGATCAAGTTGCCGGCAGATTTGGTGCCCGGTGAGGCTCTCCTCCTGGCTTGCAGATGGCTACCTTCTCACGTCATCTTCACATGATGGAGAAATAGCTTCCTCTTGTTAAGGGCATTAATCCCATGATGGGGCTCCACTCTCATGACCTCATCTAAACCCAACCACCACTTGAGGTCCCACCTCCAAATACCATCCCTTTGGGGTTTAGGGATTCAGCATATAAATCTGGAGGCACACAAACATTCAGCCCATAGCACAGCTCTTGCTGAGGTTAAGAGGAGAAAGGAATGCGTGGTGCACAAGAACTGAGTCGGAGTTCTTCTGGCCCATCCCCAATATCCATGGACGTGATCGCTATAAACCATGAGACTCCTCTTTAGTCAATCAAACCTATGACCAGTTAGCAAGCTCTAATAGTGGTCTTTTATTGTTTAGCCATATAAACAGAAGGCTTCTCCAGAAACCCACATGTTTGCCCAGGACAGGGCTTTTTCCCAGCCTGGGCATTAGCCATCTCAGCCAGACAGGAAAATTGTTCAGTTTCCTCCTGAGCCATCATGTGATTCATGGGCTGCTATTGCTCCATCACTCTGGTCACCTGATGTCATGGGGTCCCCAGAAGCCTATGATCTAGTGCTGATTTAAGATGGGAAGCCTATTCTATGTAGCCTCCCTCATCAGCACGGAACTCCTCATGTCCTGACACCTTAAGATGCTAACCTTCAGGTAAGTGTGAAAGTTTCCCAGAGTGTCAAAGAAACCACAAAGCCTAAGGGAGATTACATGAGGGCTGAAAATTTTAATTGAGTCTGTAAGAAAATATGGTGAGAATATAGATCGCATTGGTTGTATAATCATTAGTGTATTTTTATAAACAAAACCTCAGTGTTCCTTTAAAGTTGTGTAGTTAGCAGGAAGGAAATAGCTGGTGTCATTTGTTTTTCTTTTAAAGTATTAGGCGTCTTTATTGAGTCTCAAGCTGTAGAAAAATGCCAGTATACGTGCCGTTTGCCACCTTTTAGTATAAACTCTGTTGGTGGAAAAGAGGAACTGGTTAGAAATAGACACAGTGTACACACGAGAATGTGTGTGTCAAACAACAAGGTCAGTGATGAAGCAATGTGTCTAACCATAATTTGGCTTCTAGGATCCAGATTCTAAGTCACTGAGCAGTGGTGTTCCTTTCCCCTGAGTCCTATCTGATTGTTTTTCAACCCCTCTGCTAGTGGTTTGTGGCTGAGCTGACTCCCCGTCTTTACTAGGCATCTCCCAGAGGGTCTAAACGCACACATACCTTCTGGGCTAAGCTTCCATCCCGGGAAGGGAGAAGAGAACCGGCTCTTCCCCCAGCCAGGCTCTGGAATTCCACAGTCTCTGAGTAGGAAGAGGACTTGTTTACAACTGCTGTCTGCCTTGGGGACTGGGGTATTTCTCAGAGATGTATTTGATAAAACTGGAATTTTATATTTGCTACAGAAAACAAGCACACGATGTTTTTAATAAGAACGAAATGTATTCCTCTTCTTTCCACATTCGGCTCGGGTTATTCAGAAGGGTCATTTGTAGTGTTGACTCAAATTCCTTGTGCCATTGAGTGAAAGAAAGAATGACTGCATTAGTTAATCAGTCCAGCAAATTCAACTGAATTCTTACTACCTTCTGGGGGGTACAAAGAAGTGTTAGACCCAGTCTTCCCCTCCAAAGAACTTACAAGCTGTCTGGGGACCAGTGACGGGAAAGAAAGCTTTGTGTTTTGTTCATCGCTGTATCCCCCATGCGGAGTGCCGTGTTTATTTAGCACATACTAGCTGTTCAACAGCTGTTTGCCAAAAAAATGAATGAGATCAGCACCACTTGAGGACAGTGAGTCCTGTCCAAGCTGAGAAGTGAGCGGTCTCGGCTCAGGTGTTGGGGCAGGCTTCGTCAAGAAGAAGGAATCTCAGCAATGCTTTCCGGAAGGGGTAGGGCTCAATGCAGGTGGAGGGGTGACAAGAAGGGGTTACTCTTTCAGGTAAGGGAATGAAGGTGCGTCAAGCCAGGAGACTGGGAGGCCTAGAGCCTTTTCAGGAGGGGAAATGGCTGAAGTGCCAGAGGCCGGACAATGGGAGAAAAGCCTGAGGAAAATGGGTTAGAGTCAGGGCAGGGGAGAGAAGGGCATCTGAAGTCACCTCTGTGCCGGCTCCCCAGGTGGCAGAAAAAGGTGACCCGGGGATAAACTGGGAATTGTGGTGAGGGAGAGATATCCAGACAGCCCATCCCAGCGGAGCCCAGGGGGGTGATGCTCAGCCTCCTCCTGCCTTAGTTTTATTTTTTATTTGTATTTTTTTTAAATGTGTAAAAGCATGGTTGCCTTACAGATGCACAGCAAAGTGAATCCACTACACCTGCCACTGCATATACTGTTGCGTCGACTTCCCCGCGCAGGACAGTATGTTCTTGTTCACTGTTTCGACGGTGAGAATAACACATGCACACTTCTTCCCTTAATTTTAACCTCCAGGAAAAAGAAATTTAAAAAACTTGACTTCCTATGTACTTTCCAATGGAGTCATAAGGATTATTATGTTCCCAGTCCATTTTGATGTAAAGCCGTGAATAGGAATAAGAACAGATCTCAGAAACCCCCAGGAGGTTGCTCTTGGCCATAACATGTCTTAGAGGGGAGAAACAGCCAGTGTCCCCTCTCCCCACGGTCATGTTATGGGTGATATGTGTGTGTGTATGGTGTGTATGTCGTGTGTGAGACGGGGTGTGTGTGTATGTGTGCTGTGGTATTTGGGTTGTGTTTGTATGTGTCCGGTGTGTGTAGGGATGTGTGAGCCCTGAAAGGGTTTGGGGAAGAGAAAAAGGGACATGGGGCTCATGCCATGCCAAGTCTCTTCTGAGCAGGCCCTGGGTATGGCAACCTCAATAGCAGTTACACACACACACACACACACACACACACACACACACAACCCCGAGAAACCAATCAGCCAGAAAAGGGACCGAATGAAAAAACCTCATGAGATTAGATTTCTCAATAAAGTAGTTACAGGAAATTGTTTATACTCCAGGAGAGAGGAATTTTTTTTCTATAATTAGCTTTCGCATCCGTGTTGCAATCATGTTATTCATCTAAATTGGAGCTATCAGTCCCCGCCCCCCCCCCCCCACCCCAGTGCACCCAGCACCTTCTTTATCTCCTCTGGCTTCCTGGCAGCCTGTGACCTCCTGGGTGGTGGGAACTGACTCATTTATACAGAACGCTGCTTGGCACAGAGGAGGTGCTCAATGAATGTTTTGCCCACACGGCATCTGGGAGGGACTTTGAAGTACAGTCTCCTTGGGGGTCTCCAGCGTGGGCCACAGAAGGATCATCCCCCCACACACACACATGCACACACTCACGTCCTCCAGAAACAGCCACTCTTAAAGGGAAAACATGGGATCCAGTTCAATAGCCAGGAGTAAGCATATTTTCTGAATACAACGCAGCGCACCCCACACCAATGCAGTGTCCGCCCCCCCCATCCTGCGGAGCTCGTGCTTTACGTCAACGTACAATGACGTGTCCAGTGTCATCGGCCCTCCTCCCCACCCTCAATGCTGCTCACCCTCAGAGGGACTCCAGGCTGCCCTCTGGACCCCTGATCCCTGCTTAAGAAACCGTGGGTCCGTCAGGACTGGCAAATCACACATGGCTGCAGGAAGCCCCGCAGAAGCTCCAAAAGGCTGCTTTTTGGTCCAGTAGAACATAACCCGGTCCTAGGGAGGCCTCGCCGAGACCTTCCATCAGAGGAGGAGCGAGTGTGAGGATTTATGTCCCTCTGGGCAAGAACCACCCCCTGCGCCCCTACCTTGTTGGGGGTGGGAAGCAGGGAGGGGAGTATCTTGAGGGCAGTGGTTTGTTCCACACTTTTCAGTTACAGAAACAGACTTCCGATTATAAAAATGGGATAGCACATACATGTCGCTGACATTTAGAGAGAGTGCAGATCACCGTGACATGCCTGGGAAGAATTGCCCAGGTGCTGGCATTGGAGCCCATGATTGGGTAGGTGGGGTGGCCTGGGGGCCAGAGGGAGGGCATTCCTAGCCTCCTGCCTCGAGGGGCAGCTGAGGCCACAGCTGGGAGTGGGCCATCTGGAGGGTCAGGGTTCTGCCTGACCACTCTCTGTCCAGGAGTCCGGAGGGAATGAGAGCTTTGCAGAGGCAGTGTGCATGCACATGTGTACATGTATGTGCACACACACACGTGCAAGCACACCCATGCGTGCACGGATGTGTTTTAATAGAAATCTTTATTTGCACACTCACCCTGTTTCTGAAGGCTTTTACCTCCCTTTCCTTAATCTGAAAAATATAGCTGGAATATTGGTAATGATAACAATAGCTCACATGCAAAAAGGTGCAGACAACTCCAAAGTGGCTTTTCACACCCTTATCTCATTTATTACATGCTTAGCTTGTTCAAAGTGATCCTGGAGATTTCAGGAATGCTCATCAGCTTAATATTGCACTTTTGCGGTGCCGCTTATTTTAAATGATTGCTAAAGTGTTTCTTTCTGTGCTTTGAGAAGCAGATAAGATTAGGCACTTGACATTCCCTTGCTTTCAGAGGTATGCCTCCCCCAGGCAGACCGGGGGAGAAGCAGGAGGGCCGGGCCATCTCTCTCTCCAAAGATGGGGGGTCGAGCTATGGGTCAGCTGTTGCCTCCTCTGAGTGCTGTTTCAGCACTAGGGTGTCTAAGAAGGCTCTCACCCCGGACTTTTCTTGCCCCCCACCTTTCCCACCCTGTCAAAATAAGGTCAAAGCACCTTTCAGTAAAGCCATCTTGATAAACCCCAGCCAGAGGGGAGCTGAACTAAAATTTTCCTTTTCTGTTTGTTGAAAGCTACCTGCTCTGGGGTATTATGAGCCCCCTCCCCTTCTTAGCAACTGTTCCCACTAGGCTTCGGTATGAAGCCAGCCTGTGGTCCCTGTGTGTGGGACAAGATATTCTGGAAGACGGCTGAGATGTGCTGGAAAACCTCTAAGCACGTTCTGCTGCGCTGGAGGCCCTGGGACCCATGACAGGCCCAGTCTTTGCCTTGATCCTTGAAGGAATGTGACTTAGCCCTGAGGCTGAAACCTCTGTGGTTGAAGTAAGGGTTCTGAGTTCTAACCATTTTCCAGATGAGCAGCCACTGGAATAGCAATGCACATTCCCCAAATCGCCACCTGTTGTTGAGTTCTTGCTGCAGGTCAGGTCCCGGGCTTGGCGTCATCTAATCTTCAGTCGACCTCTAAGGTCCATACCCTCACTCCGTTTCATACCTGAGACACCTGGAAGCCAGAGACCTTGCTCAAGATCTCACAGCTCACAGACCACAGTGCTGTGATTCGATCTAGGCTTCCCTAACACCACGTCACTGTTTCAAAGAAGGCACAGTTCTTGCATGTAAATTCGTTCTTTCAATCAGTAAAGATTTACTGAGAAGTTCCCGTCATGGCTCAGCAAAAACAAATCTGCTAGCATCCAGGAGGACGCAGGTTCTATCCCTGGCCTTACCCGGTGGGTTAAGGATCTGGCATTGCTGTGACTATGATGTAGGCCAGCAGCTGCAGCTCCAATTCAGCCTCTAGCCTGGGAACCTCCATATGCCATGGGAGTGGCCCTAAAAAGCAAAATAAATAAATAAATAAATAACTGAGCTCCTGTTATGTGTCTGGGGCAGGAAACATACCTGTGAACCAAACAGCCAAAGCTAGGGATTTCATGGAGGTTACATGCTAGGGGCAGAGGCAGAAAATGAACAAGTATATAATACGTTATGTGGTGATACGTGCTGTAGGGAACAAAAAACCATGGTAACTAAGATAGAAAGAGCTGGAGGTGGGGCAGTGCTACTTACTACTTACGTAGGAAATGACACATTCGTGATGCTCAGGCGTAAAAATGCTTCCTGCCACGTCAAGAACAATTTCTGAATTCCTGGAACCTCTCATATCCAGCTGTGATGACAGCATGACAGGTCCCCAGGCAGCATAAGAGGAATCCCTGCCAGATAGGTGCATTTCAGCTCATTGGAACATTTGGTCAGGATGGAAGTGTTACAGCACAGATGGACTGAATGACATGGAGAGTGATTCAGTCCCATCTTAAGTCTCACTCCCCACTACCTTGATTGGGAACTAATCCCCTCCCCTTCTTTCTTCGTAAGGAGCTTTTGAAAACTGACCCTCCACCAATCTGGAAACCATTTGGAGATTCCAGAGAGAAAAGGGCTGTGTAACAATGTGATTACCGGTATTGTTCTCATTAAATATGACGTGATTAAGAATTACTGGGGGAAACCACTCCTGAAGAAGGAGGGGGTTTCGAAAGATGTGACAAATTAGCATGTCTAAAGATTGGGCATAAAATCAGGAGGTTGATGAACTATCAATGTGTCTAAGCTGTAAAAATAAACAATTTTATAAAGGAGGGTGCTTAGAGGTCTTGAGAGAAGGTAGTCCCAGGGCTTGGACAACAAGTGATTTAACAACATAACCAAGTACTTTGGAAGGATTACTTTTCTGGGAAGTTGCAAGGTTTGTTAGTACCCACACAGGGAAGAAGGAGTTCTTACATCCAAACAGATCTACCTGCTGCCTGAGATACCTGGGATATCAGACTGGAAAGAGCCTATCAAAAATCATTGTTAGGGGAGTTCTCATTGTGGCTCAGCAGTTACAAACCCAACCAGTATCCATGAGGATGTGGGTTTGATCCCTGGCCCTGCTCAGTGGGTTAAGGATCGGGTATTGCCATGAGCTGCAGTGTAGGTGCATTGCTGTGGCTGTGGCCTAGGCCGGCAGCTGCAGCTCTGATTTAACCCCTAGCCTGGGAACTTACATATGCCACAGGTGTGGCCCTGAAAAGACAAAGAAAAAAAAAAAAGGAAAAAAGATATCCTTTGTCTGGAGGGAATTAAAAATTAATCTTAACTGAAAAAAAACCCATATAAGCTCATAAAACTCCATCATACTTTACATTTCTGACTCTTTCTAGTTCTTACCAGCACTTTCAAATGCTAAATTTTTAGTTAGAAAGTAGAGTTTAAACTAATTAATTCATTAGGTAATTAATGTAATGACCATTTCAAAACTTATCTCCGTTTTATGTCACTCAGAAAAAAATAAAAATGTTGATTTTTCAGAAACTAGTTTTTCAGGATGGAAAGCCTCAATAGTCTTATTTCTATTATAAACTTGTACACCTAAGGCTTTCAGTTCAGAAAAAGAAGCAAAGACGAGTTCTCCAAATATACTTAACAGTGTGATGCCAAGTATAATATAGGGGACCAAACTGCTTTTGAAGCCATCTAAATTTTTCTCCGTGTGTCTTAACTACTTAATGAAATTCTTGGAACAAAAAAGTTTTAAAAATCCAAAGTGGTGGTTATTAGATTTACAATTATTTTATAAATACTGTAAATTTCCACCATCCAGTGTGCAAGCCACTAGCCACCATATGTGGCTATTGAGCATCTGAAATGTGGCTCCTATAAGTATAAAATACACACTAGATTTCAGAGAATTAGTATAAAAAGAATAACAATATCTTAGTAATTTTTATTAATTTTATTTTAAAATGATAGCATGTTGTATATATTGGGTTAACCAAAATATATTATGAGTTCATTCTACCTTTTGTTTTGTTTTGCTTGTTTGTTTTGTTTATTTTTTAGGGCCACAGCTGCAGCATATGAAACCCCAGGCTAGGGGTCAAATTGGAGCTGCAGACTAGGGGTTGGATCGGCCTACACCTCAGCCACAGCAACAGGGGATCCGAGCCGCATCAGTGACCTACACCACAGCTCAGGGCAACGCCAGATCCTTAACCTACTAGGCAAGGCCAGGGATTGAACTCTTATCCTCATGGATACTAGTCGGGTTTGTAACCCACGGAGCCACAACAAGAACTCCCATTTTACCTGTTTTTGAAAAATATTTTAGTGTGGCTGCTAGAAAATACATGACTTGCATTTTATTGCTATTGGACAACACTGCTCTAAAATTTAAGATAGCATTAAGCAAGTGCCTATTTCAGTTGGCTTCAAAGTATTTTAAAATCAATTTGGAAATTGTATTTAAGCAGGAATCACCCAAAGGCAGCATTAAGATTTTATTAGTAAGTACATACTTTTTATACACAACCGCCCCCACTTCAAATAAGTACAATGATAGATAAAGTGTAAATAAATAAGTAAAACTATATAAATAGGTTTAAAACACAATAAGCATTTACATGGAACAGGTTTGCCAACCAGAAAAGCAAGGCAATCAGTAGCATAAGGGACAAAGATCTGGGCCTGCTTCTGGGACAGGAAGCAAGCAGAGACATTTGGGAGTTTCATTCATCTGAGGTTATGGTAATTAAAATTACTCTATATGAAGTGGCAACAGGACTCTAGCTGGAGAATGGGGTGGAACTTCCCCTTATTTAAAAAAAAAAAAAAAGTAGTAGTGGAGTTCCCATTGTGGTGCAGCAGCAATGAATCTGACTAGTATCCATGAGGATGTGGGTTTGATCCCCAGCCTAGTTCAGTGGGTTGATCCAACGTTGCCATCCACTGCAATGTAGTTTGCAGATGTGGCTCGGATCTAGCTTTGCTGTGGCTGTGGTGTAGGCCAGCAGCTGTAGCTCTGGTTCGACCCCTGCAGTGGATGCCATGACTGTGGCCCTAAAAAGCAAAAAAAAAAAAAAAAAAAATAGTAGCAGTAGTAAAGGCTGAGAAAAGCTCTGCTAGTTGTTGTCTGGGAATATTGCCTCTTTGAATTGGTCGGACATAAAAACAGCCTCATCTCCAGGAACCAAAAGGTTAACTGCTGGCTCTATGACCAGATTGGCCATAAACTTTAATCCATGAGGCCATAATCCTTAAGGCATGTCAGCTCCAAACCTGTAACATAAGACTTGTTTGGTCAGCAAGCCCTAAGAAGCCAGATGGAGGCAATCATAAAAACAACTAGAGAGAGAGTGATAAGCAAAGAAGGGAAAAAAAACAAAAACTCAATTCCTTCTCAAAATGAACCTAGATACCATGATTCCAAAAACTAAGAAAAGAATACTAAGACAGATAACCAATATAAATTAATATAAGGAAGAATATATATTTAGCCAAATAAAATTGAAGTATAAGGATAGCCTGACAGCACTTTTTAGGATGATAAAGAAGATAAATGAAAGAACAATGCCACTAAAAATAGAACACAAAATTGGCAAGCAAAAGCAGGAAGAAATTAAACAAAATAGGTAGATAAAAAAGAAACAAAAATTTTAGACATGGAAAACATATTTATTGAAAAATGTTTTGATAGACAATTAGACCATACAGAACTAAGTAATTGGAAGATATCCCTGAAGATTTTACTAGACTGCATCATAAAAAGACAAAACAAATGGCAAAACAGTTAAGAGTCTTAGAGCATAAATGGAAATGTCTAATTTATTTAATAGAATTTTCCAGAAAGATAGAAACTTTTCCAGAAAGATAGAAAGACAATATTTGAAGATATATCTGCTAATGTTTTTGAAGAACTGAAGAGTGAAATGAGTCTTCAGAGTAAAAACTAAGTCTGAGGACACAGAGAGATAAATAAATATTAATTACTCTAAGGTAACAAATGCAGCGAGACTACAGATCATCCAGAACAAAGGGAGTAGTAAACATCTTTAAAATGACTAGAGTAAAAAGGTTACTTACAAAGGACTGACAAAATGACAGTAGATATCAGAAGATAAAAGAATAACATCCTGAAAATGCTAAGTGAAATGATCTCAGTCTAGATTTTTATACCCAGACAAACTATCATTAAAAAGCCAAAAAGAAGAGAAATATAGCTATTTTTAGATTCATAAAGAAAGAGTAATAGCATTTACCATCAGTTGATGCTTATGAGAGCAAATATTAAAGGATGTATTTAAGTTACAAAAAAAGTACCCAAGGGAGAGCATGGGCTACAAGAAAGAGTGGTAAACATAATATTAACAAAACATGTTGGAGTTCCTGTCGTGGCGCAGTGGTTAACGAATCCGACTAGGAACCATGAGGTTGCGGGTTCGATCCCTGCCCTTGCTCAGTGGGTTAATGATCTGGCGTTGGCATGAGCTGTGGTGTAGGTTGCAGACGCGGCTCGGATCCCGCGTTGCTGTGGCTCTGGCGTAGGCCAGCGGCTACAGCTCCGATTCGACCCCTAGCCTGGGAACCTCCATATGCTGCGGGAGCGGCCCTAGAAATGGCAAAAAGACAAAAAAAAAAAAAAAAGCTTCAGGAAGTGGTTGTTTAAAGAGTAGGTTAATATGCACAGGGAGTTTGTAACATTCTGAAATTTCATAATTTCGACTTTGGAAAAAATATTATAGTCAAAGATTAGAGATAGCAATTAAAATAATAGAAATAATAAAATTAAAATAATAGAAATACGTCTAAACCAACAGTGTAGATAGAAGAGATGTGTGGAGAGTATTTAGGCAACAGTAACAAAAACACAGAAACTTTATACAAAAAGAGCATAGAAGTATGTATGTGTGTGTGTATGTATATATACGTATACATATATATTTAAACCCAATAAAAATAGATATTAAAAAATAAGGTAGTAAAAATAAGTGCAAATACGTAAGTGATTATAACAATGAAAAAAGAGTAAATTGGTCTGATAAATGAGATGAATAACCCAGCCTTTTGCTATTCATAAGAAACATTAAACAAAATCAAAAACGCAATCACACAGAGATCGAAAGTTATGGGGAAAGTGGTATCATTCAATTAATAACTGATGAAATTTGTGTAACAATGTCAGTATTAGACAAAATAGAATTTCAGGCACAACACACTAATAAAAATAAATTTGGGTACTACATAATAACAAAAATAAAAAGCTACCAAAAGATAGTAAATACAAACACATATTTAAGACACTTTTACACGGAGTTCCCATTGTGGCTCAATAGTAATGAACTTGACTGGCATCCATGAGAACTCGGGTTCGATCCCTGGCCTTGCTCAGTGGGTTAAGAATCCAGCATTGCAGTGAGCTGTGGTGTATGTCACATATGAGGCTCGGATCTGGCTGTTGCCATGGCTATGGTGTAGGCCGGCCGCTGCAGTTCTGATTTGACGCCTACCCGGGGAACTTATATAAGCTGAGGGTGTGGCCCTAAAAAGACAGGAAAGGAAAAAAAAAAAGCGCTTTTACATGTACTTCTGAATAACTAATGGGGAAAATCAAAAATCACAATAGCCATTGAAAATATTCATATAGTTTATGTGTTTGGAAGCTATAATTTTAGCAACATAGAAATGTAGGGCAGTTACAAAATATTTACAACAGATTAAAAATATTACTTTAAAATTCTTAGATGTAGCTAAAATATTTAAAAGTTTAAAAGGTATTATAACTTTAAGTAAACTAATTTAAAAAATGAAAACAAATGAAGTAAATTTACAACTTAAGCTAGAAAAAAAAGGGCAAACCTAAAGAAATTTGAGAGAAGGAAAAGTGGCCGAAATTAATAATACGCTGAAAATAGAAAGAGTAGAGATGAATAAAATCAGTACTTGTTTTTGAATTTTTTTAATTTAAAAATTTTTAAAATTTTATTGGAATATAGTTGATTTATAATATTGCATTAGTTTCAGGTGTACGGCAAAGTGAATCAGTTATACATATACATACATCCATTCTTTTGTCCCATATAAGATTTGATAGAACATTGCATAGGCTATACAGCAGGTCCTTGTTAGTCTTCTGTTTTATAAATAGTAGTGTGTATGTGTTAATCCTTCCTCCACATTTTTCCCTCCCCACCGCAGTTTCCCCTTTGGTAACCATAAGTTTGATTTGGAAACCTGTGGGTTTGTTTCTGTTTTATAAATAAATCCTCTTGTATCAGTTTTATTAGATTCCACATATAAGTGATATCATGTGATATTTGCCTTTCTCTGTCTGACTTAGTATTATTCTAAGTGAAGCAAGTCAATACCTGTTTTTTAAACAGCTTTACTAAAATATAAATCGCCTCTGGTAGAGTTCACTTACTCCAAGTGAACAACTCAGTGTTTTTAATATATTCACACAGTTGTGCAACCATCACCACAATCTAATCTTAGAATATTTTCATCACTCTAAAAAAAAGAAACCCTCAGCCCCTTAGCAGTTACTAGGCAGTCAGCCATTACCTGGTGGTCATCAGAAAACCACGAATCTACTTTCTTTTTCTCTACATTGTAGTAATCAAAAAACTTTCCATAAAGGAAAACCCAGATCCAGTGGTATCACTAGTGCATGCTACCGAATGTTTAAAGAATCCCTATCTTCCATACACTTTCCCCAAAAAAAGAAAAGAGAAGGGGACACTTTCCAGCTCCTTGCACCAAAGCCCAATATTACCCTGATAGCAAAACCAGACAAGACATCTTAAGAAAACTCTACATGCAAACTCTATGACTTGACTGGAAGTTTTTGCATCACTCTGCCTCCAAAATGAAATACAAATACCTAAGATTTCTGAAAAGAAGTCATTTCTCTTCGCCCACATGGACATAGATTGATGATGCCCACAGACAGGGCCTCCAGAGAAGGGAGCAGATCCTAGATTCCAGGACACTGTATCTGCCACTCCTAGTTCCAAAAAAAAAGCGCTCACAGTTGGGAAGCTCCTCCTTTTGAAGGAATTGCACAAGTTTCATGACTGAGAGCAAGGCCATCCCATGCACAACTGTGTTGAATTAAGCCAAGTCCAGAATTGATTCATTTCCACTCTTGTCCTATCTTTCCTCATTATGACACAACAGCAACTCAGTGACCCCAGCTCTCCTCTCCACTCAAAGTTATAATCTCTCAGAACCTTCATTTACATTCAAGTCAAAATGAAAGATAACAATATAAGGAATGGTTTGGGAATTCCTGTTGTGGCTTAGCAGGTTACAAACCTGACTAGTATTCATGAAGATGCAAATTCGATCCCTAGCCTAGGTCAGGGGGTTAAGGATCCCGTATTGCCCTGAGCTGAGGTGTAGGTCACAGACCTGGCTCAGATCCAGAGTTACTATGGCTGTGGTGCAGTCCAGCAGCTGCAGTTCTGATTTGACCCCTAGCCTGGAAACTTCCATATGCCACAGGTGCGGCCCTAAAAAAAAAAAAATAAAAGTTTCCACCAGACTATGTGCATTTTATCAGAGATTTGAGCTTGCACCTAAAGACTGGAAAGTTATTGTCTCTGTCATCAGAAAGTTTTATAGGGAATAATTTAAGGGGCAAGATCATGTGGGTGCAGAGGGGCTCTGGATTTTCCTAGCCCTTAAAAGCAAGAATCTATTTTAACTCTGATGTCCAACTCTAGGCTGCTAGAAACATAAAGAAGGAAGCGCTGTAAGTACACCTGTTTGCATAGCGTTTCTGAAATTTGACCAAGATGTACTCAGTAGAGGTTCTGTAAGCAAAGTAAACAGGATTCTCCAAGGAAACGTATCCATATCCATGTTGTGCTTTCTAGAATAAATGTATCTCCTTCCAATGACCTCTATGTCCAAGATTATCGAAAGCCTCTGTAGATGCAGCCTCAGCAATAGAATAAATAACTCTAAAACTCTTTAATTTCAATAACATGGGACCATCAGGCAGAGCTTTAAATCCTTTAATGATTTAGAAGATGTTTCTAGTATCTGATAACTAGTCACTTTAAATCATGAGTATTTGGTACTCTAATCACCAAGGGAATGTGTGGCCAGGCCTCAGAAAGCCCTATTTCCCTCATTTACCTCTGAGATTAAGAGCGTCCAGAAGACAGGCATTGTGTTTGCTCTGGGACCATGCAGTCCTTTAATTCCCATTGGCACCATCTGGACGAATTCCATTTTAAGAGCAAGTAGGTGAGGTCTTCTAATCATTGGCGGATCTCTTATCACAGAGCCCAATCTCCGTAACTACCAGGGGCTTAATCTTCCCCGGACAATGCCGTATAAAGTGTTAGTCCCCAACTTTTTCATTAGAAAAAGAGCAGAGGGCTGAAGTGCAGGAAATCTGATGAGTCATTAGGGTGAGCTCATGGGTGAAAAATGGGGACAACTAAAATACTAAATGAATGATGGAAAGAACTTAAATTTCTATTAATGTCTTTAGGTTACGAAAGTAGGGCACATAAAAAAAGGGGGGAGGGGGGCTCGTATGAAGGGAAACATGAAGGTGGACGCAGATAAAAAGAAATTTCAACGGAGGAATGCTTCCAGGAGACGGCACTGGGAGACGGCTCATTTTATTTTATTATGTAATAAAAAGGGAAAATGGAGGTTTATTTTTTTTTTTAAAGGATCAGGCCAAAGGAGTTTTTAGCATGTGTTATGAACTCATTCACAGAGGCACCAACATATTTTAGGGCAACGTTGTCTAAAAATAACTTGCTTCATCCGTCTGGGACATTTTTTCAGCCTTTTGCCAAAAATCCAATTAATGTGTGTCTTTTTTTTTTTTTTTCCTTTCAGGCAACTTTATGTGGATTTTATATCTCATACTATTCCATAAAGAAAATTCATACACCCAAGTGGATGTGAATAATATGATACATGAGTAGCTAAGATCCTAAGGCTCATAATGCAATTACTTGATTCCCTCTGGCCTAGGATATTTATAAAGATCCATTAACTCAGTTAAGCTACTCTTAAAGCTCCCTTCCTCTGTATCCCCAGGTTCCATCATATTTCACTCGTGCAAAGAGCTGCTTCTATGAAGCCGGCAGGGAGTGGGCAAGGAAAAAAGTCTAGGGAATGGAAGCCAGACAGGGACGTTCTGCTTTGCTCAGAGTTTATGTGTAGAAATACTTAAATCTAAAGGGTGAAGCTGGCCTATCTTCCTGGGGTGTTAGTAAATAATAACACACGTTAGTAGCCACCATGTCAAATGTATTAAGGAATAGGATGCACGAGAACTTTTAAGGTAAAACACAATAAGACTTCAAAAATATTTCATGATTTTTTTTCCCTAAGTGGGGCACTTTCAGCTGAGCCTCCAGCCTCCAGGAAAGCTTCACACCATAAAGCATAATTTTAGGAAAAAGCCGTGGTGGGGTATTCCCTGGGGGGAGTATGGCTATCATTCTAACAAAACAGTTAAGGCAAATCACTGTTAGCTATGGATTTTACTATTGGAAGAGACTTAATCTGACCTAGCCAATTATTTTAAAGACAAAACTGAAAGCAAAGATAAAAGGTAGAGAAAGGTCTTGGATGGGCTTTCCTTCCTTCTAACAGGGTCCAGAAGTAAAATTTTCCATGCAGTGAGCTGCTGACCATGTTCCAAACACGCCGTTGTGTGTTGGCTAACAAGCTCCTTTTGCATGCAAGGCCTTCTTCCTTTGGAAAAGTTTTACTCTTTCTTAAGACTGAGCTTAACATCATCTCCTTGCGTAAAACTTTTTCTGCTTACCCGAGCAGGGTGATCTGCTTTCTTCTCTGTGCTCTAATAGATCTGTAAATATAATTATGCTTTTAGGGCTTCTCCTCTTAAAAAAAAGGTAAAACATTGTTCTTCTCCGATCTCGCTCTCCAACGCCATCCTACCCATGTCTGCCTCTTGATAGCTAGGAATCCCAAAAGAATTGTTTCCAAACTCAGACTGTTACTTACTTCCTCACCTCCATTTCCCCCTCAGTCCACACCGCCTGGCTTCTCATCTCTCCACGTCACTGAAATTATTCTTGGTACAGGCACCAGTGACTTTTATGCTGCCCAATCCCATGGCTGCTTGCCTTGGTAAATGTATAGTTTCTTTGTTTTCTTATTCTGCAGAAATGGTTTTTCCTTCCTCTACCTGAGTTCCTGGCAGATAGCAGCTATGTAATGAATATGAATATGAAGGAATAAATGAATTAGTTAATGGATGCGCTGAGGTTGGTCAAAGGCTGTTTCCTGTTCTTGTCACTGTTCCTAATCCTTTGTACTTGGAGTGACCCAAAGGCTCATAGCAGAGATAAATGGGCCACGAGCCATGGGCTTTCTGGCTGGCAGTAAGCCGGACCAAACAGAATGATCATCCACAAGGCAAAGTGAGATAGAGGCGTCCACGATGGGATACTGGCACCAGGGAGAAAGGAAAGTCTGGATACATGGCAACTGGGAGTTGGGGCAGAAAGGAAGGAGAAAAAGGAACAATATCCCTGGAGTAATAAAGGAAGAGAAATGAAAAACCAATGGGAGATGAAATCTGCCCATTTTCCCCTGAAGTTTCTTATTTAATATCTATCTCCGACTCTGCGTTGTGAGCTCTGTGGCAACAAGAACAATTCTGTCTTGGTGATCAGAGTGCTCCTGGTGCCAACTGAAGCAACCATGCCTACTTGATGAATGAATGAAGGAACGAGTGCTCGGGCAGATGATGCTAAGCCTCAGTGTCTCAGAATCATAGCCCTCAAAGCTGAGGAGGCAGGGCATTTGTTCCTACACCTCACCTCACCCAGAGGTCAGATTTCCAGTGATTGGTTCTGGCGCTCAGGCTCTCCAGATAAGCAGGAAATCCCTGAGAAAGCGTTCTTACATCTAGATATTCCAACCAGTTACCAGCCCAAGACATTGCAAAACCCGAGTCAACAGACAAATGGATCTTTTTATCCCTGAGTTGATAGCTGAAAATTCTCAAAACAAACAAACAAACAAACAAACAAAAAACCCCCACTTCTTTATAGTTAGAGATAAAAAGTCCAAAAATGCATTCATGCCTAGAGGGCATAGATGGGTACAGATGAGCAAATGACATTGGGTAATTTTTTCAGAAAACAGGGGGTAGTGTAATGAGGTATACAGTACAGGAGGGCCACAGGTACTTTAAGTAAAGAGAGGATGCCTTCAGGGATTGAAAAAAAAAAAGAGGCAAAAAATAAGGAACCTGATGACCTCAAACACTAATTTAGGGGGAAGCTATATCCAGAGCAGGTATAATTTTTGTGCCTTTCCTGTCTCAGCAAAAGGTAAAATCCCATAACGGCTAAACAGGTGATTTTGACCAGTGGCCTGCGTTTGAATCGTGTTACCGTTGATTCTGGACAAGTGACTTAGAATCTCTAGGGCTCCGCTGTTTGATCGGGAAATGAGTACGTGGATGAGAACCGTCTCCTAAGGTCTTGAGACTACTACCGGAAGGCGTCCCCGTAAAGCCCCTGGCATGCGTTACATGCTTGATGAATCTTAGTTATCACCACCACCTCATAAACGACCTGGCAGGAGGTGTGTTCACCACTTGGGCTGATCTCTTACCCTGGAGACTGCAAGGAGAACCGGAGGGGACGAGGAGCCCCTGAGAGAAGCTTCACAAGAAGTGTCGAAGCAGACCTTAATAAGTGATGACTTTCCTTCCTTCCTCTTTTGTCTTCTCCCTACTTCTACGAAATTGAATCTCAGGTGCACAGTTCTCCCTGCCCTACCTTGTAGCTCCCCCCTGCCCCAAAACCTTTTCTGGTTTGGAGATGGCTGAACCAGCCCAGCAACAGCGACACCAAGGGCAAGCGGTCAACGTGCAGATCGGAGTTTCCCTTTTAAAGAAATGCGGATTTTAAGGTAACCATCCAGGTGCGCAATTCACACAAGAATCTAATCAAGCATGGATCATGCAAAGTTATAAAACCAGACCTTCTTTTCTTCTTCATTGAGCATCTTGAGAGCCCGGGCTCAGGAAGGGGGTGGCTGGTTGTTTCCGGGCTCCCTGCAGCCATGGCAAGGAAGTGAAGGTGACTGCCCTTTGCCACCTCCTTCCTTTTCCCCTCCCCCATTCTACTCCCCAAGCCCTTTGCCCCCAAACTCTGGGCCCAGAACCGTCCACAGTTTCCCAGCCAAAACTTTCTCTCAAGAAGGATCTGAAACTCATTTACGTTAAAATACAAATGAGGATTGCAGCTGAAGGCATCGCATCAAGCTTTGCCTTTACCTTAACTCGCTGGCAAGATTCCACACCAACCTCAGCGAGAAGCAGAGCCTCTTCGTTAGCAGGCTCCGTCATCTTGCTCATAGGTATTTTCAAGGTAGATTCATCCTAGAATCCTAAAATCTCACTACTTAGGCTGTCATTAAATCAGCAGAGTTTAAAGAAAATACGAAGGCTTAGGAAGAGCACTTGTCACTTTAAAAATGGTAAAGCATCTTCATTGCTTTGGCCAGAGGGTAGAGACACAGTAATTCAACCAGCCCTGAATTTAAAGTCACCTGAAGCATTTCAATGCTGATAACTAGATGCCCTTGGCTCTCTTTTTCAATAGATCTAGGTTAAAACTTCAGAAACTGATGATTGTGGGGTGGTAGAGAGGATTAAATGAGGGTGTTAATGAGAAAGTCTTGGCTTAAGCGCGCTGAATACTATTTGAATCTGTCATCTCACTTCCTGTAGCCTCATTTGGGAGTGTGAATCTGATTTCCCCCGTTCATGCTCTCCTTAACTGCCAATTGTACACATTTCTGAAGAGCTCTCCCTTCTGTGAGCTGTTCTATATGTTGCTGACAGATTCATCTTTCTAAAGTACAGTTCCAAGCGTGTCCAAGGAATCCATGCTCCACCCAACCTCACAAAGGTACTGACCATACACACAGCAGCAAAATTATCTTTTAAAAATTGTATTATTTCAGAGTTCCTGTCATGGCTCAGTGGTTAACGAAGCCGACTACGAACCATGAGGTTGCGGGTTCGATCCCTGCCCTTGCTCAGTGGGTTGATGATCCGGCGTTGCCGTGTGAGCTGTGGTGTCGGTAGCAGACGCAGCTCGGATCGCGCGTTGCTGTGGCTCTGGCCTAGGCCGGCAGCTGTAGCTCCGATTAGACCCCTAGCCTGGGAACCTCCATATGCCACGGGAGTGGCCCTAGAAAAGGCAAAAAGACAAAAAATAAAATAAAATAATAAAATTTGTAGTATTTCATTCTCATCTTAAAATGAAAGGCAAACGCTTTAAGGCAACTTTCAAAGCCCCTTCGTGACTTGGCCTCTGTTCACCCTCCCTGCCCTGTCCCAGATCTTTTCCCTCTGTGCGCCAGGCTCCAGTCACACGGAATTCATTGATCATCCTGCCCCACCGCTCACTCCTGCCCCAAGGCCACCGCCCTGCTCTTCCCTCTGCCCAGAATGCCGTCCTCCCAGATCCCTGCAGGACTGGCTGCATTGCGTGGTTCGCTCTTAACTCAGCAGCTACTGCTAGAGCAGTCCCCTCAGGCTCAAGCCCATGAATCTTCTTATTTTCTTTACAGCATGTCTACAATCTAAAATGTCCTTGTTTATTCGTTTGCTTTCTTACTACGAGCTGTCTAACCCTTCGGATATAAGCTTCCCGAGAGCAGGTCCCTGGTTTCCCTGCGGACTGTTCACTGTGTTATCTCCACTTGACACATGGCTGACTTTCCAAGAAGCATTTTGCAGTAGACCCGTGTTATGCTCTGTTCACATTCTTTCATGGTTCTACATACTTCTCAGAATCAACAACACATTCCTTGGCCTGGCAGTGAGCAATCTCCACGGTTTTGCTTTAATCCTCATGCTAAACTATGTTCAGGCAGTCCCCGTATTGTTATAACAATTAGCACGTGAAATTGAAAGGATCAGCGTGGGTTTCCATCTCCTCACTTTGCTCCCCAAAGTGAGGTTTGTGAACCTGTATTGTTGGCATCATCTGGACGTTTTTAGAACCACAGACTCTGGAGCTTAGTATTAAATATCCAAAATCACTCTTTGTACGCCAGCAAGACCCCCAGGTTAACAGGTTGCAGTATGCACTCCTCCTAATAACTACGGGAATAGTTGGTCCGTTACCCAATGTGTATCAACCAAACCACTCGCCATTCCCAACTGGATCTCTCACAGATAACTTGAGAATGTTCAAACTGACCTAATAATGGTCCTTCCAAAGTGCGATTCTCCTCCAGTGTTCTCAGCCTCAGAAAATAAGAAATATTGTGGTACCCTAGTTTATGAGCTATTCAAAGTCTTTATTATTCTGCTGCGGAAACCTGGGGGCATGAGAGTGACAATCACTGAAATAAGGAGCACAGGAGGCTTGGCTGGAGGTGGGTAGGGAGAGAAAGCCAGGGGATAAATATCAGTAGGTAGCTGGAGATGAGGTTGGAACTCAGGAGAGCTATCAGGGTTCAGCCACAGCCAGTACAGATTCAGTGATCCCACCACTTTCCCCTAATCCGTTCACTCTTCAAGCTCCTTTCTCCCTAACCCTCCATCACCTCCTCGCAGGCTTCAGTCTTGGCTGGTGACCTTGTTTTCCATTTCACAGAAGAAACACAAGGGTCAGGAGAGGCCACACACCCACTCAGCCCCCATCCCTCAATCTGCCCTTTCTCTTTACTAGAAGCTATTAACGACCCTGTTAAATTAGCATCGGTTGAGGGAAGCACAGGGTGCGGGATGGTGACTAAGGCTCAATGAAAGACCACAAGAAAAATGGAAATAGGTTCATTATTCATTGGTCCTGGAGGAAGTATAGCACGTGCAGCCAGGGGCCCTGAGAGCAAGCAGGTCAAGGCAGGGTGCAGATGGAGAATGACAGGACGTGGGGCACGCGCCTTTATTAGGGTAATGGGCGGAGTGCCTTGAGGTTCCCAGGCTAAGGCCAGATTGGTCAATTCAAGCCAAAGTGAGTGTGGTTTTGGTCCTCTCCACCAGAACCTATTTAAGGGTCCTGTCCTGCACAAGGAATTCCCGTTGTGGCTCAGTGGTTAATGAACCTGACCGGTATCCATGAGGACACAAGTTCGATCCCTGGCCTCACTCAGTGGGTTAAGGATCCAGCATTGCTGTGAGCTGTGGTGTAGGTCACAGCCTCTGCTCAGATCCCGTGTTGCTGTGGCTGTGCTGTAGGCCAGCAACTACAGCTCCATTCAGCCCTTAGCCTGGGAACCTCCTTATGCCCGGGTGTGGCCCTAAAAAAAAAAAAAAAAAAAAAAAGGCAAAAGCTAAGGGGCACACAAGGGGAAGGCCCTGGAGACGGGAGGGCCTTTTGGTCACAAGGGCTGCTGGGGAAGTCATGTCAGGAACTTGCCTTTGAATGCGACTCTGCGGGCTGCTCTCTAGGGCATGTGCCTGTATGAGGGGCTCGTATCCATTTAAGACCCTTGCAGGCCCCTTGGCAAACAACATGAATGTTGGGGCAGCAATGGCATGGAGTAGTTTAACTGAACTCTTAACAGGAGCCACCCTCTCCACCATTTCCCATACCCCATCCCCTGACTCTTTCTAAGAACCTAACCCAGCAATTCTCTCTTCTCTCCCCTGTGTCATAAAAATTTCCCCATTCGATTGTCAGCTCTCAGGCATATTAAATCTCCTATCTTAAAAACAAACAAACAGAAAAAGCCTGTCTGCCTCTGTACCCTCCTTCCACTGTCACTCATTCTTCTGCTTTACAGCAAAGCCTTCGAAGAAGCTGTCCACACCACAGCCTCCAGCTTTTCCTCCCATCCCTCCACCCACAACTAAAACCGTTTTGTCAAGGTCCCCAGGGGACCGCTGCATCCCCAATTCTGTGGAGCAGTTCTCGGCTCTCGCTGAATGTCCCCTTTCAGCAGCTGACATATGTCGCATCCCCCTGGACACTCTGCTGGCTTCTCAGGACACCAGGCTCATGCCTGGCGGTGGTCCTCCTCTCTCCTTCCTTTCCTGAGAAGGCCCATTCCTTCTCAGGCTCCTTGGGTGGTGACCGACCCCTCCCGGCCGCTCCAGCTGTCGCACGCCCAGCTGTCCCTTGTCAGTGTGCGTCCCCTTGTGTGCACATCCCCTTGATGATCTCACCGGTGTCACTGTTTCAAATGTCATCCTACACGCTGGTGCCTCCCTCCCAAGGACCTGCCTCTAGGCCTCTCCCCTGACTTCCGCATCCTTACAACCAGCTTCCTTCCCAGCAAATACACTCAGTATTTCCATAGAGAATGGAACCTGCCCCAGACCTCACTCTGTTCCATCCCCATCGGCTCCCCCACAGCCTTCCTCCTCTCTGAAAACGACGACTCCTTCTTCCACTCGCCAGAGCCAGAATCTTTGCCCCTGACCTTGATTTCTGTCTTTCACTCCCCACGGCCAACAGAGAATCCCACTGACCTCATCTCAAATTAGAACCAAAACTGATCCCTTTCTCACCACTGCGTTGCCACCACCCTCATCCAAGCGCTCATCATCTCTCTCGCTTTGGTCACTGCACTTGTCTCCTGACAGCAGTTCCTGCCTCTGCTCTGGCCTCGATGGTCTCGTCTTAACACAAGCACCAAAGTGATCCTCTGGGAGTGGAAGGAAGATCCTAGCCTTCTTCTCCCTAAAACCCCGCGGCTCTCGCTTCCCTCAAAGCAGAGGCCAAAGACCTAACACTGCCCATGAGGCCCTCCCAGACCTGCGCCCGCGCCCCCCGGCTGCTCCCCATCTGCTTCTTCCTCTTTCTCCTGCATCTCCTCCTTCCATCTCCTTGAGGATTTCTTAAAGAGCCCAAGTGTGATCCCACCACGGGCACTTGTGTTCTCTGTTGCTGCTGCCAGGCCTCGCGTCTGGCTCCTTCACTCCTTACACACAGGTCTCTGTGTAAACGTGGCATTGAAGAGGCGTTCCCAGGTCCCCCGCGAAGGAGCTGTCCCTCTCTCGTGTCTTCCCCTTCCTATCTGCCAGCGCGATGTTCTCGACAGCACTAACTCCATCGCTAACTGGAAATGTTTCTTTGTTCATTGTCTGTCTCTTCACTAGTACGTGAGATCAGAAGGGCAGAGAATGTTCTGTTTTGTGTATTGCTAGACTTCCAGCCTGAAGAACCGTACCCGGCCTGTTGTAAGCATTCAAGACATACTGGTGGAATTGAAGAAATAGATATTGAACATCTAATACATGTCGTAAATGTAGAACCAGGAATTGAAGGTATAAGAAAGGATGGAATCTCACCTCAAGAACTGACAAGTGAGCTTGTAGAAGAGGTGGCACACAAAGCTCCGGGGAGGGCCTTAAAGAGAGCCTTCCTAGGGAGCGTGGAAAGAAGTTGCTAGAGAGGTAGGAGGTAAACCAAGATAAAGTCATCACAGAACGCAGGGGAAGATAGAGATCCAAAAGAAAGGGGGTTGAGGAGTTCCCACCGTGGCGCAGCAGAAACGAATCTGATGAGGAACCATGAGGTTGCAGGTTCGATCCCCGGCCTTGCTCCGTGGATTCAGGATGTGGCGTTGCGTGAGCTGTGGTGTAGGTCACAGACATGGCTCAGATCTGGTGTGGCTGTGGCTGTGGCTGTGGCTGTGGCTTGTGGCCAGCTCCCATTAGACCCCTAGCCTGGGAACCTCCATATGCCACAGGTATGGCCCTAAAAAGACAAAAAAAAAAAAAAATAAAGAAAAAGAAAGAAAGAAAAGAAAGGCAGTTGAAAAGAGCAGCAGTGCTGCAGAAAGATAAAATAATAGGGAAAAACGTGGAAAGCACCCCTTGGGGGTGGCAAAAGCATTTTGAGGACCTTAGTGGTCCCTAGCAACCGGGATAGCAACACCTCCCCCAGGAAGCCTCTGTCTATACTCATGTCCCAGTGGTTACCCAGCAGAACACGAGCTGGTGGACTTCTCAGTTACCCAGCCATTTCAACTTAAGCAGCCTGAGGGGTTGGAGGAAAGGAATGGCATTTATCGGGCAATTCCTATGGGCCAGGCACAGTGTGGTAGTGTCCTAGTTTGCAGATCCTAATATATTTGATCCTCACGGCAACCTAATGAGACAGGTATGATTTCCCACTTTACACATGCAGAAATCGAGGTAACTCAAGATCCTGTAAGTACTAAGGAGCAAAGCAGATATTGGAGCCTCTCTGTCTTTTGGGCTCCTTGCGAAAAACATGTATGTTGGGGAATGTGTTGTGTCCATCCCTCCCGTGTCATCTGGAAGTTCCACACTGAGGCCAGCTTGCTGGCTTCTTGTCCAATAGCTCATCTTTTCTTCCTGCCCACAGAACCAGATTTTCTTTGTATATGGGCCACCTTGTGCTTCAGCAAAGACTGAGCCCTCTCCGAATCCCTGGAGGCAAAACGTGACTAGTCTAAGTAAATTACGACCATTTCATTTGTCTTGCTGTTGGTCAACTCTGGAGCAGGCTTGTGATGCAACTCTGCCTGCTAAGACTTGAGAGCATTTTGCTGCGGAGTGAGCCCCCCAAAGGGGAGTGTTTTCATCTTGGCTTTTGTTTATTAATCTATGTATTTGCATTGGATGTGGTTGAGATTGTGCTGCCTAGAGTTGTTGTAGCCACTTTGCAATTATGAAGGAACCTGAGAATAAAACTGACCTGAAGTATTTATTGATCTACCCCCAGAATTCTTGCTTGATGAGGCAACACGTGTTAATTGTTCAAGCCACTGTAAGTTCCATTTTTGCATTATTTGTAGCCAAAGCATGCAGGGCACACAATATACAGTGTTTATTTTTACTCACGAGTTTATCCCCTGCTCCTAACACAGGGCTGATTGCTCAAAAAAAATATGTTTTGATTGCCTGCATGAACACTGTTGTGTATTTCAGAGTAAAAATAAATGAATTCAGTGAATTATTACAGGGTGTAGAAAATTGGGGTGACAACATGCCACTGGCATTCTCTCTAAAAGCACAAGAGGAGGAGGAAAAAGCCCTGGTTGCGTTTAACAGGACAGCATCCCAACCCACCACCAGGGAAAATGTTTATGCCAAGGCCTCTGTCTCTCAGATGGCCATTTCCTCCCATGTAATTAGTTGAAATTTGAAATCGATTTTTGTCCCCGATGACTGAGGTCCAGACTGAAAAGCAGCCTCGATTGTGTTCTCAGTGAGGAGGTGGCTGTGTTCAAGGTCTGCGTTGGCATCTTTGAGCTGTGACCACAGCACGCATTTTTGTGGGAAATATCAGATGAAGCTTTTACGGCAGCATTCTTCCATGAGGCGGAGGGGTGGGTGGCAGGGTTCAGCAGGCCCAAGAGAGTTTTTCTCCTTCTGAAGCTTGTTTAGACTCATTCTTTCCAAGTTAACGAGTCCACTTTCCCCTTTCGGAGCAAACATAGGTGGAGAAACAAATGGGTAAAAGTTTAGAAACTTTGGAGAGGGTCCCCTCTCCAAAGCCTTCTTTCACCAGGCCCTGTGTGGTTTGTGGGAGCAACTTGAGGTTCTGGTCACTGATAAATACAATATAATTTTAGAACTTTCATAAGCCTGTGTGGCCTCTCTTAAAGATCAGCAATTAGGGTCTGAAAGTACTGAAAACAGCTACCTAAACCGTTTTCAGAATGTCCATATTCAGCACTGGTTCTGGGCACTGTTCTCCTCTTTTTTAGCCCCCGCTCACACGCTTTCATTCAGCTAGAATATTCCAGTTGTGGTTTCCTGACGTGGTTCAGCGGCAGTGTACGCAGGGGTGTGCTGGAAAGACATTCTGGCCCAGGCTTTGGAGAAAAGTCTCTTTGCGCCCCCTTGCTTGCAGCCCTGTTTTGAGGGAAAGGACCCTAAGTGATTTCATACATACACGTTGTCATATTTGACCCCCTGATCCTAGCTGATGGAACCAGGAAGGGTGGGAGGGCATTGTTTTTGTTTTTCTTTTTACAGTTTCGGGGGGAGGGGGCGGGGGCGGCAATGAAGAAAATAGTCTGTTCGTGCCAGGATTCCAGGTGGAAACTATATAGTGACCTGTTCATTTATTTTGCTTTTTAGGGCCATACCCACAGCATATGGAAGTTCCCAGGCTAGAAGTCGAATCAGAGCTGCAGCTGCTGGTCTACACCACAGCCACAGCAATGCCAGATCTAAGCCGTGTCTGCAGCCTACACCACAGCTCATGGCAACGCCTGATGCCTAACCCACTTGAGCGAGGCCAGGGATCGAACCCACATCCTCCTCGATACTTCATCAGGTTGTAACCCACTGAGCCACCATGGGAACTCCTTGGGGTTTTTTTTATTTGTTTTTTCATTTTTCAAAGTTGTGTTGAAGTATAGTTGATTTACAATGTTGTGATAATTTCTGCTGTACAGCAAAGTGATCCCGTTGCACATATACACACGTCCATTCTTTTTCGGATTCTTTTCCCATGTAGATCATCACACAATATTGGGTAGGTTCCCTGTGCTGTACAGCAGAGGCAGTTGTTTTTGAAGATGGCCATCCATGAGCTGACCAGCAGCCGATGAAATAACCCAGCGGGAGTCTTCCATAGGACAGGGGCGTGCAGTGATTAACGGACTCTATCAGATCCTTTCTCTTAGGAGGCATGAAGTTGACACAGAGAGAGAAACACAAGTGACCGGAGGGTCCACCAAACTGAGAGACTCGGGGAGAGGAGGCAGTGGGCAAAAGCCATGAATTTCTAAGATCGTGGGTAGAACTTAAGACTGAGAAGCTAAGCAGACCATTGACAGGAGCTAGAAAGGTTATGAGAAGTGTCAAGAGTGTGCCATGGATGCTGCTGCTGAGAGACCAGCACGATGGTGGTATCTGTAGACTGAGCAGGACGTGCCAGTGCCTGCGAGGCTGGGTCCTACGTTTATCCAGACCCTCTACCCAGTTCTTCCTAACATCCCTTTATCATGAATCTCCATTCGTTGAGAATGTGCTTGTGTCCAACCCTTGGCATCCGGAAAAAAATTTAACTCCTCTGTTCAGTATTTCCAAGCTTAGTGATCTTGGGCAAGTCACCTAACCTCCGTGAACATTAGATGTTCAGTTTCTGTATGTGATGGACAGACTTGTCAGCATGTCCATGTCCTGATCTTAGGAACCTAAGCATATGTTCCTGTACATGGCAACAGGGGTCTTCCAACTGTGAGGTTGGCGATCTTGAGTTGGGCTCCATGAGGCTGCAGTCTAATCCCACAGTCCTTAAAAATCAAGTAGGAGAACTTTTCCCAGCTGAGGTTGGGGAGATGTAACTACAGAAGAACCGTTGTAGAGATTAGAACATTAGTGCCTGAGACGGACAAGGGGGCCAGGAGCCAAGGAAAAGGCAAGGAAGCGGATTCTCCCCTAGACCCTCCAGAGGAATGCAGCCCTGCCTACGTGCTAACTAGCCTGGAGGACCTGGGTGGGACTTCTAACCTGTGGAGCTATGAGATAATCAGTGTGTTTTGTCTTAAACAGTTAATTTTGTGGTGGTTTGTTTCTTGTGTAGTAAAGAAGTGATGGAAATATTAAAGGGTGAATAATAGGTACTAAAATTCATTAGACAACTAATGAATTAAGACTCAGCCCAACTGTATCATTTGACCTCTCTAGGAGACGGCTCCATGTTCAGCCTGTACCTTGCCTCTTCTTGGGAGCCGTTCCCAGGTCTCAACTCCTCCACAAAAAGCCACCACCTTCAGATCACTCCTGAGGCCTTTCTTTTCTTTTCCACTTTAAAGGTACATATGTTGATAGTCAACAACCCAACGGTATTGATGTGTTTCTACACTTTTGTTCTATGTACTTTTGAAAAGATTTAGTTATTTGATAAATAGGAATATATCCAACAAACATTTGTTGAAGATACTTTGTATCATCCTGAGGTCATTTAGATAATGCATATTTTTTAGTCTGTTAAGCCTGGTATGGTGCCTTAGACAGATCTCAAGCTCATGTTGATAGAGCTCAGATCTACTGAAGAAATTTTAAAAGGACATTTTAGAGACCTGTGGCTTCACAAGTCCATCAGCCTCACCTAAAGTCTGACAACTCTTAGGCCACTCACAACTCACCCAGTGTCAACAGGAAGGGTTATTAACTGATATCAGAGTTACCCGTACTGGTGATAAGCACAGCAGATGAGAAAGTGAGACTCCTTTGAAGGTACTTGTGAACCACTTAAGCTTGAGAACTTGACTTTGGTGAGTTAAAAATGCAGGCCTTGCCCGAAAAACCAGTTCTCACTTGAGCAAGAATGTCTTAGTCCTTATCAGGACCAACCATCTTCAGGGCTTTGAGTGGCCCTAGACCTAGTTTGGCGTTTAGACAGGACAGTAGCTGCTTGCATGACCTGCTTAGAGACTAATGCAGAGCTCTTTCCCATTAGGTCACTTTGACCCCTGGCTGAGCCAGATTCCCTGGACCTGAATCTAGCTAAAATATTCCCCGAGGAATGAAGGAAATAGAGCCGATTTACAGGAGTAGCGATCTTAGCACTTTTCATCATGTCTTTATTCATCAAATATTTGTCGGATATTGTAACTGTGTTCCCAGATGTTCATGCACAAGAATTACCTGGGAAGGTTCCGCTCCCCAGAGAAAGTGATTCAGTCATTCAGGGCGGGGCCTGGGAAATCTGTACCTAACTGCCTGGTGGGTGATTTTGGTGCAAGACTTCTATAGACCACTTTGTAAAACATTTAGCTTGGTCTCCAACATGAATAAGCCCACAGTACCTTGCCATCAGGAACTTTGAAGTCCAAAGGATTCAGACACAGTATTGTGACACAACATGATCAACGCAATACTAGAAGCTTTGGTGGCAGTGAAAGGGGGAGAGATACTCGGTCCAGGGTACTCGAAGAATATTGCCAAAAAAGAGAAGAAGGACGGACATTCTGGGAAGGAGGGCAGCCTTTGCAATCCAGTAATCATGAGAAAACGTGAAGTGCTAGGGAAGAGTGAGCAGTTTGGAGAGATGGGAAGATGAGGGACACTCTAGGCCTTGGATAAACGGGAGAGAATCTAAGAGGCCAGCGTGGGTCTCGCTTCACCAACTTAGTCATTTCACTGTATTTTGTAGGCATCAGGGAGCTGGTGGAAGTTTTCCAACAACGACATGAGGAGATTAGGGATTTTTCTATGAGACTGTCTGGCACTGTGGGGATGCTTATTCAATGAATATTTCCTGAGGCCCCTCCCCACGCCCTGTCTCTGTTAGAAATTATTGTGGCAGTTAAAGCAGTGAAAGTCTAAATTAAGTCTAAATTGGGTGTGTACTGAATTGGTCAACAAGATGTATGATTTAATATTTTAAATAACGGGATTTAGTGACAGGTTAGATTTGAGAAGAAAAGAGAAGGTTTGTAATGTTTTAGGGCAAAGAGACGGCTATGGACTAAGCGTTTATGTCTTCCCCCCACCCCCGTCCAAACGCACATGATGAAGCTTAATCCCCAGTGTAGTGGTGTTAGGAGATAGGACTTTGGGGAGGTAGTTTGGTCATACAGATGGAGACTTCATGAATGGGATTAGTGTCCTTTATGAGACAAAAAAAAGTATCATCTCTCTCCCTGTGTAAGGATGTAGCAAGAAGAGAGCCATTTGCAAACCAGGAAGAGGACCCTCCCCCAAACCCAAGTATGCCGGC
The DNA here is from genome assembly GCF_016906955.1 of Phacochoerus africanus. Lineage (NCBI taxonomy): Eukaryota > Metazoa > Chordata > Mammalia > Artiodactyla > Suidae > Phacochoerus > Phacochoerus africanus. The sequence goes on along the minus strand of NC_062552.1, from coordinate 8,022,093 downwards.
ACCCTGATTTCAGACTTCTAGCCTCTGGAACTGAAAAATAAATGTTTGGTTGTTTAAGCCATCCAGTCCATGGTATTTTTTTTTTTTTTTTTTTTTGAAGCAACCAGAACTAAGACAGGGACTGGGTGTGGCAGTGACTTTAATGGGGAGTGCAGGAGGAAAAGGCTTGCCCCAGACCTCTGTGAGAGGAGATGAACCCATCCAGAGAGAGAAGCGGAGTGGCAATGTGTGTGAGGTCCAGTGGTGAAAGATGGGCAGCAGTAAATGGAGAGGGGTAGTGAACCATGAAGGAGCTGCACCAAGGCTGAGAGGGGCCCCCAAAGACAGAAAGAGGGGTCTGAGAGGAAAGGAGTGATCAGTCATTTTAAATACGACAGAGGGAGGATGTTGTCATGACTTTTGGTTTTACCATCTAGAATGCCCCGTGTGGAGTTCCCGTCGTGGCGCAGTGGTTAACGAATCCGACTACGAACCATGAGGTTGCGGGTTCAATCCCTGCCCTTGCTCAGTGGGTTAACGATCCGGCATTGCCGTGAGCTGTGGTGTGGGTCGCAGACGCAGCTCAGATCCTGCGTTGCTGTGGCTCTGGCGTAGGCCGGTGGCTACAGCTCCGATTCGACCCCTAGCCTGGGAACCTCCATATGCCACGGGAGCGGCCCAAGAAATGGCAAAAAGACAAAAAATAATAATAATAATAATAATAAATAATAGAATGCCCCGTGTGACATTAACAGGGACTGCTGCTTGCAGAGCTGGGGGTGGGAGCCGGAGATCAGGATGGAAGGAATGCAGTGAGAAAAAGGGAACAAAGGGAACGGAAGGTGTGGAAGTGAAGGCACGGAGTGTCGACAGCTCTTTCAGGAAAGCTGGGCACAAAAGGAGGAAGAGAGAAGGAACCCGAGTAAGAAGGGCGACTAGAATCAGGGCACCGCGTCTTAGGCTTTCCCTGAGCCCGTGGACACAAGGCTTTTGCTGGATGTAGTCTGAAAAGTTGTGGTGAAAATAGAAGAGGGATAAGCTGGGCTTCCTTTTAAATTTCTGTTGTCCTAGAGTAAAATAATTATCTAAAAACTATGAAGGGAAAGAACAGATAGTGGTGTTAAGTGCCAGGAATCACTTTTTTAAAATTCTAAATCTTTAGAGTAGGAGCCTCTCACTATGGGATTATGAAGTGGAGGCTGCTCTGAGAATTAAGGAAATGTTCAAGGAAAAGGAAAGATACAGCACCAGCCCTTGTAGAGAAAAACATAGCTATAAATTTTATAACACTTGGCAGTCCCTCCCTGGGACTGGGTCACTGTGCGGTCAGCAGACCCACCTCGGGAGAGGCATGATCGGACTCGATTTTGTAGTCAAGTGATTGTGTAGGCAACAGGGAAAAGAAAGCATTTTATCAGTGACTAACAATGGACTTTGGGTACTTGATCTGGGAATCTCTACTCAGAGGTAAACCAGTTGGAGGTTAAATCCACATTTCTGTATATTCAGGAAGCGAGTGGTCAAAAGTCAAATAGACGGAGATGTCCGGTCTCTTCACCCGTCAAAAGAAGCACCGTAGTCTGATTTTTTTATATTCTCAGGAATAAGATGTTGTTTTCAAATTCCTATGTCATGGGAAACCAGAGCAGCAGTTTATACGGTCCCCCCCAGAAACTGAGTGTAACGCAATGATTCCCGTCTTGTGTTCTCTGCGCGCACAAACATGCTCAAGGGTGAGGTTGCACAGGTGCACATTGCAGATTGACAGAGATTACAAATACTCATCTAAGTGCCTAGAATAGGTCTTGGAAGAACACATGTCAAACAGACAGCAGGGGTTCCCCATGAGCAAAGCAGAGGAGGGAACTGAAATTACAGCTGATGGTTGGGAAACACTTTAGTTTTACCTGCCATGTTAGTTTTTTACACTATAAATGTATCAGTTGTCTGTTTTTAATTTTTTTGGCCAAATCAACATGAACAAGATTTTCCTAATCATTTTGGGGGACCTCAAAGATGGTTATCACCCAGTAGAGGGATAGGCGAACAGGATACAGGTAACAGATAAATCAGTGCCTGGTGTTTACCAGATACTTATTATGCCTCCAGTAAATCAGAATCTTTTATGTCTGTCATCAGTTCTCTCTTACAAAGAATTCGGTCTCTCTTCCTTTTGCTCTTCTTGGTACCCATGTTTCTTCAAACAGCTGTTCTGGGAGCGAGACGAATGGTTTCATCTGTGAAAATGTCATTTTCCTTCTCATGATAAACATCAAAAAGTGATAGCTATCACTGTTTTTATTAATCCAGTGATAACGCTTGGAGCTATAATTCAAGGGATTGAAGAATGAGTGGGGAATGAGGAGTGGGGTGGATGAAACAGTGAAATTCTGCAGAGGTTGTGAGGGATGCTGAAAGAGCTCCCATTGGCGTCTTACCCCACTCAGCACAGCAAGAAGTGAGGGCTGGGCTCAGAGCTTCTGCCGAGTGAGGAAAGGTTAGAAAGAAGCTGTGACAGAGAGTCAGGAGGAGTTGAGTAAGAAGATTCCTGAGCAGCAGAAGGGCCTCCGTTGAGGTTTGGGGGTAAGAATTTGCCAGAAAACAATTTGGCCTTTGTTAACTTTCCCCAGTGAGTTTGGGTAGCTCTGAAGCATGAGAGAAAGTAAATTGAACTTCCACTGATGGCTGGACATGGGAGGACCCCCCCGGAAGACCAAGAACAAGGAAATCAACATTAGCATGGTGCTCGAATAGCTTTCTACGAGGTTCTGGTAATGTAAGAGTGTGACACTCCAGGACTTGGCTGAAGGACCTGGAAAGGAGAAGAAACAGAAGTCAAAGATGTCCTGTCACAAGAGAGAGAAGGAGGGTTGTAAGCATCAAGAGAACAAAAGAGGAATATTAATAAGGTTCATTTTGTCGTTTATAATTTCTCTTAGGGAAGGAGCTGATCTTCATTCATTTTTTAATATTGTAGCCTTTGTTCTCTAAATGCTTTTACTATCACCAGTGAACCAATTAATGGGAAGGCTGATCTCGCTGGACAATCTCCCACTAAGCTATGAGTTGCTTGAAGGCAGGCCTTGTGTCCTGTGAACTGATGTATCGGAAATAAATGTGCAAGAAATCTCAGAGGAGCTTGCAGGTCCATACTAGTTATTGCTGTGGACAAACGAGCTGGATCTTTAGGACCTCTGATTTCTTCATCTGAAAGATGAAAACCACAAGATGATTCCCATTCCCCAGAAGGGAGGAGACATACGTTATAATACTCACAGCTCTGCTCTTAAAATGTGCCAAACCAGCCCATGAGCATATCCATTTAAATTCCTTCGTGGGCAGCTGATTCCATGTGGCTAATATTGTCTTCAATCATGGAGGGAAATGAGTCAAACAAATGGAATTGTAAACACACATGCACACACACACACACACACACCCACACCCCTGGACCATAGATTGTTTAAGCTTTTTTATCTTCTCAAATTCTCTTCACTTCCTTTGCCTTCATCCCTTAGCCTCCACTCCATAGAACAGTCCCTCCTTGGGCCAAACATCCATGACAGATTCAAAACAGTTGCCTGGAGGTTGGCTACTGCTTAACAGGTAGTTACAAACCCCTCCATGGTGCTGAGATTCCAGCCAGCTCAGATGGCATGAGGCAGCTAATTAAAGCCGTCCAGAAAACTGTATAAATAAAGATGAAAATGTAAACATGGCCTTCATTGGATTCAGTGATTGGGAATTATACTTGTCTGTTTCTGGGCAGAACTGTCTGTGGTCTCTCAAAATTTTGACATGTGGCATAACCTGCCACTAATCAAAAAGAAGGAAACAAACCAAAAAAAAAAGAAGAAGAAGAAGAAGAAAATCTAAGACTGTAAGTAGGAAAACAGACATAGAAAACTTCCATCTTTCCAAGTGGGAAAAATATTTAACTTGTTTTTCTAAACAGATCAGATTATCTGTTTTTGGACAAAATCTGAGCTCCTTCGTTTGCCTTGACAGATGCGTCCTCTTTCCATTCTGAGGAACTCAGCAGTGGGAGGTCCAGTCACCTCAGAGTGGGAAAAGGAGCTATGAGGATGCAGATGAAATAACAGAGTTAAGGATAATCAAGTGGCCAAACTCAAGTACTTTCTTTAAAAGAAGCTCAGGCTTAGTTAGCTTTTTTGAGTATATCTAGGTTGTCGTTGACTCGAAACAGCTTGATGGCATTAATCTTCAAGTTGTACTATATAACCGTGAAGCATGTTTTCCAAAATTTAGTATTTAAATTTGTACTGCCTAAACATCTAATGAAGAAAATCATATTTGGCTGATGTGGTATTTTATTGATATGGGAACTGCATAGAGGGGCATTTTGAAAAAAAAAAATTTACTGTCTATACTTCTCTACCTCTATCGATTTATTATGAATACTCTGCACTATAAAATAAAAGTTTAGAATAATTCTACCTCAAATCTGAAACCGTTCCTGATATACAGCCTGTACTCAAGTTTTTCAGAAGGAGAGGGAAGGAAAATACGGAGGACCTTCACGATACTTGCACCGTGAATACTGCTAACTATGTCTGCGTACAAGGATGAATGTGGATGCTCTTATTGTTGATGTATTTGGAAGTCCCAGTTGCACAAGGTGTTGAACTGTTTCTATGTTTAAAAGGGAGAATCTGCTTGTGGGAAGAGTGTTCCTTAGCATGATTCAGGCCAGCTCAACATTTAAAAATAAATGACATGGGAGTTCCCATCGTGGATCAGTGGCGAACGAACCCGACTGGCATCCATGAGGACTCGGGTTCAATCCCTGGCCTCACTCAGTGGGCTAAGCACCTGGCGTTGCCATGAGCTGTGGTGTATGTAGGTCGCAGAAGAGGCTCGGATCTGGTGTTGCTGTGGGTCTGGTGTAGGCTGGCAGCAACAGCTATGAATGGACCCCTAGCCTGGGAACCCTCCGTATGCAGAAGGTGTGTGTGGCCCTAAAAAGACAAAAAAAAAAAACAAAAAAAAACAAAAAAAACGTGGCTGCCACACCGTGAATACCCACTAGATAATTTTTCAATAATGTAATGAACTAATTAAGGAATAACAGTGGGTCTCTAACATGCAACTGATTTCACATCCTGCCCTTTGCACGGCTCCCCTCTGCTCCATTCTTAGAACAGGAACGTCCTTGAAAATAAACAAACTTGGGAGGAAACAGAAACAGGGAGGAAAACCACTTGGCATAGGCCAGCGGCTACAGCTGCATTTGGACCCCTAGCCTGGGAACCTCCATATGCTGCGGGTGTGGCCCTAAAAAGAGAAAAGATAAACAAACAAACAAGACATGGATCTGAGTTTGAGAGAAGTATTATAGGAAATTAAAAAAAACAACACCCAAACAGAAATTGCAAGAGCGCAACATACAGCACAAGCAGAGTGTAAAAGATGAGGAGAGGGCCAAAAACCACCTTGCCTGTATCGGCGATGGAGCAGAAACATCAGGCACCACTGAATCTTTTTGGAGTATCTGTGATTCAGACCATCTCCCTCTCCTCAATCCTCTATGCCCCTGCGTCATTTCCTAGGTACCAGCAAGGGGTGGGCAGAGGGGCAAAATGGAAAAAAAGCAAAGGACTGAACTTATGTAATTTGCCAGCAATAATAATAGTAGACACTCATATACTGTTTACTTATTCACTGTGCCAGGTACCCTTGGAGTGCTCTATGCATGCTGACTTAATCCTTTCTCACAGCAGTCCTTTATTCCCATTTTACAGACAAGGAAGCTGAGGCCCAAGAAGATCCAAAGTGTTTAAAGAGTTGGGCCATAATTCTAACACAGGTGGTCAGTCTCAGAGCACATCAGCTATTCAGATGCGCAGCTGGAAGAAGACAGGGGTTGAGGGCTAAATACTTTCATATTCGCTTTCACATAATCAAATTAGGCTTTTATAGCACATTGTGAACAGGAATGATCTGTTTGGCTGCCTATCACGGTGTGCAGGCTACGTAAACACTTGTCAAATGAAAGGATGTTTGGTGTGCATTTATAGTCAAGCTCTCTAGAACATATATTGAGCCCATCACACCACAAAATCCTAAACTGACTGATCTTAAATAGCCTCATGTTTGCCTCCATGCAGCCTGGAAAGGTGCTTGTGCCACTTAGAAAGTCCAGCCCACAGAACTTCATGGCAAGAATAACTTAAAGATCACCTCTCTTTCTCCGACTAGCAAACGGTACCTGTAAGAAGCAGATGGCTTACCTGTGCCTGAGCATCACTCTGCCCTCAGTGTATCAGGAGGTCTGACAGAGGTTAAAAAAAAAAAGAAGAAGAAGAAGAAGACGAAGCCACACAGGGAGGAAATGAACTGAGACAACAGCACTTCACAGTAACCGGAAGGGAAACACACTCTCACCCCTCTGAGCCTACGTGTGCGGTTGCTCGGTGGGGAAATGCTCGGCGCTGCCTTTGAAAACTGGAGCACGAGAGCAGCACAGTCATGAAGCAGGACTGGGCTGCCACCTCCCGCGGGCCTGCCTGGAGGGAGGGCAAGGACACCAGGGTCACCAGATGATCCCGCCGCAGTTCGGCCCAGGGTGAGTTCTCAGACACTTGCCGGGCCTGAGGACTGGGCGGGGCGCACTCAGACTCCACTTCCTGATCGGTGTCAGACAGCTGGCAGTGTCCCTGCCACCGGCTGTGAACACCCTTATCTGCAGCTGGGAGGGACGCAGCACGCCCCAGAGGAGGGAAGAGTGACTCCAGATCCCCTTCAAGTTGACTCGGAGGCAGTGGCTTCAAGGTGCCTCGAACCTCCCTGATGCTGTTTCCCTGATGCGTCTTCCTGGTAGCGCTTCCTGGTGTGTGATGCTCGTGGCTCCCCCCACTTCCTACCGCCTCAGAGAGCTTACCTGGAAGGCCCCAGCTTTTCTTTTCCTGAATTGTTTCAGCACTTCAGCGTGTGGGCTGCCACTTAGAGTTTGCGGTGGAGTAGAGTCATTTATGATGTCCTTTTCAGCCTCCCTGGGAACGAGGGAGTGACTGAGGGGCAAGAAAGGGGGGCTGAGAGCCGTATTCCGTGTGTGTGTGTGCGTGTGTGCGTGTGTGCGTGTGTGTGTGTGTGTGTGTGTGTGTGTGTGTGTGGTGCAGGCTCGGCAGGGTGGCTCCTTGGTACCCCAAGGGGTTGGGGACAGGTTATCCTGTGTGGCCACACCAGGCCAGCCCAACAGCTCCATCCTTACTTTTCTTTATGTTTATTAGTTCATTTGGTTTGTTCATTCATTCGGTTGCCTTTCTTCTGTAAAGGACTTGAGGCAACCTTTTTATCTTGCTGAAGTAGCTTCAAAATGAAGAGCACATACCGCCTTAAAGGGGGAAAGCCCATCGAAAAGGGTTTGACACTGTCCAGAGCTGCCTGGAGATGGGTGAGCGGTCTAGTCCCCATGCTAGTGACAAGAGGGAGGGGAGGGCAGCGGCTCCGGGCTTTTCCCCTCCTGCCTGGAGAGCCCGTCTTTCCCCCAGAAGCTGGTTTCCCACCCAGAGGTGGGTGTGAAGAACACTCCTCATGACAGAACCCTGGGAACCAGCCAAGCGGTTTTCCTCCCTGTTTCTGTTTCCTCCCAAGTTTGTTTATTTTCAAGGACGTTCCTGTTCTAAGAATGGAGCAGAGGGGAGCCATGCAAAGGGCAGGATGTGAAATCAGTTTCATGTTAGAGACCCACCATTTCTCCTTAATTAGTTCATTAAATTATTGAAAAATTATCTAGTGGGTATTCATGGTGTGGCAGCCACTTTTTTTTTTTGGCTTTTTAGGGCCGCACCTGCTGCATATGGAGATTCCCAGGCTAGGGGTTGAATTGGAGCTGTAGCCGCCGGCCTACGCCAGAGCCACAGCAATGTGGGATCCCAGCCACGTCTGGGACCTACACCACAGCTCGCGGCAATGCCGGATCCGTAACCCACTGAGTGAGGCCATGGATTGAACCCGAGTCTTCATGGACACTAGTCGGATTCATTAACCACCGAGCCACAATGGGAACTCCCTGGCGGCCACTTTTAAGTCAAAACTTACGGAGTTCCCGTCGTGGCGCAGTGGTTAACAAATACGACTAGGAACCATGAGCTTGCGGGTTTGGTCCCTGCCCTTGCTCAGTGGGTTAACGATCCGGTGTTGCTGTGAGCTGTGGTGTAGGTCCCAGACGTGGCTGGGATCCCACATTGCTGCGGCTCTGGCGTAGGCCGGTGGCTACAGCTCCGATTAGACCCCTAGCCTGGGAACCTCCATATGCCGCAGGAGCGGCCCAAGAAATAGCAAAAAAGACAAAAAAAAAAAACCAAAAAAAAACAAACTTATGTAAGATGGAACAAAACTAATGTCCCCCCCAACCCCTGCCCCAAAGCTGGCAGTCCCCAGGAGAGGCAGACAATAATGACACAAATGTGATGAAGACCAGAGCAGGTTTGGGGGAATCCTTTCTGTCTGGGAGTCAGGGAGGTTTCCATAAGGACAGTGGCCATCAGAATCGGAAAAAGGGTAGGAGGGCACGAGGCAAAGGGCTGGCGAGTGCCAGGTGTGAGGAACAGCTTAGGGCATGCCCTGTGGCCCGAGACCCAAGTTGTCCGGCTAAAGTAAGGCCTTTGTGGCTGGAGGGAAGAGAGGAGTGGCTCCAGAGGAGGCCAGAAAAGGAGGCAGCTGGAAGATGCTGCTGACTCTAAAATTGGTGTTAGGAGTTCCCTTCATGGCTCAGCACTTAACAAACCTGACTAGGATCCATGAGGATGCAGGTTTGATCCCCACCCTTGCTCAGTCAGTTAAGGATCCAGCCTTGCCGTGACCTGTGGTGTAGGCTGCAGACACAGCTTGAACCCTGCATTGTTGTGGCTGTGGCATAGGCCGGTGGCTGCAGCTCTGATTCAACCCCTAGCTTGGGAACCTCCATATGCCGAGGGTGTGGCCCTAAAGTAGCAAAAAATAAAGTAAAATAATATAAAATAAAATAAAACTGATGGAGGAGCCTGGGGTCTTGTGGGCGGAAATGGATTTTTAAGGAATCCCTTAAAATGAGGAGAATGGCTGGGAGCCCATTAGAAGGTTGATGGAGTCAGGCAAGCAAGGGTATCTATGGGAGTACAGACACAATGGAGACAGAATTAGACAGGTGAGGGGGTCATCTAGAAAGGACAAGAAACGAGACCATAGGGGAAGCCTTGGAGATGATCCCGTTTCCGGGTTTGGGCATCCAGATGGATGTTGATGCTGCCTGCTGGTCGCAGAGACTAGAATAATTGGTGGAAGACCAGGTCCAGGGTGAGTTCTGTTCTAGGTGATTTTGGAGGGCCTGGGACACATCTGAAGGCCAACGTCAGCCAGGCAGCTGACATCCTGGTCTAGAGGTCAGAGCAGGGGCCTGGCCATCCTTAGCACGGACATGCTCATCGATGCCGTGCATATGGACGAAACATCCTTGAGAGAGAATATCAACTCAGGGAGAAGGGGATGGCTTAGGACTGAATTTCAAGAAATCCTAACATTTAAATGGACAGAGAGGAGATTGAGCTCTCTGAGAAGATAGGATAGTGTCTTGAAAAGTTCACTAAAGAATTCCCACATGACCCAGCCATTCCACTCCTCGGTATAGACCCAAAGAATTGAAAATGGGGCATTCATAGCAACACTGTTCACAGTCGCCCAAAGTTGAAAGAGCTAAAGTGCCCCTCAACAGACGCATGGATAAATGAGTTCCGGTATATCCATATGATGGACTATTACTCAGCCACAAAAAGAATGAGGTGCTGATACATGCACAACATGTATGACCCTCAAAAACAGTGTGCTAAGTAAAAGAAACCAGGCTGCAAAAGGGTGATTCCATTTATGCGAACTCTCAGAATAGGTAACCCCGTAGAAACAGGATGCGGGTTGGGGACTGGGCACAGAGAAATATGGGGACCAACTGCTTCATGGGAATGGGGTTTCCACTGGGGGTTGAGGCAGATTTGGAACTAAAGACAGGTGGTTGGTGTCACAGCCTAGTGAATGTATTGAATGTCCCTGAATTGTTCTCTTTAAATGTATGGCTAGTTTATGTCATGTGAATTTCACCTCAGTATTAAAAAAAAGAAAAAGAAAAAAGAAAAAGACCAGAAAAGTCCAAGCAGAAGTGCAGGCGAACACAGGCCGTGTAACTGGTCAAATGACGTAACTTCCGGTGCCTCTTCCTCTATATGTAAATAAGGGGAAATCAGTCGCTGTCTTGAAGGGCTGTGGTAAAGATTAAACGTGATAATTTGTTTAAGTATCTAGCAGAGACGGGATGTCCTAAAGCACTGGAGTCCTACCTACACCCTCAGGCCTCAGCAGAGGGGTCGGCAGACTTCTAACAGCCTGGATCTTTCTCTCATGACCCGAGGGCTTCCTCCAGGCCAAGCAGGGCCACTGCAACTGCCCAAACCAAGGAAAACACCCAGGAATTAACTCTCTAATGGACTGTAAATATCCCAGCTCCCCCTGGGCCTGAGTGGAATAATTCTCAGACAACTCTTTTACCTTTTCTCAAAGTTTCCCCCTGGGCTTAGCTCCACTTGCCCACGGTGGTAGCTGGCTTGGGAATGCGCCCTTTATGGCTTTCCTCTCTTCCCTCTTCCCCTCCTCCCCCTTGCCCCCCACCACCCCATATCCACTCCAGAGCATGTGAGGGGGGTCCTCTTCGTCCCTTTCTGAGATCTGCTTGGAGGAAGGACCCAGGTACCAGCACAGAGGCAGCTCCTTTGGACGCACCCTGTGCGGCACCACATGAAGCTGTATCTCACTGCAGCTCCCCTCCCCTCTCCCTGCTCTCTGTCTCCCCAGAACTCATTTGAGCACAATCTCCAAAGTGTGGGACACAATGTGATAATTTGATATGGCACCCGATACCAGATGTGGCATTTAATCACCTTGAGTCACTAGACTCTGCCATAGAGAAAGCTTTTCCATTTCACTCTTTTGATCCTCTGATGTAGGCCTGATCGAAAGACCCTCTAAGCTGTGGCCATTTTACTTTACCCTTTTCACGAAGAGAAAGTCAACCTCAGGCTATGAGCCATTGTGAGGCAGTGACAGCTGGCTAAAACTGAATAGCATGGTTTTGTCTTCCTGCATTTATTTTTTATGATTACCTCCTATAAACAACAATGGCCTTGGTTTTTTATTTGCAGGAGTGTCAGGAAAGTTGTTTTTGGTTTTTTTTTTGTTTTTTTTTTTTTTTAGTCTTTTCTAGGGCTGCACCTGTGGCATATGGAGGTTCCCTGGCTTAGGGGTCTAATTGGAGCTGTAGCCGCTAGCCTACGGCACAGCCACAGCAACACCAGATCTGAGCCTCGTCTGCAACCCACACCACAGCTCATGGCAACCACTGAGCGAGGCCAGGCATCAAACCTGCAACCTCATGGTTGCTAGTCGGATTCGTTAACCACTGAGCCACGATGGGAACTCCAAGTTTTTTTTTTAAATATACGTATCTTTAAGTATTTTAAAAAGTGAGTCTATTTATTTTCCTTTTTCGTTTTTGTTTTCTTCCAGTTTTATTGAGATATAGTTGACATCCAGCGCTGAACAAGTTTAAGACGTACAGCATAAAGATTTAACTCACGTACATCGTAAAATAATGACCGTAATTGATTTGAACAGCCATCGTCTCATACAGATACATTAAATAGAAAAAATTTTTTTTCTCATGATGAGAATTCTTCAGATGTATGCTTTTCCAAACTTTCACATGTAACATAGTGTTAATTACACTTGTCATGTTGTCCATTACATCCCAAATACTTATCTTATAGCTGGAAGTCTGTACGTTTGGATCCCAGCTCCATCGAATTCCCCCTTTTCCTACGACCCGAAAAGGGAGTCAGTTTAAAGAAACGAAGTGTGTTACTACTCACTAGACTGGAAGCACGCCTGAGATGGAAACCCCAACAAGTGGGACTTGACTGAGAAGAGACTGGGCAGATCTGCCCTAGAGCAGCTGCCCCCCAAGGCCACAGCTGTGTCCTGTCCCACCCAGTCCCTGCCCAATGCGCACGGCAGGGCCAGGAATAGCGTGGATGTCCTGGGCAAGGCGGGGAGGGGGTCCTCATGTGCTGCAGGTTTTTTGGTCATCAAAATAAACAGCTTTAGGAGTTCCCACCTTGGCACAGTGGCTCAGGTCACTGTGGAGGTGCAGGTTTGATTCCCGGCCCTGTGCAGTGAGTTCAGGGATCCAGGGTTGGCCACAGCTGTGGCTTGAATTCAGTCCCTGGCCTAGGAACTTCCATATGCCATGGGTGGAGCTATAATATTTTTTTAAATTAAAAATAAATAAAGAAACAACTTCACTGTGCCCACGGTGGCTTCCAAATGCCCAGACAGTGATGGGTAAGAGTACTTGAAATGGACACACACACCCCCCCAGGCTCCACTGTAAAGTAGTTCTGCCCTGAGGACGAGTCCTGGGGGTCCAGGAGTAGCTCTGCAGTGACAGGTGGAGGTGCTGGTACATTCACATGCCTTTTCACACACACTTCAGATTAGAAGCTTTGGTTAAAGGAGGCCTATAATGCGACTCTCCATGTAATTCCTACAAGCAAGCCCCACCCCACCCCCCAACTTCTACTTTCCAAGGAAGGTGGTAAATAAGAGTTAGTAATCCAGGTAAAGTTCACTTTAGAAAAAGTTTAAAACAATGTGAAACATTTCATACTACAAAGAGATATCTATAGGAATTCCCACTGTGACACAGTGGGTTAGGAATCCAACTGCAGCAGCTTGGGTCACTGTGGAGGTGTGGGTTCGATCCCAGCCTGGCACAGTGGGTTAAAGGATCCAGCCGGGCCAGGAACTTCCATATGCCCTGAGTGTGACCATTAAATAAACAGAAAGAGAGAAATAGAATGTGTGTACACCTTCCGAGTAAGAGTAGAAATAAGAAAATAAATACATGGTTACCCACCACCCACCTTCCCAGCTCCTGAAGGGAATGCTGTCTTAAATTTTGTATTAATCACATTCGGTTACTTTTCTTTTTAGATTGGCCTCATGTGAACATATATGTATATGTGTTGGTGCAATTTATATATATGTTAATTTATATATAGTTTATGTGTATATGCAGTATGTTTTTGCCTGTTTGGAACTTTCAACACATGCAGTCATGCCACACGCATTCCTCCACAACTGGCCCCATGGCTCAGCTGTTTTTGATGGTTACCCGTGCTGATGCAGATAGGTGCCAAGAATTCATTTTCACACGGCTGTAGAGCATCCTATTGTGACAAATGACAATCTGTTTAACATCTCTATCAACAGACAGCCCTAGGTCATTGCCAAAGATGAAGGCTCGGGCTATGATTGCAGGAAGGCACAGTGACTCCCAAATTTCTCCCTCTCCCGTGCACAAAATCCTACCAGCAGAGGCATGAAGTTTGTCTCATGTTAGAAACAGGTTTTAACTGAGGCTAAAATGTGAATGAATTAGGAGAGCCAGAAGGAAAAAGACATCAGAGGGGCCTTAAAGGCAGGGAAAGAAGAAATGAAAACGACCCCTCAAGATAAACGGTACCCCCGGACAGAGAACTGTGTGGATTGTGGGCACATTAAGGAAAGCTTTCACTCTCACTGTCCACTTCCCCTTGACACAGGGATCTGTGAAGTATCCTTCACCCAACTGGCAAATGGCCAGCACGAGTCCTAACCACTTTGCTAGATCCTGATCCAGCATCCTCTGGAGCCTCAGGTGTGCTGGATTTTCAGACTGATCTTTTCCTTAGAGTATATAGGACTAATTAGCACAGAGTCATCAAATGGTACCATGCCAGTGAACCTGTCATAACCTTTTGACTGTTTCCTTGCCTCTAAAATTCCCCACCCACAGCTTCACTCATAAAGAGTGGAAATATTTAGAGGAAGTGATACTATCAGTGGCTCGGCCTCACGATGGGAAGTATTTTCCCCTAAAAGCCCGGTAGTAAGCCTGTGCCTCGCATAACGCCATCAAAACATAGCTTTCACAAGTTCAGAGTTCTCTTAGTATCTGTTTCTCCGGAGGGAAAATGTGCAGCAGGTGCTCGGGGTCATGAGGGAAGCAGATCATGGCGCGGGGGGCGCGGGGGGTAATGTTCTCTGTTCCTCCACCAGAGTGCAGACGCTGAGATCCATGGCTGGCGTTGGGGCTGTGTCCCTGGTCTGGCTTTGGTGACTGCGGGGTCTTGGTGGGTGCGAATACTTCTTGGTAAACGGCACATATATATATGGACTAACTCCTTGAAAGAGTAAATGACTGAGGGATACGGCATCATTCAGGGTTCTTCAGAGAACCCGAACCGAGAGGATATAGGGGTAGGTATACACAGAGAGAATTGGCTCATGCATTTATGGAAGCTGGCAAGTTCACAGTCTGCAGAGGAGGCTGGCAGGCTGGAGACCCAGGGAAGATGCGATGTCGCCGCTGAGTGCAGAGCCAGTCCACTGGCAGGGCTTTCGCTCGGAGAGGAAGTCAGCCTTTCTTCTCTTAAGGCCTCCATCTCATTGGCTGCGGCCCACTCACATGCGAGCTTTACCACTTCACCCAGACTCTGCTGGCTTTAATGTTGATCTTACTTAAAAATAACGTCACAGTAACATCTAAAATAGTGTTGGACCAAATGTGTGAGTATCCTGGCCTCACCAAGGTGACACATGAAATCACCCGGCATAGAGGGGCTATCTCCTTTGAGAAAGTCAGTCAGTAGTTATTTATTCAGCAGTTGTGAAGGGCCTAGTATGGGCCAGGTATAGTGCAGGGTGTTGGGGAGTTCATTGTAAAGCCAAGCAGATCAAGTCCCCATCCTTGGGGAGCTCATATGTGGGAAGTGGTCAAGATATTAAAACCATTTGCACTTGGTTTCATGCCTTCAAGAAGCGCCGCAAATATGACTTGAGTCAGTCAAACCCAATTCTCCTTATAATATGGTATCGGGTTTTAGTGAGGTTGTGTCTTCATGGACTTTATGGTCAAAAAGGACCTCAGATGTGAAGCATGTGATGACTGTAAACACATCTCAACAGTGATACACAACATG
The DNA here is from genome assembly GCF_016906955.1 of Phacochoerus africanus. Taxonomy (NCBI): domain Eukaryota; kingdom Metazoa; phylum Chordata; class Mammalia; order Artiodactyla; family Suidae; genus Phacochoerus; species Phacochoerus africanus. The sequence goes on along the minus strand of NC_062552.1, from coordinate 8,007,049 downwards.
CTGTCCATCATATAGTTTTCAAAAGCACATGTAACTGTTTTTGATTACATGTGCTTTTGACAGTGAAGATTAACAAATTGTGTATAATTGTATTTAAAAGAAAATAGCCAGGGTGTGGAGTACATAGTTATTTAATTTTTCATCATTTCATTATTTTCATGGCAAGATAGATAAAAGGACCACTTAATGAAGGGGTCAGGATTTTGGAAGAATTGCTTTGGGAAGACTTAGGACTCCTAGGTGATGTTTGCTTGTTTCTTTGGTTGCTTTACGTTGTTTACTTTCTTGGCTTCTTTTTTTATTGCATTTTTGAGGGGTTTGGGTTTGGGTTTTTTTGGTTTTTTTTTTTTTTTTAGTCTGAAGGAAGGGCAGGCATTATAAACAAAGGCATTACTTCATATTGTGTAGAACTGAGAATCCGTTGTCTTAAAATGATGAGATTATCTGTGCTGGCTTGCTAGGTGCTGTAGCAGCCATGGGCATAGGAGTGTTGCATGTGTAATCTTCACTCTAAGAGTATCAGTGTTAGGATATTTACTACACCACAAGCACCACCAGCTAGGGGTAGTAATGCAATCAAAGCTTTCGGTAAGGGCTGGAGAGGGCACAGGGACGTGGACTTCAAACTGGTGTACCTCCAAGAGTGGCCTTTTACTAAAGAAAGCATCATCCCGGAGTTCCCGTTGTGGCTCAGTGGTTAACGAATCCGACTAGGAACCATGAGGTTGCAGGTTCAGTCCCTGTCCATGCTCAGTGGGTTGACGATCCGGCGTTGCCATGAGCTGTGGTGTGGGTTGCAGACGCGGCTCGGATCCCGCGCTGCTGTGGCTCTGGCGTGGGCCGGCAGCTATAGCTCTGGGGACCTCCATATGCCACAGGAGCGGCCCAAAGAAATAGCAAAAAAGACACACACCCCCCAAATCGCATTTAAAAAGTAGTTAAGTGAGAGTTCCCTCATGGCTCAGTAGGTTAAGGAGCGGCAGTAGATTCACTCACGGTGGTCTTCATAGAGTAGGAAGGATGTAGAAAAGCGTGAGGAGGTGGTGTTGGGAAGGAAAGATGGCCTGAGCAGAGGGGCAAGGCCGCTGGGCCTCATGCACTTCTGGAGATCAGCAAGCCAATCCCTGGACCAGGGTGGAAGCCACCCCATTCCATCCCATCCCATCCCGGGCCCCCAGACGAGTGGGTGGCAGCCTGGCAATGGGTTACGAAAGCAAGAAGCCTACCTGCTTGGGCCGCCCATGCTATAGGCACAAAACAGACTTTTCCCCAGGAAAGCCAACTGAATCTGCTCTAGTATTTTAGAAACAGCTTGATTGAAAAACAGAGTTCCGCTTCCTAGAGCAGAGCAAAGAATATTTTGGGCCTGAACATTTTTTTCAGAGAAAATGTTGCTGGCTGTTTGCTTTGGCCATAGGAAAACTTCAGTAATACTTTTGTGTGGTGTCTTTACTCTAAGCAGGCCAGGCCAGTGGTTCAGGGACTGGCCCTCCTGGCTTCCTACCAAGATGATTTAGCAGAGAGATGTGTCTATTTCATAGTTAAACAAAGTGGTACCCAGGAAAAAGATTTTTCGTATACACCAATTAACATCGCCAACAATAATATTCCTTGAATACCCAATTAGAGAAGTGTTGGTCTCTTCTATGTCATGTTTTCTCTCTGCTGAATAATTTCTTTCTTAACAGCATAGAGAATCTTCTTGGCCCAACACGCTCTATTTGAGTTCGACCCAGCACACGTTTCTTTCTTTCGAGGCTATTTGAGACAAAATTGTGCGTGTTATTGAAAATGTGAACATAATCAGAATGTCCCATCTGGTGTGTCCTTATTATAATTTGACAGTCCACTCTTTAAAAGACCATGGCACTGTTCAAAAAGAATAAAGCTGATCTATATACCAAGACATTAAAAAAGTGAGCCAGATTCAAAGCAACAAATACTATAGAACATATAATATAAGCCCATTTTTAATGAAGTGATCATTATTATCTATCTCCTTTTTTTTTTTTTTTTAAGTGATAGTTGGCATTCAAGAAAGGGGCAGAACCAGGAGGGCCAGAGGAAAGGGTGGGATGCTTGAGAGGCAGCTCTGGAGCCAACCGCCTGGGCTCGAATCCCACCTCCACCACCCACCCACTGTGTGGTCTTGAGCAACTCACTCTACCTTTCTGTTTCTCATGTTTGCGTCTGCAGAAAGGAGCTAATAACAGTCCCTCCTTACTGGGTTGTTTTGAAGATTTTATGAGTCAGTACGCAGTTTTGAGTGTTCTCTAAGTCAATGTAGAATATGCGCCAAGTACCTAAAGCAATATCTGACTCATTAAATGCTTGATACATATTAGCCAGTAGGAGGAAAAGGAGGCGAGAGAATAAGGTTTCAAAAAGGAGAAGGAGCCTAAAGGAAAGAGAATTCCAGAAGAAGGTGACCTTGGCAAATATGCAGATGTCTTCTAGGATGAAGGAAACCAATTGAATTCCGTTCAGCCTCTGTAAAGAAGGTCAGAAGGGTACGTATTTCACTACCTAAGTGATAAACAAGGTCGCAGAGGTCCAAGGGTTGAAATATAAGAAGGATTTTTTAAAGTTAGCTTTCCTTCGTTATCATGTAGACCTATCATGTAGCAAATACTGATGGAGGCCTTAGAGGGGGCTGGGCACTTCGGGAAACCAGCCCAATAGCCCTGCCAGCCTGGAGCTATTTTTCGAGTGGGTTTAAGTGGGTTTAAATTTGGAAAACTATTGCGATCGTTTGTCTCATCATGTGTGGATGTGTAATGTGCCTGAGTGTTATGGTAGCTACCTCAGAGTGACTCATTAGTAACTAGGGAAAAAAATCATGGTATTACCTTTAAAACATAGACAACTCTTGATTTTCTGTGCTAATGAGGAATCACAGGAACACATATAGTTGATAAATTATGTTTGTTTTACCTGTACGTTCGTGAAATCATCAGTTTGGCCTTTGCGGTTTAAAGCCTGTCTCCATCCGCTGGGATTTCTGGTTATCCTCCATCCCCGCCCCTCCTACCTAATTTGCAAACGGTCACGTGGGCCCAGGGGAGCGTGGAGAAGCCGCTGTCAGGTGATCACCGTTAGGTTCGAAGTGGTGTCTTGGTCCCTGAGTGGGGTGACCTTGGCAAATACCTTATCACCTTCTCCAATAAAATAAACGCAAGCGAGTCCCTGAACCACCGGGGCTTTCAGTTACTACCCCTGACCACCCTGAAGAGGCCTGGTGAGAGCCAAGATCCTATCTTGTAAATCTCTGATTATTCAGACAGGAAAGCCAGACATTTCCTAGTTTAGCAGAATTAAAATGTGAAGGGTGCTGTCTGGGAGGTGCCAAAACAGCTGGAAGCCAAATTTAAGAAATTAGAATAATTAGTTGGTCCCAAAGGGTATCATTCACTGTTAGAATTGCATTGCCAAGGATTGAGCTGGGGAGTTTGGCCTCCAGGGAAGAGTTAACAAATCAGACAGGAACATTACAAAAATTTCCACTGAAAAAGAAGTTCCTTGGAAGTGGAGCTGAGAGGCTTGCTAATTGCAGCTTACTCTAAGCCTAATGACAGCCCTGCAGCTTCCGTGAAGAAAGCACAGGACGTTTGAATGATGGTGAGGGGAGAGGGGACTCCGGGCAGATGGATCCGAATCAACCGGGCAAAATGAGTCCTTTAGACTCTGACCCCTTTTGGAGTGAATTGCATTGGGAGAGGAGTCAAGTTTGCTTTCTCCAAGATTCTTAACCAACAGTAAAGATTGATAAAACACATTTTCCAGAAGTTCAACCATATAATAACTTTAGCAGGCACATCAAAATCCACTGCCTCAATTTCAAACATTTCCTTGATGTAGGGTGATCACGATGGGAAGGAATGTTATTCTTCTCCAGCCATTGGGAAGATTTTGTCGTCCTTAATCCCAGAAACTAAATCACTGGCTACTTCAGAGGCTCTGATCTGAATCTTAATTGATGCCCATTGCCTTTTTTAGACCCCTATGTTTGATTTTAACCAGACAAATCCAGGAGGAAGGATTCAGGTGGCCGTGATGGAGAAAGGGTAATATTTTGGCCAGTCATATGGTGAGCCTATTACAAAACCCTTTCCATGTATAATTTAACTCTGTAGGGCTTTCCTCCTGAGGTAGCCCTCCTTTCGTGACATCCAGTACAGTGGAAACTAGGTTTTTGTTTTATGTTTGATTGTCCTCTTCAGTCTTGGTACTAGTTAACCTCATTGGATCGTAACATTATTAGCTAACATTTGGGTGCTGATTTAGACATAATTGCATAGGCCTGTTGACCCGCATCAACTTAATTAATGTTCACGAGGGTCCTAGGGAGTAAATTATTCTATCTTCCACGCTCCAGATGATGAAACTAAGGAGACGCAGGTGGTATAGATAAAGTGACTTACGCCAGGTTGGTCAAGTGACCCTGTAACTGTGCTGTAGCTGAAAGCCCAGTCTTTTAACTAAGTCGTTTGCTTAAAGATGTTCATCTAAGGACTAAGCAGCTCCTTTCAGTGGATTCTTCCAGCATAGATGCTTTTGGTGTGAAGACATTGCTTTTTCTTAGGGGAAGAATTATCTATTTAAAGATTGGAGGCTTTTCATTTTATTTCCATCTCTCCCACATTGCTTTTAAAGTGCTGACCACCAAGAGCGAGGATTTTCCATGGACAAAGCTACCATATGTGTGAAGCAATCTTTGGATACCACCGGTTTTTCTTCCTAAATCGCATTTCCTTTTTCTGGCACTTGTTATGACCAAGTCCTCTTTTCAAATACTTGACATCCATGAGCTCCTTCCAAATTCACTTTTATCAAAATGTACTTGTAGGGGAAGTTCCCATTGTGGCTCAGTGGTTAATGAACCCGACTAGCATCCACGAGGACACAGGTTCAATCTCTGGCCCTGCTTAGTGGGTTAAGGATCCAGCATTGCCGTGAGCTATGGTATAGGTGGCAGACGAGGCTCAGATCCCGCGTTGCTGTGGCTGTGGTGTAGGCCAGTGGCCACTGCTCTGATTGGACCTCTAGCCTGGGAACTTCCATATGCCTCAGGTGTGGCCCTAAAAATACAAAAAGACCCCAAAAAATGTGCTTGTAGGGAAGGACTTGATCTCATTGATTTCAGTTGATAGAATGCCAAGCCGTTACTCTCCTGCAAGTCATATTTTTTACTGTGAAAGAAATCTGCTTCTCTAGTAAAGGGGGTTTCAAGGAGTAGAGGGATGAGGTTTTAAAATACAACATCTTCCTTTATTCTCGAAATTCTGTCATGTAGAGGTACTGTGCTTTAGCCAACTCAGCTCTAGCTAGGACATCTTGATCCGCCAACTAGGGTATCATAGCAACTTGCTGTACGTTTTCTGTGACGTATAGAGAACAGGCATTTAGCAGAAGGCTGTTTTTCTTCGAAGCCAGTGCGAGAAGAGGTCAGTGGAATGCGGGGGCCATTTAGTTTCCTCAGTGGAAAGAAACAGAAAGTTTCTGCATTAATTAGAAGGTCTGAAAGGGAGCAAGGGGTAAGGGCAATTGAGAAATAATTTCAGCAAACAGAATGCTAGGTATTCTGTGTGAGAGCGTGTTCCATTTGGGGAATGGGTGAGAATAGAAAATACTGTGACCATCGTGAAAGGGGCTCAGCTAAAACTGCCCCTCCTTGCCCAGCTTCAGCCCCAGTTGAGCCTGTCATTCCATCACGGTCACTGCAGTGTCCAGCACCTCCAAGTTGGACACCAGGAGTCCACAGAGGAGGCAAGGAAAGGGGAGAGAAGGTGTAGAAGCTCCATTTGGCTCTTCAGAAAAAAAGTTTTATAATAAATATTATTGTTAAAAATAGCACAATGAATTCCATACCATGCCCATCCCTTTCCCGCCTCGTGGATGTTTCAGCTTCTTGGAGACATTCTACTTGTCACTGAGCTGTGGGAAGTGTAGAGTAGATTTCCTGATTAGCAGGTGGAAGGGATAGACAGTTGGTGCATTAAAAAAAAATAATGGTTTTATTGAGCACTTAGTATGTTCTGAGCAAACACACCACCTTTGACTCACAATCACCCAATGAAGGAAGTAGTATTACTATAATTCTGGAGCCCCCAAAGGAGTTAGAAGCCAAGGGCTCAGGAACCAACCCTCTTGGTTCAAATCCTGGTTGCACTATGTGCCTGCTGTGTGACTTTAAGACAGTTACTTAACCTCTCCATGAATCAGCTTCGTCACCTTTAAAACTGGGTAACAATGTCACACATCTGTGTCAGGGTCTCCTAGCCCACCCCCAGTTTCAGTGACTCACCTAGGAGGACTCATAGGAAAATTAAAATCAGCAAAAAGGAAGGCACATAGGGAAAAGTCCAGAGGTAACCAGGCAGAAGCTACCAAGATTCATCTCCCACTGGAGTCACACAGGACATACATAATTCTTCCTGCAATGAATTATGACAGGTGTGCCGCAGTGTCTACCCGGGAAGCTCAGTGGAGACTCAGTGCTGGAGTTTTGACTGAGGGCTGGTCACTTGGGCACCCTCTTTGTGGCACATACCAAAATTCCAGACTCCCAGAGAGAGTAGGTGCTTAGCATAAACCCCATTGTTTGCATGGTTAGGTACAGCGAGTAACTCTTATCAGGGAATGATAGGAGCCCTCCTGAAATCCAAGTTCCCGGATACCTGTTAAGAGTCAACCTTATAGGAGTTCCTGCAGTGGCACAGTGGTTAACGAATCCAACTAGGAACCATGAGGTTGCAGGTTCCATCCCTGACCTTTCTCAGTGGGTTAAGGATCCAGCATTGCCGTGAGCTGTGGTGTAGGTCGCAGACACGGCTCGGATCCCGTGTTGCCGTGGCTGTGGCGTAGGCCCACGGCAGCAGCTCCGATTAGACCCCTAGCCTGGGAACCTCCATATGCTGAGGGAAGTGGCCCTAGAAAAGGGAAAATAAAAAGAGTCAACTTATAAGCAAGGCTTTCTAAAGATAGCAGCTTCAGGCCAGCTGTGTTAACTCCGTTTTGCACATCACCTCATTGGATTATTGAGAAATTAGATGACGTAATATATCCATGTTTACAACAGTGCTTTATAGGTAGGAAGCCCTAAAAATTTTTGTAACCATTATTGGTAAATGGGAAAAATTACTGAAGCTTAGAATGACTGCAGAGCCAGGCCTATCTGTAATCTGAATTTACATCTACCTGACTTAAAAAGATCCATGCATTTACTGACTTCACTCAAGCAGAAACAAAATAGCATCCTTCAGACTTCCGCTAGGAATGGAGATAATGGATCCCTCCTTTCTCAGATTTGTAGCTGATGCGGTCTGTAAGTGTAGCTGTTTTGAAAATATAGCTTTCTCCAGCTACAAGTAATATCACACCATGGTGCAGAATCCTAATTAGTTAAACCTACTCCTAGAGTGTAGACATGATCTAGTACTTTACTGCCCTAAATGAGCATATTTTGGATGTACCACAATCTTTCTCTTCCACTCAATTCGGCATGCTTTGTTTATGTCTCTAATTTTTCAGAATACCCGTAATACTCAAGAATTTTCTTTTGTAAGATCTAGATAGGGAGTTCCCGTTGTGGCTCAGCAGTTTAAGAACCCAACATAGTGTGGGTTCGATCCCTGGCCATGCTCAGTGAGCTAAGGATCTGGCATTGCCACAGGCTATGGGATGGTTTGCAGATGCGGCTTGGATCTGGCATTGCTGTAGCCCAAGAACTTCCATTAAAAAAAAAAAAAAAAAGATCTAGATAGTCCATCTTCACTTGATATTTGAAATCATCCAATTGTAAATTATCTTCAGGCTTCAAAAAATTTTGACAGACATTTCTCCTACCTACCTCCTTCCAATGCAAACCAGTTAATCAATCTCCTTAAATCACAGAATTCTCTCTACTTCATCTTTCACCAGGTTTTTGTGTCTTTGGCTTTGTCAATGGGATGGATGGTAGATGGATCCATCAGCCAGCTGTGAAGATGCTGTAGACAGTTGTGCACAAGTTTATTAGGCTGAACCAGAGGAATCTCTGTATTGAGTTGGAGTCCTTGACTGCAGCCAATTGAGAAGGATCTTTCAGCTTAATATATATATATATATATATATATATATATATATTCAGGAGTTCCCTTCATGGCTCAGTGATTAATGAACCTGACTACTATCCATGAAGACACGGGTTCGATCCCTGGCCTTGCTCAGTGGGTTAAGGATCCAGCGTTTCCGTGAGCTGTGGTGTAGGTCGCAGATGCAGCTTGGATCCTGAGTTGCTGTGGCTGTGGTGCAGGCCGGTGGCTACAGCTCTGATTCGACTCCTAGCCTGGGAACCTCCACATGCTGCAGGCACGGCCCTAAAAAGACAAAAGACTAAAAAATAATTAAAAAAAAAAAGATTTAGAAATGGAACCGGGATAACAGAGTCCTTTGCATTTTGCCTCAATAGTTTGATTCTATAAGAGAAACTTTGCAAGGAAAGAAATTTAAATTTTAAAAAACAGGCAAGATCCGTGGTGATTGCAATAACGGTCATATAGCATGATGAAACAGAGTCTTAGAGCAGTAGTTTATTTCAACGTGAGCACAGTTCGCTGTATACAGCTGCCTCTTCCAATAAACGAAGCTGTTCGTAGACTTCTTAGTCATTTCTGTCCCCCGTAGTATCTCGTATAGAAGTTACACATGGTACATTGTCAGTAAAGATCCACTCCTGTTACATTCAGTTCCTAACATACTGCCATTCCCAAGCTTCACCTGTGGGCTTGGTGGTTTCTGACATACCCCCCATATGTAGTGGGTATTTCCTAGGCGGCCAGAATCGCCCTGGTGCCAGCTTTCTACACCTATGCAAATCTTTTCCTCCGGTGAGAAAAGTAGGCTGAGAAGGGACCTAGAGGGAAAGGATAATGTGACTGGGGTAGTTTCATATCATAATTTGAGGAATAAATAATAGAATCTCGAAAAGAAGTCAGAATCAAAGCTCATGGAACATAGAGGTCAAAGCATTCGCTGCTGGTAGCTGGGCCCAAGGGTGCTACTGAGAGACGTGCAGAGGAGAAGCAGGAGGCAGAACACACAAAGTGAGGAGAGAAAACAAGAGATGAAAATGGAAGAGTGTCAGCATAACGCAATTCGTTAAGACTTCTTTTTTTCTCCCTAGTAGTCCTTGAGTATCTGTGCCTCTGCCATCGTTCAGATGAAATTTTCCTTCCTACCCATGTACCAGGGTCACATTTAGATTTTACACACACACACAAACACGCACACGCACACACGCGCGCGCGCGCACACACACACACACACACAAGACAAATACCTGTTTTCCTCCTAGAGTGACAACTCTCCAAATGTAAAGTCAAAACTTTAAATCCTCATTTTTATTTATTATGTAACAGAATATATTCCTGTCAGCCAGGTTCAAACATGTTTTCTGAAACACAGATATCATGAACACAACACCTAAAAGGTTCCGGAACCTTCTGGCAGATATGGCCAAGCCGCCCACACCAGTGTGCGCCAGAGAACAGTTCTGTCATGGGCGGCATCAGAGCAGAGGCATTGTCCTTGTCGTGTTGTCGACAGTATGAAACAGCAGAGTGACTGCTCCTTTAGTTGTTGACTAGTCAGCTCTGGTGGCGGGACCCACATCAACTGTCTGGGCAGCAGGCTTTTGCTCATTGCTGCAGACTTGGCCATTCAGCTAGGCTGCTTTAGAGACCTGACCTGGAGGGGATTATTGCTCCCTAAGTAAAGGTTCTGCTCAGAACCAAACCCTCTTTCCAGGGAGGAGACTTGGGGAGGCCCTCTGTTTCCCGCCCCTTTGGACCCTCATCTTTTTTTTCTTGGGGGTAACAAGACTGTACCCCAATGAAGCGATCGTTTGCAATCTCGTTACAGTACCAAGAGTCTAAAATAGAGGACATCTTTACATTCTGTTGTTATTATCATTAGTATTTTTCTGGGTGCTGTTTCTTATTTCAAGCCCTTACATAAAAAGTTGCAAAGCCTCTTCAATACCCTTTGAACGGTCCTGCAGAATGTAGGATGCTCCCCTAATTAACTAGTGGCTAATGCAGAACGTAGCAAGCTCCCCTAGTTAACTAGTGGCTAATGATGGTCAGTGGCTTTCTCTTCCTTTCTAACTTTGTTTGGGGCGTGTCTAGGTTGAGGTCTGGGTGGTGACTGTGCATAACGTCTCTGTCGTCCAGGAGCATTTCTTGTACGAATGAAGATGTGTGGCGAGACAGTGCCGAGGTGCCGCAGCCGTGCTGGCACCAACAGAGGACAAACGGGCTGATCGGCGAGCCCGCACAGCTTGAGCAGAGGCTGGGACAGTCATTCTCAGGCTTCCAGAGGGATAAAAACAAGGTTACCCACAGGACTAAACAGCTACTGCAACCAGAATATGCTTGGGTAACATCCCAGCAAGTCAATTTAAAAACTTAAATATGACGACAAGCTAAAGAGAGACAGAAAGGACTTATGGGTGAAACATAAATCTGCCAGCCTTAGAAAGTGACAAACAAGCAAAACGGAGTCTTTGAGAGAGTCCAGCGGGCGTAGCTGGAGGCCCTGACGCAGCCGGCACTTTATTGTACTCAGCACAAAGCCCCCGAAGCTGAGAGCAGGAAATCCTGTTGTTCCCACCCATGTCCTCGGCTGAGGTCCCATGATACACTCAGCACTCCTTAGATAACCAGCAGAAACCTTTCTGACATGCAAAGGGGGGCGGGGCACAGCATGCTTTAGAAAGTCGGTGGGAAGGTCACTGTGGATGAGGTCCCTGCAACCTTTATCCACGGAGTCATTTTTCACTCATTTACAAGAGGACTATCCTGGGGGAGATGAGAGAGTTACAATGATGACAAAGAGTAAAGAGAGCAGACAAGACCTTCAGCTGAGCTCACAGTCTGCAAGGATGCTGCTAAAGTAGCTGGAGGCCTCCTGGGAGCGTCTTGGGCATGCAAATTTCCTGTGGCCCCAGCCCACAGACGCAGAAACCCTGAAGGTGGGGTGCAGCGAGCCGTGTGTTCGGTAGCTCTGCCGGAGGGAGCATGGAAAGTTTGAGATGGACGGGATCGTGGTGTCTCACACAACGGTGTGTCTTAGCCGTTAGTGAGGTGTGCGGAACGTGATTTATTATTCATGATAGGTAACATACTGACGTTTGTGAATAATTTATACGTGTGTCACCTGCCAAGATCTTTTGAAATGCAGAGCCCTGGCTCCACCCGATTCTGTCTGAGTTGGACCTGCAGGTGTTGGTAGCCAGGAATCTACATAGTTTCCACTTCCCTGGGTGACTCTTACGATCAGCCAGGTGCGGAAACCACTGATCCGTAAGAGCCAATTTGTCCTGAAACAAAGAAAAATAAATCATGGGATTCTAGAAGGAGACCCCTCAGAGAGCAGGTTTCTCTATCCTCAATGACTCTCCATCTTCTGAAGCATACAGAAGAGAAACTCAAGTGACAGACGCAAAAGAGATATCTTGGCACTCTTTCCCCTTCTGCAGGGGCTACTGTGACTTTGAGAAAAAAAAAAAAAAAAAGCTTTTTTTTTTTTCTTGTTTGGCCGCCTCACAGCATATGGAGTTTCTGGATCAGGGGTCAGATCTGAGCCGCAGTTACATCCCAAGCCTCAGCTGGAGCAACCCGAGCTTTAACCCACTATTGCAGGCCGGGGATCCAACCAGCATCCCAGCACTCCCAAGATGCCACCGATCCTATTGCACCACAGTGGGAAATCCTACTGTGACTTTCTTTCCTTTCTTTTTCTTTTTTTTTTTTTTTTGGTCTTTTTAGGGCTGCTGTCTCAGCATATATGTTTCCAGGCTAGGGGTCTAATCGGAGTTACACCTGCCGGCCTACACCACAGCCACAGCAATGTGGGATCTGAGCGGCATCTGTGATCTACACCACAGTTCACAGCAATGCCAGATCCTTAACCCACTGATTGAGGCCAGGGATCAATCCTACATCCTCATGGATACTAGTTGGATTTGTTTCTACTACACCACAACGGGAACTCCTACTGTGATTTTTTTTTTTTTTTTTTTTTTTGCTATTTCTTGGGCCGCTCCTGCGGCATATGGAGGTTCCCAGGCTAGGGGTCCAATCGGAGCTGTAGCCACTGGCCTACGCCAGAGCCACAGCAACGCAGGATCTGAGCCGCGTCTGCAACCTACACCACAGCTCACGGCAACGCCAGATCGTTAACCCATTGAGCAAGGGCAGGGACCGAACCCGCAACCTCATGGTTCCTAGTCGGATTCGTTAACCACTGCGCCACGACGGGAACTCCCCTACTGTGATTTTTTTTTATACAAACCTGGAGCTCCCCAAAATGTGACATGACTAACCGTCCAGGTCTGCCTGGGACTAGGAGGTCCTGGGACAACAGGACTTCCAGTTTTACAATAGGGATGGTCCCGCTGGACAAAGGCAGATGAGTTAGTAGCCCTAGGGTGAGCCTAAACAGAACCCACCCTTCTTGTCTCTGGAATGGGAAGATGACGGTGATGCCGTATTCAGATTACCTTGTTTTTAAAAGCTTTGTCTTTTCACCCTAATTCCAGAAGGATTTAAGGAAATCATATTGTCATTCCATGTTTTACAATGCTCTAAAACACTCTTGCAACCATCCCTGTGTTTATACCTTCTCTGTTGGCCCTCCGGTACAGTGGGCCGTGTGTACACAGACTGGACTGAACCTTCTCTCTGGCTTCTATACATTTTTGTGGTATTTGCTGTGGTCCTATTGTGTCTTGCTGAGGTCTGTGTACTAGTCAGACCTCTCTAGGTTGCCGGTAAAAGAAACCTAACTGCTAATGGCTTAAGCAAACGAAAGGATGGAGCGTATTGGCTTGTGCAACACAGAAGAGCTTTGGGCACAGCTGGATTCAGGGGCTTAGTCTCATCAGGACTGAGTCTCCCTTCCATCCCTGAACTCACTCAAGCCAGCTCATCCATAGCTATAGCGAGATGCTCACAGTAGCTCTGGATGCACACCCAACAAGCCAGCAGACTGCATCTCATTCCCCATAGCTCCCGTAGAGGTCTCTAGAGTGACTCTCTTTGGGCTGACATGGGTCCTGAGCCCATTTCTGAGCCACTACTATGGCCAGGAGAATGGAAAGTTCTGATTGGTCAGCCGTGGCCATAAGCCAGCTCCCATCAGATCTGATCAGGCCTTCAGTAAGAAACCCCTGTTTCCTCCTCCACCCCCACCCAGCTGAAGTACTGTTTGGCCCTGAAACACCAGGCTGTATGAGTCCAAAAGCCATTCTCGTCAGTTCTAATTTTTAAGACTTATACCCATTTGGCTGCAGCTCCCAGCAGCTCCAGAACCCAGGGGGCTGCATTAGAATCACAACAAGCCTCTGCTAGACTCCCAAATGTGGAAAGCTCCTGAAAGTTGGGAGCTGGTGACTCACACCCTTGCAGCCCCATCTGGCCCCACGATTTCCAGCTGGGTCTGTGATATATGACTCTGTCTTTTCTTCAGTATGTCCCATAGAAAAGGAATAAATAGCCTTCAAGCTCCTTTTCTTCCTGTAATTCATACGCAGGCCAGCTAGGCTTTGTTCAAACTATGCATATTCTGCTGCCCAGCAAGTTCTGACACAGCTGCTTGCTTTATTCTTATAGTCTTCTGTTAAAAAGCCAGGAGGAAAGTTGTACCTTGTGGCTAATTTTTAGTCTGTAAACCTCACCCTTCATAAGCGGAAATCTTAGATTTAATCAGCATGAAAATGCCAGCTCCCCGAGACCCCTGAACTATAACCCCCTATTCCTCTTCCTGCCCTGATACTCACGTAAGACCCTTTCAACTTTTATAGAAAGTCACTTTCTCTTATCCACCAGTAAGGTAGTGCTTTGGGTCCTCTTTAGCAGCTTTTTTCCCCTTCTCGATCAGCCTAACCCTACTCTTCTCAATCCATTTTATGTTATACATAATCACATAGTAGATCCCTAATTTGGATAAACGATGAGTTAATACTAAAGGTGGGCTTTACAGATGTTTATTTCACACATAAATAAACCTCTCAGTCCTGTAGACTCAAACAAGTAATGGGGCCAGGGTGTTCGTTTCCTAGGGCTATGTAGCAAAGTACCACAAACTGGGTGGCTGGAAATGACAACAAAGAATTTATTCTCTAGTGGGTCTGGAGAGCAGAAGTCTGGAGTCAGTCTGGAGAGCTGGGAAGGCTTGGAGTTCTCTAAAGCCTCTGGGGGAGGATCCTTCCTTGCCTCCTGAAGCTTCTGGCAGCCCCGAAGTTCCTTGGCCTGTGGGGACAAGCCCCAATCTCCCTCCGTCTTCACACTGTGCCCTCCCCGTGTGTCTATCTTCACACGACTTCTCTTCTTATCAGGGCAACAGTCGTGTCAGATTAGAGCCCATCCTGATGACCCGTCCATCCTGATGACCCTGCCTTAACTTGATGAAGTCTGCAGAGACCCTATTTCTAAAGAGGTCACATCCACGGGGACTGGGTACTAGGACGACAACAGATCTTTTTCGGAGAGAGAGTGAGGGACACAATTCAATCTTAACAGGCAAGAGAGAGAGAGAGACCAAGGGAGAAACAAGAGACCGAAAAATGACTCTTTGATCCTGGGCAACCAAAAAAGGGAGAACCTCATCTCAAGAGTCTCTTTGCCTAGAAAGCACTTGGGACCCCTTCCAGGAACATCTCTGGGTGGAGGGAAAGGGCCTAGCGACGGATGTGCCAGCTACAAGGGGAAGGGACCCCCTGGAGGGCAAGGAGGCCAAGATATACCCAGGCTTCAAGAGCCTGATGTGGGCAATGCATCTTTGTTTATCACATTGCTTTTGCACCCATTGTGTATTACCACATTGCTAATACTTGCTGTTACCCTCATTGAATAGACGGGAAAACTGAGGTTCCGAGCCAACCAGTAGACCGAAGGCTGTGAGGAGAGGTGCAGATCATCAGTATTACTGCTTGTTTGGTTATCAACAGCCATCAGTTCCCTCGGGCCCACTGTACACCGGGGACCTCATCATTGTCCATTAACTAAGCTCTTCTCGGCTCTGAAGCCTCAATGGCGTCACCATTACACAGACGAGGAAACTGAAGCTTAGACAGGCTGAGCCACTTGCCCAAAGTCACACAGTTAATAATGAACTGAGCCAAAAAACCGAGGTCTTTCTGACTCTGAAGACCATCCCTGCCCTTGTGCCATGTTGCCTGAGGGGACGGGGGCGCTAAGACCTCCAAAATAACACTTCCTCGCTTCGGAGAAAGTAGCTGCAAGAGGAAGCTGAGCAGTTTTTACGTGAGGCATTAGGAACAAAGCCTGGGGGCACAGGCAGGACTGAAGCGAACGTGCTTGCCCCACTGAGGGTTGGTGGGAGAGTTGGTGAATCCGCGAAGCAAATGCCAGACACTGGTTGTTAGAAGGCACAGCAGGCTGGGCTCAGTGTCTGTGTAAACGTCTATGCCGCCTGCTAGGAGAGGATCCGTCTGCTCCATCCGTGCTGGGATGGCTGGGTGTGGACCACTCACTTCTCTAGAGGAGCGATGAGAGGGTTCCCAAGCCCCAGACTTCCTCCGTTGTACTTCTCCTACGATGGAGAGAAACCCCTCTGCTGTATGCGAAGCAGCAGAAGGAACTGAGCTTGTTAACACTGCAGAAGAGGAAACTTGGGGTGTGGGTGGAATATGAGACCGTCTTCCCCATTGAGAGCAGCGCACGTGGAAGGGGATCAGGCCACTGCTGCTGGATTGCAGCTTCAGACTCCGTGTGAACACACATTGTGCCAACGAGTCGATCTCCCTCCCCGGGGGGGTGAACTGTCTGCCGGGGAAATGGAAGAAACCCTGCAGTTCATCCCCTGTTCCCTGACTGCCATGCTGCTGAAAACCTCCTGAGTCCCCTTGTCCTTGGGATAGAGTCCTGATGCCTCAGCAAGGCCTAGGAGGCCCCCCTCTGACCTGGTTCAGGCTCACAGCTTCAGCCTGCTTTCGCTCTGATCCTCTCCTTGACCTGGCAGCTCCCCAGACATTCGAAAGCTCAGCCACATCCACCTCCCCCCGCTCCCCGGTCCCCCCCCCCATCTCTCTTTGCCCTACGCCCACTTCCTTTCCTTGCTGGCCTCTGTTTCCTGCCCTCGCTAGAAGCTCCACCTGGAACATCCTTCCTGCCCATCCCTTTGAGCATCTGCTGGCTCTTCTTTCAAAACTCCACCTCTGCTGCCCCCACCCCGCCCCTGCCCCGCACAAAGCCTTTTCTGATTCTCCCCAGCCTGGGTGACATCCCCTCCCTCCACGAGCCCCTCCACCCCCCAGCCTCAAATACACTGTTTAAGAGTTCCCGTCGTGGCGCAGTGGTTAACGAATCCGACTAGGAACCATGAGGTTGCGGGTTCGGTCCCTGCCCTTGCTCAGTGGGTTAACGATCCGGCGTTGCCGTGAGCTGTGGTGTAGGTTGCAGACGCGGCTGGGATCCCGCGTTGCTGTGGCTCTGGCGTAGGCCGGTGGCTACAGCTCCGATTCAACCCCTAGCCTGGGAACCTCCATATGCCGAGGGAGCGGCCCAAAGAAATAGCAAAAAGACAAAAAAAAGAAAAAAGAAAATACCCTGTTTATCTGTGCTTCCAATTGCTTGTCGCCTCCCTCCCTCCCTGCCTCGGGGCTAGCCATCCGTCTTGTCCTGCATCTTGCTCACATCCCCTCCAGCCCCAACTCCAGTGTCTGGCACAGAGTAGGTGCTCAGTGTTCACTGGCTGACGACATCGAGGCTGGCCACGCCTGCTGATCTGTAAGTTCCCATCTAATCTGAGAGTCTGTGAACCTCTCCTTCTGCTCCCACAGTGAGCCACAGAGGACAGGAAGTTGCCAAAGCCAGATGATAAGTAAGACTTCTGTTTGGGGCTGCCCAGGTCTGCCTGGTCTTTGCAATTTGGTATTAAAAGAGAAACTGAACCAAGAGATAAACGTAGTTTGGGCGAGGCAAGAGTTGCAAAATAACTAGTTGTGTAGTGGCGACAGTGGCATCAGAACCAGCTCTGGCCCTGTCCAGGTTATATGTGACTTTGGGGGAGTGAGGTTTGTGTCTGAGCCAAAAGGACCACGGTCAAAGCCCTGATGGGAGTGTTTCAAAGCCCCTTCTTCCTCGAGGCTTTGCCTCTAGAGGTCAGCCTGACATGTGAAATCCTCACCTTAAATGATTTCTCAAGACTGGATAGACTGGAAGAGACCGGAGGCAGAAAGGCAAATATGTTACCCAAATGCTGTGACCCGTGGAGCCGCTTTTGGCCATTAAGAGCCAACTGTAAATGAGTTTATTTTAACTAAGTCAAATTATATCACCCAGACTAGCTCCTGAAGAGCTGCAAACCGTGAACCTCTCCGTTGAGAGGGTCGGATAACACTTTGTACACCATCCATCATCTCTTTTGAACCTAAAGATACTCCGAACCAAGTCGGTTGGGGGGTTTTATCACAGATAAAGGAGCTGACTCTCAGAGAGAAGCGACTTGCCCAAAGTTGCAGCTCGGAAAGAGGAGAAGACGTGGCCAGGCGCCCCAATTAGTTCCCCCCACCCCCATGCCGTCTTCACCCTGCACATCCTGGCTCTGCTCCCTTGACGGAGAGGTGAGAGTCCTGATCTGAGGCTGGGGAGTGGAGGGCAAGGCGGGGTGGGGGCTGGGCAGAGCAGGCTGGGTTCGCTGTACTGTGGTGGCCTCTTTGCCTAAATAGGGATCCACGAGGGGTGAAGGGGAGGGGGCTGGAGCATGGAAAGGCGGATGCAGGAGGGCCAGCAGGGGAGACTGGCTGACCCTTCACTCAGCTTCGGGCCGGCCCCGACTCGGTAGCCCCGGGCTGAGGCTGGCTGTGCGTGGGCTCCTGCAGAGAGAAGAGGTTTTCCTACCATGTCTAAGTAGGGCAGGGACCCTCCTGAGCACAAACTCAGGGCTGCTGCCTGCAGCAGCTGCTGGTTGAGTGATCAGATCAGGTCAAGGAGCCTTGACAAGCTGAGCTGGTAACAGCCAGCCAGATCCAGCCAGGAGGAGCCAGCCTCCTCCCCAGCTTCACACAGAAACTCTGGAGCTAAGTCACAGACAGGGCCAAGCCCTCTCTGCTGCAGAGTTCTCGTGTGCGCTGCATCAGGAGATTTATTCTACCCAGCAAACAGAAGGGACTTTGAACTCACCTGGGGGCTCTCATGGCCACACAACAAAAAAGCAAACTGCAGATAATTGCTTCCTCGCTCTGCAGCATTGCTCTTTGGGGTGGGTCTGTCCCCTCATTCTCCTGTCTTTTAAGGGCTATCTCATCATGGAACAAAATGGTAGGTCTGGGAGAGAGTGCAGAATCAGCAGCTAGTACAGAAAAATGCCTTTATGTGACATACATACATGGATACAAATACTTCATCAACAGGCATGTTTATCCATCCAGTGAGCGCTCACTGCGCACTTCCATGGGCCAGACACTGACCTCAGCGCAGGAGATGGACAAGGTCCCTGTTGTCGTGGACCTTATTTCCAACAGTAGGGACACAGAGACACTGGATGTGCCAGAGAGTGCTAAGCACCATCAAGAAGTGAACGTGGGTGATGTGGCATCGGAGACCCTTCCAAAAGAGCGGTCTCAGGAGCCAGGACCCTGGAGCAGGGGGTCAGAGCCTTCAGGCAAAGAGAAGGGGGTGGAGGTCGTGTCTGAGGAACAGCAAGAGGCCCATGAGGCTGGAGGGCATGAGCTGGGGAAGGGAGCATGAGATGAGCTCGGGAACTGTCTACACCTCCTTCCATCACCCCTCGGATCTCAGCCGAGGTGCTTTGCGGAGTACCGTATATTGGTTACTTGCAACCAATGCACGATGTTGTATGTTTTCAACCCGGAGGTGAGCCCTCTACGGGTGTTTACGGGATTGAAAGGGAGATCATCTCTCCTGCAGGAAGGCTCTTTGGAAACGTGTGGTGGGGGCAGGGGACTGAGAGCAGGCTCAGTCTTGGGCTGAGGCTCCCCGGAAATGAAGCCACGACCCCCCTGTGGCCGTGACAGGAGGCAGGTTCTTGCTCCACATGCAGAGCTCGAGTTGGCAGGAGGAGAGAGTCCCCTTTAAGGTCACATCACACACACACACACACACTCTCACACCTGCTACTGTGGTGTTCACTTTTCCATCTCCTTCGCTGCCGTCCTGCACACCAAGATAACCGAGATAACATCACGGGTAACTCGAAACCCCCACATCCCCTCACACCGTCCCAAGCGACATACTGTTGAAATAAGTCATAAATGTCATGGTGTCCTGTTACTCAAGACAAGTTTTCTTGACTTGGTTCAAAGCCCCAATCAGCTCAACGTCTCCACCTCCCATCCCCGACTCCCAGCAACCCCTCCCTAAATCGCACGCACTCCTTCGGTGGATTTCTTCCCCCCTTCTCTTCTCCCAGAAGCTTCGCGTTTGTTTTCACTCTCACTCTCTTCCGCTGTCCAGCCTGCCTCACCCGGGCCCTTGTTCCAGGCCCCCTTGCCCGTCACCCTATTCCAGGCTAGAAGGTCTTTTCCAGGATTGCTTTCTTTTTTGATGTCTTCTCTCCTTTTACAAGAATGCTCCCAGATTCCTTGCCTTTCTGTTGGAAAGCTGGCTCCTGTCTTTTGTAACTGACAGTCAGAAGGTCATGGAATGAAAAGTATGAGTACTCCCCACCCCACCCCCGTCCCTGACACTCAATCCCCAGGTTCTTTAAAGACTGACTCTCTGACGGGGCTGCAGGAATAGAGGGAGGGAGAAAGACAAAAATGAAGAGAAGAGGAGAAAGCTAGTGTTGCTGTTTCATGATAAGAACAAACAAAGGTACCTGCTGCCTGGCCTTGGGAGCCGGAGAGGCTGACCTTCAGGATGGTGGGGGAGGGGCATGCGACTGCAGCGTGTGGTCGCTGGAATGTGTGCCATGTTCTCCAAGCACTGTGGACGTCAGAGTGAGGCCGCAGTCTGCCCTGGAGGAGGTAGCAATGAGGGGACATACTTCAGAGGCAGGTGGCTGTGCATGCTGGAATCTTACTTTATCAACTATGACCTGGAATAAACACGCCCTGACCTGCAAGTTGGAATCCCGTTTGCTCGTTTCCTTGGAAGGTTGTGACACTTAGGACAGGAGCACATGCTGTTGGTATTGTGCACACATCCCCCTTCTAAACATTGTCCTTCCTCTAATGCGTACCCTCTCTTCGGGGTACAAATCTTCCATCACCTTTCCATGGGGTGAGTCTTCCCATAGGGAGTACCAAGTGGATTTTTCTGTTTTCTGAAATTTTTGCCTTCAATTATTTATCATTTCTCCTCCTTTTCATTCTTCCTAAGGTTTTATCTGGTATTCTTTCTCTTTGGCAAGATCTGCTGGTGATAAATTTTCTCAGATTTTGTTTGCCTAAGAATGTCTTTATTTCACCTTCAGTTTTGAAGAATTATCTTTATTTACTATAGAATTCTAGGTGGACAGAAGTTTTCATCCAGTACTCGAAAAATGTTGTTTCATTGTCTCCTAGACTCTGTTATTTCTAACGAAAAATAAGCAATACTTTCAAAATTTGTTCCCTTGTCTGTAATTTGTCTTTGACTCTAGCTGCTTTCAAAAATTTGTCTTTCTGTTCAGTGTTCAGTAGTTCAACCAGGATGTACTTATGTAGGATTTTCTTTATCTTTATTCTTGAGCTTCTTGGATTTGTAAGTCATTTTTCAGAAACAATCTGGGAACTTCTTGGCCACTCTTACTTCAGATACTATTTTTCTGTCATCTCTTCTCTTTCTGGGATGCAATCACACATGTGTTAAACTGTTTAATATTGTTCCACAGGTCCCTGACCCTCTGTTCATTTTTCCTTAATATTTTTTCTCTCTTTCATGATTTCTACTGATCTGTTTCCAACTTCACTGAATCTTCCACCATCCTCACTCCAAGCCCCTCTAATCAATGACTCACTTCAGGTACTGCACAATGATATCCATTTCCCTGCTAATATCCCTTACCTAGTCACTCATTAGGATCTTTTTAAATATATATACATGTAAAGCTTAATGCTTTTATTCATATATATATATATATATATATATATATATAAAGCTTAATTCTTATACATTCTATTTATATATGTAAAGCTTAATTCTTGGAATGTATATAGTAAAACACATATATTTTAAAGTCTTTTTATTTATTTATTTATTTATTTATGTTTTTAGGGCTGCACCTGCGGCATATGAAAGTTCCAAGGCTAGGGGTTGAATTGGAGCTGCAGCTCCCAGACTGCACCACAGCTACAGCAATGCTGTATCCCCGACCCACTGAGCAGGCCAGGGATCAGACACTCATCCTCATGGGTACTAGTTGGATTCGTTTCCGCTGTGCCACAACGGGAACTCCAAAAGTCTTTATTTTCTAAAGTCAACATTTCCTCCATGTTAGAATCAAGTTTTTTAAATTACTTTTTATTTTCTACTGTGGATTACACAATCCTGATTTGTGTATTTGTGTTTTTGTGCATCTAGTGATTTATGACCGACTACTGGACATTGTGAATTTTGCATCATAGAGACTTTGAGATCAGCACTGCTCTATAGAACTTCCTGCATCAAAAATATTCTATGTCTGGAAACATGAGGTAGCAGGTTTGATCCCTGGCCTTGCTCAGTGGGTTAAGGATCTGACGGTCGCAGGTGTAGTTCGCAGACGTGGCTCGGATCTGGCGTTGCTGTGGCTGTGGCTGACAGCTGTAGCTTCGATTAGACCCCTAGCCTGGGAACCTCCATATGCCATGAGCATGGCCCTAAAACAAACAAACAAACAAAAACAAACAAAAAAATTCTACGTCTGCATCATGCAGCATGGTAGTGGCTACTGAACACTTGAACCTGATTGCAGAATTGAATTTTAAATTTCATTGAATATTTGGTCATTTAAGTTTAAATACTCACATATCTGCCCCCACAACTGCTCAACCTCTATTGTATTTGCTTCCCTCTCAACCCCATAGCAGCTGATAGTTGGTAGGACTTGATTGGTTTTGCTGGGTACATTTCCAGTCCAGCCTTCAGCTGGGAACTCATGAAGGAACACCCCACACATCTACATTGACTCCTAGTGCTTTCTTTCTGCATAGATACCAGCCGTTTCAGTTGCCCTGAACTCTGATCTCTACCTCTTCAGCTCAGCAGGACTATTGTGCTCTGCTAGAATTCAGATCTCCAGGCAGAGAGCTGGATAGTGGTGGGGCTCACCTTGTGCTCCCTTCTCCCAGGCGCTGAAGTCTTGTGCTGCTCATTTCCCATTGCCTGAAAAATGTCTTACTCATCTTATCTTGTCCAGTCTCCTGATTATTTGCAGGAGATGAGCTAGTTTGAAACCAGTTACTCCATCACAGTCATAAGCCCAGGGAGTTTGCTTTTAGGTAACGATTTGAAGATGAGGCATATTTAGGGGAAGAGAATTCCAGAGAGAGGGAACTTCAATGCAAAGGGCTGTGAGGCAGAAGCATGCTTGACTTGTTAGTAGAACAGCATGGAGGCCACATGGCTGGAGGATGTGAGCGAAAGGAGAGGGTAAGAAATGAGGTCAGAGAGCTTGTAGGGGTGGGAAAAGATATTGCCTATCTTCATATTATAAGGACACTGGTTTTTACTCTAGTGAAATGGAAAGACTTTGGAATCTTTGGGGGCCACGAACTGATTTGAGCTACAGCAGGATCACATTGTCTGTTGAGAATATACCTCTGGGACTAAAGCAAGGGGACAGGGCAAAAGCAAAGAGCTGAACTGCTGAATTAGGAGGCCATGGAGTAATTGATTGACAGAACTTTAAAATTAATTAAACTTCTATACTATACAAATTTGATAGCTAGATTTTTATTTGGTAGACTTTAGGGCTCACTAAGAAACAGGCGTCTTACTATCTAAGAAATATATCAACTAAAGCCAAATTATCTGCATGATTTTAGGCAAGAGGCTTAAAATGTCTCTCTTTATTTCTATAAAATGGAGAACATAAATTATATAAAGGATATTATGATAATTCAATGAGGTAACTCATGCAAAATTATTTAAATGCTGCCTTATGTGTCCATCGTAAGTGCTCTCTGATAATCTGAACGTGGGATGGTCATCTCTTCGTCCAATGGACACTGCCTGGCCTGCTCTGTGACCAAGGGCCCTTGTCCTCGAGGCCTGTAGGCAGCTTGGGAAGGGAAGCCAGCATGGAAACAATGCCTCAAACCTCACTAAAAGAAAGAAGAACTAAGTAGAGGTATGCATTTTGCTCTTAAACAAGGAGGGAAGGCTATTCCTGAAGACTGAGGAGGTCTTGGAGGACCTCTGGGGGGCGATTAGTGAGATGTGGAAGGAAGAAGGAGATACGAATATTTTGAAAAGGAAGGACATACACATTATGCAGACGGACTGTCTGGCCTATTCAAAAATGGGGACGAGGTTCCGGGCAAATATGGCTTGTGAAAATCACCTGCATTTGTAGCCATGGCTAATGTTTAAAGAGCTTCTTGGATTTGAGGTGAAAATTAATGCGTTAGATATGGCTATTATTTCCTTAAGCTCACATTCAGAATCAACCGTATAAAGTCACATGCAGTTATAGTACAGCTGAGTGGCTTTATGAACTTATTTTGGGAAATGAGATGATGCATGCAAGCACAAGCTTGTTGAACCAGAAGTATTTATTTGCCAGTTGTCTCTGTGGACATTTAGGAAAGATTTAAGAGATGCGGGCAGGGAGAAGTCAGGTAAGTCCTCAAACCCCTGTGCCATAGCACTTGGGAAGTGAATGATGGGCCACGGGCCACAGGAAGGTAATGGATACCGTCCTCAAAGGTTTTGATTAATGCACGGGGTCTCACATTTCATCTGGCCCAACATGTAACTAATTGGTCATTTCTAGCAAAGCCCATGGGAGAAGAAAAACTTGGTGAAACAAGATCTGATTAACCAAGATGGCCCAGTTCCACACCAAACACAAGCTGCTCTGCTTTGGAGACACCTGTATAAAACATGAGGAAAGCCAGCTTTTTCTCTGGGTTTAAAGCATGTCTAATGACCTCTGGTGACAAAGAAAGTATCCCTCTCTTTAACTTTGGGAATGCTTTCTGTTTGTTTTAGTTAAGAAAAGTCACCTGAGGATTTATTAAGAGCAGGCAGAAAATATCCATCAAAGAAACACTATGCAGTCCTCAAAAAGCATGAGGCATGTTTGTGCTTTCTGACAGAGAATTATCTCCAACATTGACAACTTAAGTGATCAAGGTACAGAGTGAGGTTTATAGTACATGATCATTTATGTCAAAAATGAAATATGTGTATGCATAGGCATAAAAGAGGTTGCCTCTGGGGAGGGGAGTTGAGTAGCCGAGAGTATGCAGGGAACTTATTTTTCAGTCTATTCTTTTATCTTTTGAATTTATTTCTATATGTACTTAAATTCAAGTAGATTGTTCTCCTCAGTTGAAAATATTGAAATGTTTAGGAAAAAAGAAAACAATACCCATAATGAAATTTTCAAAAGAGGTAGAGATAGGTCTTTCCCTTTTCTGTTTGCAAAATGAGCCAGAATTATGCCAGATGCTGGGACCAAAATGAAGGTTCCAGTAGTGGAGGTTAAGGATAAAGCACTCCTTCCTGATAGTTCACTCAAGGGTCCCTGAGTGTATTAGTTTGCTGGGATTGCTTAAAAGAAAAAAACGTAAACCGTGTGGCTTAAAGCAACAAAAATTTATGATCGCACAGTTCTGGAATCTTAAAGTCTGAGATCAGGGCGTTAGCAGGTTGGTTCCTCCTGAGAGCTCTGAGGAAAATCTATGCCTCTCCCCTAATTTCTAGTGGTTTTATGGCAATTCTTAGATTTCTTGGCTTGTAGAAAGCCTCACTCCCGTTTCACGTGGCGTTCTTCCCCTGGTGTGTGTGTCTGTCTGTCTGTCCAGATTTCCCCCTTCTCTAAGGACATCGGTCATGTTGCACTAGGCGGTGCACCCTAACGGCTTCACCTTAACTCAGCTAATTACATCCGCAACAACCCTACTTCAAATCAGGTCACATTCTGAGTCACTGAGAGATGGGACTTCAACATATGAACTTCAGAGGGGACAGCTTTCAGCCCATCACGCTAAGCCTATTCACTTATCCAGAATTACATCGCTCCAGAGGGGAAGCATATTGACGCATGTCTATAAAACACAGCCGACAGGATGCCTCTCCTCACGCCGCACGCGGATAAGGTGGATACACGCTGGCATGGTGGATACACGCTGGCATAATTGATACCTTAAAATGTCAAGTGCATTACCATCCTCTGCTAAAAGGGAGAG
The DNA here is from genome assembly GCF_016906955.1 of Phacochoerus africanus. Classification (NCBI taxonomy): domain Eukaryota; kingdom Metazoa; phylum Chordata; class Mammalia; order Artiodactyla; family Suidae; genus Phacochoerus; species Phacochoerus africanus. Next base: position 7,981,707 of record NC_062552.1, on the reverse strand, counting down.
CACAAACTTGGTTCATGAAGAATTAACAGTTTCTCTAGTCAGAGCAATAAATGAATAAAATTGATTCCCCCACCTCCCCTCTCCCCGAGTCAATACCAGCTCAGGGTGTGGTCATTCACGGATATCAATTAAGCACCTACTAGTGCCTGACACGGGCCCAGGAACGAGCACAGGGTTGGACAGAGCATCCTCTGTACTGTCAGGTGGAGAAAAGAGAAGCACAAGTAATAATTATGGGATTGGTAATAGATCATGTAATAGAGATATGACAAGAAAAGAAAAGCCTTAATTCCAGGTAGGGAGGGCTTCCTATGAGAGGTGGTGCGAAGGCTGACTATTGAAGGTTGAGTCAGAGATAAATGAGGCAGGTGAGGGCAGGGAGAGGGGAGAAGGAGGAGCAGGAGATTCCAGGGGCTGCCCTGTTCAAAGCAGGAGTGACCCAGTCGGTCCTCTGGTGACTGGGATGGAGACACTGGAGTTGACATTGAACCTCAGGTGTGGACGAGCTTCTGAAGCATTTTGTCCTTCAGCCTGAGGGTTTGGGACTTCCTTATCCTATAGGAAGCCCTGGAGGGTTTAGGGGAGCCGCTTGGTCAGATTTCCTTTACTGGAACACCTTTCTGAGTGAGAATGAATAAAGGTGGGAGAGATGAAAGAGAGATGTGCGCGGAGATTTTTGTAGGTGAGGAAAAAAATGGGCAGTGAACTATGGTGGGGATGACAGGAGTGGAGGGGATGCATGCGTTCATTTCATTTTCCTAAATTTTGCTATTGTCTTTCACTTTATAAAAGTTAACGCAAGCTCGTTGGAAAATTTTTAAAATGTGTCTGGAATAAAATAAAATGACTCTTAATTCCGCTCCAGGAATAAGTGTTATTATTTTTGTGTGTCCTATTAGTTTCTTCTCAAAATGGCATATATATATATATATATGTATATAAGTATATATATATGTATAAGTGTATATATATATATATATATATATACTTCGAGAAGAGATGAGTAAATATATGGTCATTTACTCAAACGATTTACCCTGCTTTTTCCACTGTATAGATCATATGTCCCTATTCTGTGAAGTGACTTTGTACAACTTGATTTTTCATTGACATCCTGTCTGTATTCAGACAATCTAGGGGACAGGTTCAAAAACCGTTAAAGGATTAGAAATAGTACCCAGAGGTGACTGATGAGCTGATGAGCTCTGAGAGAGAGAGGAAACCGGGCCACCCCCGTGGGCGGAACCTGTTCTCCCTACCGTTGTGTTTAGGCTTGACCTGGAGGAATGATCCGAGGAAAAGGGCCTCGGAAAAGATACCGGAATCCGTGTTCTGGCCGATCTCAACATTGGTGAAAATAACCCCTCCTCGGGGCATGCAGTCACAGCCCCGTGTTCAGAAACTGCCAGAGCCTTCATTAAAGTATATTAAATGGTCTGCTCTGAAATCCTCAAAGGATGTGACAGATAAAACAAAGGAGCTCCTAAACACAGCTGCGGGCTGCCCAGATCCCAGCCTCGCTTGATGCGCGATCCCGAGAGAAGCAAGCCGAGACAGCCTTCTCTGCCAGGAGGGCAAAGCTCTCCAGGCGGTGCGGTGCGGCCCGGCCCGGCCCCTGCACCTGTCACCCACCTGACATCTTCCCCGCAACCCAGGAAGGCCTGCTTGTCCTGGCGCTCCCTCGCCACGGCCCGCTGTCTTTCCACAGCGAGAGGAGGGGCGGCTCCTTCCATAGAGGCCTCAGTCCCTGTGAGGCGCAGTAAGTCCAGTGGCGGCAAGGAATAAAGCATATTCCTTTCCAAAAAACAGAGAAGGGCGGTATTGGGAAACAAAACAGACTAATGAATCACTTCATGTTAGGGGCAGCTTGGTTTCCATTGTCTGATTCAACTCCTACGCTTCTGAGCTTCTTTAGGAAAGGTTTATGGTTGAAATATAACTTGTGTCTTTTGACCAATCAGGAACTGAAAGATATTTCTCTTTTAATCTTATGAATGGAAAGTAATAAATTTCAGTCACTTTCTTCTCTACGTTCATGAACCAACCCATCCTCAAAGCAAAATATAAGTAATCTCTTCTTTTGCATCTGAGGAAGACTTTCAGAGGCAAAGCCTTCCTTCCTTCCCTCTTCTTTTTCTGAAGGGTATGAACTGCTTCTCTTCTTACTTTTTCTTTTCATTTGTCTTGAAGGGAACAGTGGGTTTTGGAATATATCTTTATGTGGAGCTGACAGGAAGGTACTCATATTAGCATTTATTGCTCTGTGGCTCTTATTTAAATCTGCTCTTAGCAGTTCTTCTAAGAGGAAATGCAGGAGGCAACTTTGTCAAAAAGCTCTCCATCATTTACCGTTCACTGAAACCCACTGGTTCCCTCATTGAGCATTTACTGACCTGTTACTGCTTTTGTGCTGGGCGTTGTGCTAGGCCTTGAGAAACCCAGCAGCCCCTCCCAGCCTCAAGAATCTCACAGCTGAGTTGGGAGGTAATTTCAGTGGGCATGATAGGGGCTGTAACGAAGTGAAGCACAGAGGGCAAAGGAAGATCTCATTGCTGCAGGGAAGATGCATCTGATTGGGAGGCAACAGCATGTGAAAGGGCGGGGGGTTACAGGAGAATAAGAAGCATCTGGAGAACTGGAAGTACCTCCTTGAGATGGGAGCAAAGGCAAGAAGTGCAGGTACTAACAAGGAGACCCCCCGCCCCCACCCTGGAGGCAATGGAGAGCCTCTGATGAATTTGAAGGATTCTGAGAAGAGGCAAGATGTGGTCAAATTTGCACAGTGTTCTTGAATCTTTTGTTCACTGCACCTCTATTCATATGAGTGTCATCGTCTTATTAAGCTAAAAGCTGAGGGCCCGCTTGGAAACCCTACCCTGCAGTGCTTGTAATGGGAACATGAAGGTAACTCAGGGCTTACAACTTTGGCTTGAAAAAAGATCAAGGACATTTCATAGATCTTATTGCTTTCCTTTTTCTCTTAGGGCAAAACACACATAAAAAAAGACCCTCAAATGGTGCTTGCTGTTACCAAGATTTTCTTTTTTAATCTTAACATCTTTCATCCTAAACGCTCATGAAAGACATGTTGCTTCTGGTTCATACTTGGGCCACTGACAAAGCTTTTCATGTTTGTTGACCCAATAATCAGCCCTTGCACTCAAAGACTTAGCACGGATCAGTTTAAAAACAGCTATTAGTGCATTTGAACTTCAGCCCCCACCCCATAGGCCTGGGCTTGCCGCTTCCTCCCAGAGAGCTATTGTGTTTCTCAGCCTGTTTTAACACTAACGTGTAAAAGTTGCTTGTGTCAAACATGGGTAAATGGCAAACACACTTAGGAGGTTAGCTCACCTAACCTCCCACAGCACAGCCGTATGCGATAAACTCAAAGACCATTGGCAAGACTAGCCTAGTGTCCCTTTCTGGAGGATGGCATGGGGGTCATTATGCAAAGGGGATGGAGTGTCTCTCTATGCTTATCTCAAGAGATTAGCTTTAACCACCCTAGTTTCCTCCAGGCGAGAATTCTTTATGGAACTGTCGTTTTACGTTTAAACATCTTTGAGCTCTTTATTTCTGCAGCTTTGAGCATTGGGATAAAAGACTCTTAAATCACCCCTCCACTCCCCTTACTCTCACTACTGCACTGTATTAAGTAATTGCCCTAGACTGAAAGTCTGTGCTTTCAACATTCATATGTTGAAATGAAATCCTCAGTATGATGGTTTGAGGAAGTGGGGCCTTGGGGACATGATTAGGTCATGAGGGTGGAGCCCTCCTGAATGGGATTGGTGCTCCTTTAAGAGACCCCAGAGAGCTCCCTTGTCCCTTATGCCACATGAGGACACAGCAAGAAGATGGCTGGCTATGAATCAGGAAGAGAGGTCTCACCAAACACCTTGATCTTGGAATAACCCGCTTCCAGGACTGTGAGAAATAAAGGTTTGTTCAGAAGCCACCCAGTCTATGGTGTTTTTGTTATAGCAATTCAAATGGACTAGGAAACTGCTCCTGAGAAGTGGGGTGCTGCTGTAACAAAGATTTCAAAATGCGGAGGGATTGGGTAGTGAGCGTACTGGGTGGGGGCTAGAAGAGTTCGAGGTGCATGCTAGGAAAAGTGTGATAAATGGACCATTAACGGCGATGCGTGAGAGCTGGGAAAGAAAAGAGAACCATAGGGAAAGCTTCAGTCTTCCTAGAAAACACCTAAGTAATCATGAGTGGAATGTTGGTGGAAATACGGACAGTAAAGGCCATTCTGAGAGGTCTCGCATAAAAATGAGGCACATGTTGTCTGAAACGGGGGGAAAGGCCATCGTTGTTAGAAACTGGTAGAGAAGTTGGCTGAACTGTGTTTGGGTCTCAGTGTTTTATGGAAGGTGGATGAAATTGGATATGTGATGAAATTGGATATGTAGTTGGAAGTTATTTCCAAGCAAAGTGTAGATGGTACAGCTCGGCATCTCCTGACTGCTTATAGCAAAGTTCGAGAGGAGAAAAATCTTAAAGATAAAATTGTTAAGCAAAAAGACAACAGACTTTTAAGATTTGGAAGATTGTCTCTCTCCATATGCAAAAAATGAGAGCACAAATAGTATGGCCAGTAGACCCTGCTGGGGAGATGAGTGTGGATCAGCCATCTCAAGCCAGGTGCTATCCTTCAAAACAATGGGAGAAGGACCCTGAAGGTCAGAGGTCATCGAACACACCACTCTTATCGCAGGCCCAAAGTGCAAGGGCCTCGGTTGTACAGTGATTTCAAGGGTGGGGCCACCTTTCTGGGTCAAGCGAGGCACAATGCCCTGGCAGTGCTTCAGGGGTGGGGTCCCCACAGAGAGAGCCCCCAGCTTGGGCTGCACCTGGTGGAACTGTGGCCTGGACAGTGTCACCTGGGAGGGCCACAAGTCCCCAGCAGAGAGCCACAGTGGGGCAGGGCCTGACAGAGAGCTGTGGCTGGGGCCGAGATGGAGTCCTTGCAGAGAGCCACCAGGGGCTGTCCCACTGAGACATGGGGTGACATTGCCACTCCAATGGGCCTGGAGGGCAGAGAATTAAGCCAAGGAGGACTGTTCTCGAGCCTTATGGCTTAATGCTGTTGATCCTGTTAGGGTTTGGACTTATTTGGGACCTGACACCCCTTTCTTCTTTCCTAGTTCTCCATAGGAATGAGAAGGTCTATTCTGTGCCAGCCCTGTTATTGTATTTTGGAAGCACCTAGCTTCCCTGGCTTCAGAGACACACAACTGGAGAGCAATTTGCCACAGGATGTCTAACACCTTGAATCTTGCCCATATCAGATTTGGATGACATTTAGATGAGACTGTGGACTCTAGACTTTTGAACTGCTGATAAAATAAGCAAAGACTTTGAGAGCTATTGGGATGGAATGAAGGCATTTTGTATGCGAGAAGGGTATGAATTTCGGGGGGATAGGGGCAGAATGCTGAAGCTGAATGTTTATGCACACACACCCCAATTCATATATTGAAACCTAGTACCCCATGTGATGGTATTTGGAAGAGGGGCCTTTGGAAATCTGGGAGGTCATGAGGGCAAACCCCTCATGAATGGGATTGATACCCTTATAAAAGATCGCAGAGAGCCCTCTTGTCCCCTCCTCCCCCTGAGGACACAGAGATGGGATGTCTGTAAAGCAGGAAGTGAGCCTTCCCCAGGCGTCAGGTCTGCTGGTGCCTTGATCCTGCCCTTCCCTGCCTCCAGAACTGTGCGAAATAAATTTCTGCTGCTTATAAGCCCCCAGTCTACAGTATTTTTGTTATGGTAAAACCTAAATGGACTAGGACAGAAGTGCTTCCTTTCCTTGTCCTCGACTTACCTGCTTTCCCTTCTACACCCTTCTCACCCTGGCCACGTTCAGACAAACTAGTGATTTGTGGAAGAGCCAAAACTCTCTCTTCTCTCAGTCATATACTTCTCTCAGCCTGCATCTTTCTGGGCAGAAGTACCCCCATCTCTTTAGCTCTCCTTGTATCACAGTTCCCCATCCATGTCATAATTTTGGTGGACGTAGTCTTTCTGTTCAATCTCCGTTGTTCCCCGTGGAAGGGACCAAAATCGATGCCACCAGGAGCTCCAGTTTGAGCCCCATTGAACACTTGGGGAGAGAGGGCTTGCCTTTGGTTTGGTTTAGCTCTTATTCTTTCCCCATCTCCAAGAAACCTGAGTAGATGTAGCTTACCAAGGGAGGTTGGTCACTTCCTTCTCTACAAAACTTTATTGATGGATTGATGGTCTTTTTAGGGCCACTCCCGAGGCATATGGAGGTTCCTAGGCTAGGGGTCAAATCAGAGCTGTAGCTGCTGGCCTACACCACAGCCACAGCATTGCAGGATCCAAGCCACATCTGCAACCTACACCACAGCTCACAGCAACGCCCACTGAGCGAGGCTAGGGATCGAACCTGTATCCTCATGGTTACTAGTCAGATTCGTTCCCACTGAGCCACGACAGGAAACTCCACCTCTACAAATCTTTAAAGTTGAGTATATGGTGTTTTATCAAGGAAAACATGTGCAATAAGCTAGCTATTCAATAGATTACATAGAACAGAGGCCCTAAAATTCAGATCCCAGAGCAGAGCTTTAGATTAAGGAAGAGGCCTGTACTTGCTTAGAAAACCAGCAGAAATTACACCAATATAGCTTTGATGGACTCACCCAAAATTTCATCTTCAGGTCAAAGGGAAAGATCACTTTGTGTTTTCAGGTTTCGTATTGCTTTTGGGGGGCTACATACGGGAGGGGGGACCATAATATCTCAGCGGCTGGAGACTGGGTCTAAGAGCCAAAGGCAGGTAGTGAAAGAGCTGGAAACAGGCTGGCCTTTGTGATGTGCTTGGGCTTTTCAGCCCCCTTTGGCTCTAGGTTTCACAGAATACATGTCTGAATGGGCATTGTAAATATAGCGGTTCTGCTTCTGCAGTTCCGCTTCCTGGGGTCCCACTTCCGCTTTCCACTTTTCTGAGCGTCCTCTTCCTCACAGGCCAACTGAACTACACCATTTTATTTAAAAGGACTTGAGGATCCGCAAATGTTGGTATTCGTAGAGGATCTAAAACCCAGTGGCTCTTAAAGGACCACTGCATTTGGCTTTCATTTTCAGCAGAATTTGTGTCAGTAAAGTAAGCACAGGTCACTTTGTTTTCCTCCAGGGCATGTCACCACCGTCCCCAGTTTCCTCTAGATGCCGCCCCCAAGTACCCCATCTCATGTGGCCTCTCCTTCATGTCAGTGCTCCCCGCCTCTGTCAAAACATCTATCAAATCCACCAGTCATATTAAACTAGCGTCAGTACTTGATAAATTAAAGGTCGTCTCCCTCCCAAGGTGACATCATAAAACTGTGGGTCAAAGTCTTCGCTAAAGAAGGAGTGTCTAACTGTGGAATTTTAATTATAAGCCAGTGGCGTAGATAACCAGCCAGTGCTTCTCAGCTCCCATTATATGGACCTGTACAGCCCAAGATAGCAGTCAGTAGCTACATGGAATGATTTAATTAAAAGTTAAATAAAATTAAAAATTCAGTTTCTTAATCACACTGGCCACATTTCAAGTGCTAAATTGCCTCATCTATCTCCCCGCTAACAAATTGGACAGCACAAATGCTAAACATTTCCATTATCGCGGAATGTTCCACCAGACGGTACAAATTTAGATAATTACTTTCTTGGCCTCTGCAAAGGTGGTCTACCCTTACCCCAGGGCAGAGTTTCTCAACCTTAGCCCTACTGACGTTTTGGGGCTAGACCTTTCTTTGCCGCGGAAGGTTGTCCTGTGCGTTGTAAGATATTTAGAAGCGTCTCTGGCATGTATCCCCTACATGCTAGTAACACCTCCCATTCCATTGAGGTCCTCAAAAATGTCTCAAAATACTTGCCACACGTCCCCTATGGGACAAAACTGCTCCCAGCTGAGAACCGCTGCAGTAAAGCTGGGTGACACTTTGGGGGGGTCAGAGAGGACATCTATTAAGGGTGCTTGTGAGCAAGATGGGTTTGGAGGGGTGTGGGCTCTTAGAGGACGGGGACTCTCGAGGGGGCAGGCCATGTGCATTTCAAGTGCTCTTGAAACACCACAGATGAGAAGAATTTCAGAGTGATGTTTATAGCCAGGAAAGATATTCTTCCCCTGGTCTTGGGCATTCCCTTGATGCTAAATGATCATGTGTGTCAGAACTCTACAGAACTGCAGGAAGGGCTCTAAATCAAAGAAAGGCAAAGAAAAGGCCCAGGGGGCAGATCACGGGGTGAGTAAACTTGTCCCAGCACGTGTGAACAGGGTTGCCCCCACTTCACTCGGAGAGTTCCAGCCTGGCGCGCTAAGCCCCCTGTTCCCACCGTGGCCATTCATGCACTAAATGGCCATAACTGCCTCATCAGCTGCTTGTCAGCTGTAAATTCTAATCCCAGGCCGGGTCTCTCTTCCCAGGACCAAAGTCATAAAGATGTTTGCCCTTGCGCAGGTCTTTGACATGTGCTGGGCCGCATGTGTATATCTGTCTTAGGGCCCTCTGGAGAGCGTAGCCCTTCTCTCTGACCCAGGCGAGGCTTTATGTGCCGTGCATTCCTCCTGACCATGAGGTCATGCTTGTACCTCGCCATAGGAGATTGAATCCAAAGATTGGCGGACTTAAAAGCCTTAAACAAGCAAATGTTTTCCATTATTTAAGATTTTAAGGGAACCAAATTCTGAAATATTTATGGCCACAGCCTGCTTTGTGGGTCATCAGTGACCCCTCTTCCCTTTCAGGAGGCATCTGAACAGCAAGGGAGCCCTTGCCTGCCTCCCCCGGGGCCACTAACTCTCAGCAGAGCTGAGTCAACCTTTCCAGGGGAAGACTGGTGAAGAGTTTATCCACCCCACACTTCTAGCTGAAATGAATGAAACCAAACTCGGGAGAAGTCCAAGGTTACCATAGAAGGCAAAGCAGAGACAAAAGAGCGCCCCGTTGGCTGTATCCTTAACGTTTTAGATTTAGCTCAGGTTGTTTTTCTGTTTCGAGGGACGATGTCGATCATCTCCTAAATAAATGGAGACAATGATTTAACAATTCTGTCAACACTGAGAGGAAAGGGAAACCACCCCACAAAACACGCTGTGTACTTTGGACTGGGGCGGGAAGGAGGAGCACGGTGCCTTTCGGGGGTGACCTCTGCTCTTTCCTTTTATCCAGGACCTGTCAGAACTGACTGGTTCCATCTGGAAGTTCTGTCCAATGATCTGGAATTAGAGGAAGCTGTCCAGTATGATTTGAGCCCTCTTAATTGGGTCTAAATGATTCTTTACATGTAAAAATGAAAAGCTTTCATTCTTGTTTCATTCTCTCTTTTTTTCTTTTTTTGGCTTTTTTTTAGGGCCGCACCCACCGCATATGGAGGTTCCCAGACTAGGGGTCTAATGGGAGCTGTAGCTGCCAGCCTACGCCACAGCCACAGAAACACCAGATCCAAGCCATGTCTGCGACCTACACCACAGCTCACGCACGGCAATGCCAGATCCTTAACCCACTGAGCGAGGCCAGGGATCGAACCTGCGTCCTCATGGATGTTGGTCAGATTCCCTTCCACTGAGCCACGAT